>NC_062269.1:5725000-6325000 GCF_916048215.2 Malus sylvestris | reverse complement strand
ACTAAGGTAGTTAGATTTGTTAGATTCCTTAGTCATTAACTTTGACAGCTGTTAGAAGCTTTGACAACTACTATAAATAGAGTTGGATACTAATGTAATTGTTGATGATTTTGCTTGGATAATACATCAGCTTCTTTTGCAAGTTTCTATTTCTCTCTTTCTCTGCGATTTCCATAGCTTCATACTTTAAGCTTTTCTGTGCTTTTATGGCTGAATCTGCCATAGTTATGATGGTATCAAGAGCTTAGATTTGGTGAATCTGTGAAGAGGATCCTGGCGAGCTCATCAAGCTTTGGAGTTTGAGGGTTTTTTTTTTGCCAAGGATTTGTGAGGCGGTGGTTTTTGCTTTCGGCAGAGCGGTGTTGGTTTCGGTCTGTCGTTGAAGAATCAGGTTCTATTGCTTGATTCTTGTACTTTTCTGGTGAATATTTTCTGGAGTTTGTGTTCAATTTCATGTTGTGGCTATGGATCTGCGATTTGTTACTGTGAGAAATGTTAGGGCACGAAGCCTATTGTGAATTGAATCTTTCTGATTGATGAATTGATGATTATTTTGAGCACGAAGCTCCTTACTGTTTGGGCATGAAGCCTATTGTGAATTGATTCTGTCTTATTAGTGAATTGCTGATTGAATTGAGCACGATGCTCTTTACTGGTTGATACTCTGCGAATTGATTTAGCACAAAGCTCTTCGTTGTTTTTTTTTCATAGAATCTTGTTGTACAATTTGCTTGATTGTTTTGCAATCTTGTGAAAGATCTTTGTTGATACAATTGCAAGAAGTTTAGTTATGAATACGTTAAAAGTAGAAAGTTTGCTTGGTATGTTAACCATTCGGCTGCAAGATGATCATTTTGTCAAGTGGTCATTTCAATTTCGATCAGTACTTGAGGGATATGATTTGTTTGATCACTTTGATGGCACATTGGTGTGTCCACTGAAGTTTGTGTTCACTGAAGATAATGGTATCACTACTGAGATTACAGCAGCATACAAGGAATGGATTAAACGAGACAGAGCTCTTGTTAGTCTTCTTCTTGCTACGTTAGGTGACGAGGCAGTGGAATATGTTGTAGGATGTAAAACTGTATATGAAGCTTGGATGAATTTGCAGGACAAATATTCTACAGTTTTAATAGCAAGGGTGAATCATCTCAAAACTAAATTGTTGACTATCAAGAAAAGATCTGATAGTGTTGAAAAATATATGTTGAGGCTTAAAGCTCTTAAAGATCAACTTATGGTAGCAGGTGAAGTAGTGTCTGAGAATGACATTATTGTTGCTTCTCTTGCTGGTTTACCAACTAAGTTTAATATGATTCCTATTGTGATTGTGGCTCGTGAAACTCCTATTTCTTTGAAAGAATTTTGAGCACAATTGTTGGCAGCTGAGAGAACAGTTGAAAATTCACAGTCTACTTTGAATTTTCCCATGTCAACCATGTATTGTCAAGGGGAATCCTCTAATGCTCATTCCTCACACGATCAAAGAGTTTCTCAGTATTTCTCTGGTGCCTATGGTTTTGTCACTAAAGCTCATAATTCTTCTAAAAGTAATGCTCACAGACCAACTGGCGGCATTGTTTCTTAGGCTTCTCTTGAAGGATTTATTTTGAAAAACATGTTCATTTGAGCAACATCATATGGCATGCAATTAACAATTAAAGGCGGAATCATGCTTGCATGTACTCAAAAACAAAACATTACCATGAAATTCAAAGCCTAGTAGATTGGTGAACCAATAATCAACTCAAAACAAAGTGAGTTGAAATTAATACCTTTGTAGATTCCTCTTTGCATAAGCAAAGGCTAATCACCCAAAGAGATAGGGGCCTTCATTCCTTGCTTCTTAGATCCATGGATTTGGATGGAAGAATAGGTTTCTCCAAGTTCCCAAAATAGGGAACCTCTAAGTCTCTTCACCAAGGTTTGATTGTAGAAGAAAATGAGTGACCTTGGAGTAGTAGGATTGCTAGATGTACCCTCCAAGGTGTTAGCTTCTTTAGAGAGAAAATGGAGAGACTATTCTCACCAATTTTCCCCCAAAATAAACCCTTAATCACTTAATGAATATTTTGTTATAAAGTCATTTATATAGTCACTTCTTTAAGTGACCTAAATAACCAAAACCCTAATTCATCACACTATGGCTTGCCATTTAGGGGATTTTGGGCTTTTGGGCTTTAATGAATCTTCATTCATTAAATTGTCATACAACTTAAGTTAATGGGCTTGACGTTCGAAGCCCATTGGGCCTTAAGGTCCAAAACTATCCCGAAGTCTTTAACGAACTTATTCGTTTGATTAATTAACATATTAATTAATCCTTGCCATAAATAAATGATTAAACCATTTAATCATTCTTACTCATTTCCGTTTAATCTTCAATCTCCACCTTTTATGGTGTGCGATCCATTAGGTTCCTTTTAGCGAGGTAGTGGGCGATTAAAACCATTTTACATCGATTGTGAATTGAAACTATTTTCAATTCTCCCTTTAGTGATTACACACGTTTAGGGCTTCCACAAACCATGAGTGACACCTAGCAGCATATCATGGTTACCCAAGCTAATCAGAAGAGGATAGAGAACCTATTCAGTTTGGGATTACAAATGCAATACGGTCCTTCTCTAATGTAATACTCTTGTCCACATTGTTTGGTATGATAGTTTATTTATTCATGTCTACTATCCAATGTGATTCGTGTGCTTATATGATTTCCTTGAATGTGATTTGGAACGCATTCCCTAATCTCATTCATACTCTGGCCAGAGATTTCAAATCATATCATAGAGTATTCTCCCTCAACTGTTTGAAGGTTAGAGATCCCTTGTTGCGCATTCACTTGTCTCCATAGCTAAGTGGCTTAACCCCAACGATGCCGTGGACACCCCGAGGGGGTGACTTTGACATAATCAAAGATCAAGGACTTAACCACAAGACAACTGTGATGCCTCAGGTCAAAGGACTACTTTGCATTATCCCAACCATGAGTTCTCATGTGACATGGAATATAAGAACTCTTCGTTGATCACGTTCAGTGAACTCATTCTCTATTGAGCACCTACGTACTTGTCTTGATGTCACACACACCAATGACTCGAGACTAATCACTCTCCCTGAGAGAAGACATAGTACGTACTGATCTTAACGGACTGTCAACGTCCAATTGGCAATCCTATGATCAGGAACATTTAGGATGTGTCTACGAAAGAATGGTCTCATGAATCTAACTTCATTAGATTACATTCTCCCAATCACATATTCCTTGGACTTTATCGTTTAAGCATATAACATTTATATGAGACGGCTCAAACAATAATTTATGCCCTTTATATGTAAAACTAGATTAGTTTAACATGTGAAATGTCCGTAAAGTATCATCACATGATTGGCTTTAGGGCACATTTCCAACAATCTCCCACTTGCACTAGAGCCAATCAGCTTGGTCATCTTGATGATACCTCTTCTGTAGTCATTTCATAAATGGCTGAATAGTAGGCCTAGACAGTGGACATCTATATGTGTTATCCATAGAAGCAACCTTGAGAATAACGACGTCACCATTATACATGATTCTCAATCATGTGGTTCAGTCTCTCATTTGAGTTCGGATCTTGATGAGACCTTGATTCCCAGGCTTAAGCTATCGCCCCATTAGTGTCATACACTTTCTGGTTGGAACCGAATAGAGATTTCATAAATGAACTTTCCCATCCAAACAACATTGTTGTAAACTTCTATATGGCAATATATCTTGCATTCATAATGGAACACACTAAAGTCATACTTTAATGTTTCCATCCAAATATCTCTTTAGTCATAATAAAGAGATATCTGTTTATCTCTTCATTCATAATGAAGAAACATCCAATGATGGATTAGATTCATAATCTAATACATTTACGCTTCCATTACGTCACTTTGATTCTTCCTCGATCTTTGAGGAATTTATCCTTTAGTATTTCTCAAATACTTAAGGACTCACTTGACAGTTGCCATGGTTCTGATCCTGGGCTTGCACTGATATCATCTTGTACCGTTCTAGGTACAACTCATATCAATGTTTTTCATACAATATGAAATACATAAATCACCTTTCTGCGTATGCATAAAGGATTCAATTTACGCATTATTTCTTTGGGAGTCAAAGGGTACGTTCCCTTTGAGAAGGGCAACTTGCTAGTCTCACTAGAATCGTCCTTCTTATTGAAGTTTATCATCATATGAGAAACTTCCTAGCATCCATTGTCTATTATTAGGGATTGATATAATCCAATTATATCATGAAATATATCATTATAGATTTCCATCCCATGTATATAGACTATATCTCCCATATACATTCTATCGTTTATAGAATGCTTAAAGTCATAACTTTAACGAAGAAGCTTTCTTTTCATTTCCAAAATTAATATATCATATATATACTTAAATTTTAGGAACATGATTAACTCCCACTAATCTTTTGTAAAACTAGTAAACAAAAGATTCATTTACATCTTTATGAGAAATCAAACGATTTGATCCTTTTCTCATAAAATGCAAATAGCTCCCACTAACTTGCTAAGATCCATGATGGATGGATCTCTACAACTTACATGTCTTGTGATTTATAGTTTTAGACATATATTATCAAGACTATCTTAATAATGGTTTCGGAAACCCATATTATGTCAAAACATTGAATCACCATTTAGTTGTAGCTAGCAATCTTCGAATTAATTGAAACCAAGACTATCTCAAAGATGGTTTCTTCAAAGTCAACCATTCTCTTTGATTGTAGTCACCTTAAGCTACCAATTAGCTTGAAGGTTTCATTATTTCGAGTCAAATGGTACTTTACCATTTTCTTGAGTATATATCGTATATGCACTCAATGTAGTCATAAGGATTTTCATTCTTATCGACTACCTTGGAGCTTGTGGTATAGGAACTAGGTTGTTATATTTGTTGATTACTTTCTTGTCTCTCAAAGAACCCATTCTTTGAGTTCTATCTCTCGTTCATTTGCATCTTAGGCAAATCACATTGTAGGATTACAATGAACTACCTAACAAAACAACCTTTGTTAGTTGGTTTATAGAAGCGATATCCAAAAGTTATTTTAAGGATATCCTACAAGATTGTTATCAAACAAATATTGCTAGTTAGCACACAACCCCAAATCTTTAACATGCTTAAGATTTGTCTTTCTTTTCCAACTACATCTTATGGAGTTATGAAAATTTTGGAAGATCTTCTAATTGACAATCATATTGTTTTAGAAGTATATATCCTATATATGGGTAATAGATAACATCTAACGAACTAAATCTTATTTGAGTTCGTTCTTCTCCTAATGGAGAAATACATTATCTTATGATGCTATTTTCCTTGATATCTTTCAAGGAAACTCATCTAAAGTGTTACCTTTCCTTGGATCAAATCTAAGGAGGTAAATACTTTGGATATCTTACTCATCTATTTACATTTCTTGAATTCTTTGAAACCTTTTGCAAAGTATTCGGACTTGTGTTTATTCAAAATAAACTATAGTCCAACCGAGAGTGATCTTCGGTGAATGTCATATAACATGAGTAGTATTATGTTGTGGACAAGTGCCACTAACATCTAAGTGAATTAACCTCAACAACTTTGTGATTCTTTCTTCTTTCCAAAAGAATAAAGATTCGAACATTTCGCCTCTATACAATTTTAACAAGAAGGTATTGGATCCGGATCTAACGATCCAAAGCATCCTTGTTTCACCAACTCGTAACTTATGTTTTTAGAGGTATCACAATTTAGTTGGGATTAGTCACTACCTTGCAACCTTTTGGGTTTTAAGCATCATTATATTCTAAACAGTTAACACTACCATATCATCTCTACTATAGAGACAATCAATTAGATTACTATAATCCAATTTCTTTGGTAGTTCATATGAGGAAGTAAGTACTATCTGCTTTCGCAGAGATCTATATCTTATTCACGTTCCGTATGTGAAGCACCTTTTCTTCTCTCATATATCTTCTACTTCTTATTAGTCACACTTTTACAACGATTTGTAAAACATAGTTACTAATACGGAATCATACATTCAAGTAGAAGAACCAACTGTTTTGAACTATTCAAGAACAATTTACAACACCTTCGAAAGGTGTGTTCTTGACACTTGCAAGACATTTCTTGCAAATACCCCTTCCAATGTCCATCATTTCATAAAGAAAGTTTGTTCCCTTGGAGTTATTTATCTTCTTTATTTGACTTTCACCTTTGACTACATTAGTCATGGTCCCTAAACTCCCACTATCTCTCTTGAAACCTTTTTCAATTGTGTTATACACATCAAACAATTTGGAGAGTATGTGGTTATTGTTCACTACATAGTTTACCATAAACTTAGTGAACCATTAGGATAGGGAAACAAAGGTGAAGTCCTTGCCTAGTTTCCGTCTCGTTAAGTGGTTTAACACTTCAACACTCAATGATTCAAAATCATCATAAGTCCATGTTAATGGACTATTTTTGTCAACCAACCATTATGTTCTAAACATAATTACAAACTTTCAAGAGTTGTACAAGGCAACTCTCATTTCTTCATACAACAATTTGTAAGTGAAGAATCATGGCACATAAAGTGTCCATGCCCTTGTGCTTACTTCTCAAGTTCTTTGTTCAATTAACAAAGAAATAAGCACTAAGTGTTTGTATTGACTAAGGGTTGTTCAAAGCAACTCTTATTTCTTCATACAACAATTTGTAATTGAAGAATTATGACATTAAAAGTGTTGTCCTCTCTATGATAGACCTTTTCTAACATATTCTTCTAATGATACATTATCAATAGGAAGATTGTGAGGATGAGACTACTTAGGTACATTTACAAGCCATTAAAGACAATCTATGGTTTTGTAGTACCAAGTCCGTAAACTAAACGTTCGGCTTTTATTTGTCAAGTGTTGGATAGCGTTTGCAAATATATTGGTAAACAAATACATAACGTATATAAATTGATTGATTTTAAGCCATTTGATTCGGGTCTTTAAATCAAATAGCATCACCCACTATTTTTGGCAAATTCCATATCCCTCATTGGAATTCGAGAGTTTTGGATGAAACTCTTAGTAGGTTATGGGAGACTCACTACTACCAAGCCCACCTCAGAATTATATCATGTTGGCTAGCGTTAATAATAATGAGAGAGTACGCTTACTCATTTGCAACAACCTCTTGCAAGTACCCATCTAGTTTGGCCTCTAGAAAATGATGCCTCAGAATTATATCATGTTGGCGTCATTGTACTTAGTTAAGTCATTCCCACCATGCCTAGTTCGTGTAGGTGTTCAAGCATAGCCTCAAAATTATATCATGTTGGCTAAACTCGTTGCCTACCTCACTTCATCATGTATGTATATAGAACTCCTCCTGAGTGTAAGCACGCACTTTGTACTCCCCCATTATAGGGTGAAGCCGGTGTACGAGTCACAAACAATCGGAGCCTACCACGGTGGAAGGCCACGAAAGAGTGTTCTAAGCACTCTCCGCTTATCAACTTAATATTGGTTTGGTTGAGGGTTTTAGGTCTCATCACAAATCAATATACATTTTAATCTCTATTAAAACAATTTTGGTCCTATTACAACTATTGGTCCATATGATTGTTTTAGTTGTACATAATACTCCCACTATGCTTTTAAAACGGTTTTTAAAGCAAGAGTATATGTTACTACTAACATAAGGTTTGCATTCATTTGATGGACTACATAGTTGCCTTAGGGCCTTAGGATGACTATGAACCTTTGTTTAGATTCAACACGAGCCTTGTGTTGAATCTCGGTCTAGGGATGGAGATTGATTTTAGTTACGCGTTTAATCACATTAAGGCGTGTTGTCTTAGGGGCGTTGGACCCAATTACTTCATTTTCATGCATATCATATAAAGCAAGAAAGAAATACTTCAAAGTAAAGGATGAGCTTATGCTCATTACAACATTTGCATAAAACAAATTACCTTAAAGTAAAGAAGGACTTATGCCCTTTTACAACATTTGATCAAATCAAATTACAACCAAAATCTAATCTACACATTCCCATGGTTCAAACAAATTTGAAACGCCTTTCACATAGCTCAATTATATTAGGCTTAGGTTCATAATCATCCTTTAATTAATTAACGCTTTAACTAATTAATTGAATGCAACATTTTCATTTGGTTTTTGTATCCATAAAATTGATTTAAGTGGAGCTAAACAAAATGAAAATCCAATTCTCATTTAAAGAGACAAAACAATTTTGTTCTCATCCTATTTGGGCCATCATGCAATAACCACAACTTTTTGGGCCATATTGCGAAAACATAAACTTTTGGGGTCACTTTGTAAAAACACAAAAGTCACTACTTCATGTAAATACAACTAGAACCCAAAATTTAAATAAATTCAAAACTTCATTAAAGGAGCAAAACAATTTGTCCTTTAGCGTTTTTAGGCCTTAACGTCAAAACGTAAACTTTCGGGTCAAAGTACAAATACACAAAAGTATCAAAACTTTATGTAATTGCATAAAAGCCCCAAAAATACCCTATTTTATTAGGGTGGCCGGTTTTTAGGGATAAAAAGGAGTGGTGGATGTTTTGATTTATTAGTTTTGTCAAAAACAATCAAGTAGTGCTTTCACCTTTCATAAAAATAATATATGTTTTGATGATTGATATTTCTTTCATCATTTATACAAATATTTAACACTTTAAATACTTTCATAAAAATAATATATGTTTTGATGATTGATGTTTCCATCATCATTTATACAAATATTTAACACTTTAAATACATGATAAATCATTTGAAAAACATATATCATAAACTTTATGAAACAAATCAAAACTTTGAATCAAAACACCAAACCTTTTTGTTCTTGGCAAGAACATCAAGAACAATGAAGAACATCCATGAAAAACCCAAATTTTTCCATGAACCTTTTTTCACCCAAAAACATTCCAAAACCATTCTTACTTAAGGGAAATAACATCTAACCAAACTAGGGTACTTAGGGATTCCAAAGAACACATTAAAACACTTTTAACAAGTCAAACAAGAACCCAAAATTCCACCCTTTGGATTTGGCCGAATTTTCCCAAAAGCATGGCACCAAATTTTAGCTCCAATATTCATGCTCATATGAACAACATCTACAACATTTGAGATAGCAAATTTTCCAACAAAATTTACTTTCAAAGAAGCAAGAATAAAGCTTGTAACAATTACAACTTTTAAATCACAAACTTATGAACTACAAAACCCAAAAGGATTCACCAACTACTAGACCTAGGCTCTGATACCACTTGAAGGATTTATTTTGAAAAACATGTTCATTTGAGCAACATCATATGGCATGCAATTAACAATTAAAGGCGGAATCATGCTTGCATGTACTCAAAAACAAAACATTACCATGAAATTCAAAGCCTAGTAGATTGGTGAACCAATAATCAACTCAAAACAAAGTGAGTTGAAATTAATACCTTTGTAGATTCCTCTTTGCATAAGCAAAGGCTAATCACCCAAAGAGATAGGGGCCTTCATTCCTTGCTTCTTAGATCCATGGATTTGGATGGAAGAATAGGTTTCTCCAAGTTCCCAAAATAGGGAACCTCTAAGTCTCTTCACCAAGGTTTGATTGTAGAAGAAAATGAGTGACCTTGGAGTAGTAGGATTGCTAGATGTACCCTCCAAGGTGTTAGCTTCTTTAGAGAGAAAATGGAGAGACTATTCTCACCAATTTTCCCCCAAAATAAACCCTTAATCACTTAATGAATATTTTGTTATAAAGTCATTTATATAGTCACTTCTTTAAGTGACCTAAATAACCAAAACCCTAATTCATCACACTATGGCTTGCCATTTAGGGGATTTTGGGCTTTTGGGCTTTAATGAATCTTCATTCATTAAATTGTCATACAACTTAAGTTAATGGGCTTGACGTTCGAAGCCCATTGGGCCTTAAGGTCCAAAACTATCCCGAAGTCTTTAACGAACTTATTCGTTTGATTAATTAACATATTAATTAATCCTTGCCATAAATAAATGATTAAACCATTTAATCATTCTTACTCATTTCCGTTTAATCTTCAATCTCCACCTTTTATGGTGTGCGATCCATTAGGTTCCTTTTAGCGAGGTAGTGGGCGATTAAAACCATTTTACATCGATTGTGAATTGAAACTATTTTCAATTCTCCCTTTAGTGATTACACACGTTTAGGGCTTCCACAAACCATGAGTGACACCTAGCAGCATATCATGGTTACCCAAGCTAATCAGAAGAGGATAGAGAACCTATTCAGTTTGGGATTACAAATGCAATACGGTCCTTCTCTAATGTAATACTCTTGTCCACATTGTTTGGTATGATAGTTTATTTATTCATGTCTACTATCCAATGTGATTCGTGTGCTTATATGATTTCCTTGAATGTGATTTGGAACGCATTCCCTAATCTCATTCATACTCTGGCCAGAGATTTCAAATCATATCATAGAGTATTCTCCCTCAACTGTTTGAAGGTTAGAGATCCCTTGTTGCGCATTCACTTGTCTCCATAGCTAAGTGGCTTAACCCCAACGATGCCGTGGACACCCCGAGGGGGTGACTTTGACATAATCAAAGATCAAGGACTTAACCACAAGACAACTGTGATGCCTCAGGTCAAAGGACTACTTTGCATTATCCCAACCATGAGTTCTCATGTGACATGGAATATAAGAACTCTTCGTTGATCACGTTCAGTGAACTCATTCTCTATTGAGCACCTACGTACTTGTCTTGATGTCACACACACCAATGACTCGAGACTAATCACTCTCCCTGAGAGAAGACATAGTACGTACTGATCTTAACGGACTGTCAACGTCCAATTGGCAATCCTATGATCAGGAACATTTAGGATGTGTCTACGAAAGAATGGTCTCATGAATCTAACTTCATTAGATTACATTCTCCCAATCACATATTCCTTGGACTTTATCGTTTAAGCATATAACATTTATATGAGACGGCTCAAACAATAATTTATGCCCTTTATATGTAAAACTAGATTAGTTTAACATGTGAAATGTCCGTAAAGTATCATCACATGATTGGCTTTAGGGCACATTTCCAACATCTCTACCTCAGTTTCATCAACAAGGGAATAGGAATTTTCAGAACAATAAAGGATATCAGAATAATGGAGGCAACAATGGAAGGCTTAACAATATGTCCAGATACAATGGGAATAATAATGGCAGATTCTCTGGCAATTCAAATGGTTTCTCTGGAGGTTCAAACAACAATGGTTTTTCTGATAGTTCTAAAGGAGGTTTGAATTGGCAGAATTGTTACTTAAGGTATGATGCCAACTCAAGCTCAGCCCCTTCAGTTCTAGAATGTCAAATTTGTGGAATGAAAGGTCACTCTGCTCTCAACTGTTACCACCAAGGAAATTATGCATATCAAAGGGCTTAACCATTTTCTTCTCTAACTGCTCTTACTGCACAAGCTCAGCAAAACTTTGCTTCTTCTTCACAACCAAATTGGGTGCTAGACACAGAGGCTACACATCATATGACAGCTGATCTGGATAATTTGACACTTGTCACACCTTTTGAAGGCAATGAAAGGATCACAGTGGGCAATGGAGAAGGTCTACCTGTTGCCAATATTGGTTTGGGTTCTCTTTTAACTTCTTCCAAACCCTTAACTCTTCAGATGGTTTTACATGTTCCTCAATTAGCAGCTAGTTTATTATCTATGTATCGCTTATGCAAAGATAATCATTGCTATGTTATACTTGATGAATTTGGCCTCTGGGTGCAGGATAAGGCAACAAAGAAAATTCTACTAAGAGGAATGAGTAGTAGTGGCGGCTTGTATTACATTCCTCAGCAGCATTTTTTCAACTATTCTCAACTATTAAATAAAACACCTCAAGCTCTTTTGGGACAACTTGTGAAGACTTTTATCTGGCATCACAGACTTGGACATCCTACAAATGAGGTTCAGTTGAAAATGTTGTAAGAATCTCAAATATCTGTCTCTTTAGATAAAAGTCCACATTTATGTTTAGCTTGTATTAGGGGTAAGATGACTAGACAACCATTTCCTTCTAAATGTAATAAGTCCAGTGTTCCTTTTGAGAAAGTGCATACTGATGTATGGGGACCCTCACCCACTGTATCTCTTGAAGGTTACAGATATTATGTAATCTTTGTAGATGAATGCACAAGGTTCACTTGGATTTTCCCTCTTGTTAATAAATCTGATGTCTATACTGTGTTTGTTAAGTTTCATGCATTTGTTGTGAATCATTTCAAATTCAATATTAAGACTCTACAATCTAATGGAAGAAGAGAATACATGAGTAGAGTCTTTAAACAATTTTTGGACACAAATGGATTTTCCATCTTGTATCTTGTCTATATACCCCTCAACATAATGGGTTGGCGAAAAGGAAAAATAAGCATATAATTGAGATTATCGTGACATTATTGAGCACTGCAGGATTACCTCAAAAGTTTTGGTTCCAAGCTTGTAGTCATGCTGTGTTTTTTAATAAATAGAATGCCTTGCCAAAACCTAGATATGATTTCTCCTTATCTTAAGTTGTTTGGACAATCTCCATCTCTGGTTTCCTTGAAGGTCTTTGGTACTGCCGTCTATCCCTACTTAAGACCTTATAATGCCAATAAGTTACAAGCTAGAAGTGATGAATGTGTGTTTTTTTGGGCTATTCGGTTGGTTACAAGGGATTGTTGTGTTATAATAGGAATACAGAAAGGCTACTGTTATCAAGACATGTAATCCATAATGAAAGTGTGTTTCCTTTTAAAAAGTCGCCATCTTCTTCTGTTAATGTTTCTTTGCATGTTATATCATCACAGAAAGAGTTACCAAGAATGGTATCTGTTGTGTTGCATGGTTCATCTGAACAAACTAGAGAAGTAATTGGTGAAAATAGTCAATCTATGGATATGCATTTTATTTCATCTTAGCCTTCAAGTTTGTCTCCAAGTCAAGCACAAGAACCATTACAAGATACACAAGCTACTACTCTACATCAATCTCATTCTTCCTCTCAAGTGTTGCATGTCCATGCCCTAGACCAAAATCAGGTATGTTCACAATCTTTAGCTGACAATATTTCTTTTGAGCATGTATCTTCTTTATCACCTATGCTTGCTACTTATGACAATATCTTTAATTTTGAGGCTCTATCTCCTGTTATACATACTTCTTCTGGGCATAATATGGTTACATGATTAAAAAGTGGAGTTTTGCAAAAGAAAGACTATTCTAGTTATTATGCTTATGCATCAGATAATCAGGTGTTTTCTAGTACTCATGATGATGATGTGATGTTCTGTGGATTCACTGTTGTTCTCAACATTCATGATTCATTAGAACCTTCTCATTATAAGCAAGCTGTTATTTTTTAGGACTGGAGCAATGCTATGAAAGAAGAGTTTGAGGCTTTACAGAAACAAGGTACTTGGGAGTTAGTACCACCTCCAGTTAACAGAAATGTGATAGGGAGCAAATGGGTGTACAAGATAAAGAAGGATCAAGATGGCAAAGTATCAAGATATAAGGCACGTTTAGTTGCACAAGGATATAGTCAAGAACAAGGATTGGACTATGAAGAGACTCTTAGTCCAGTGGTAAGACACACAACAGTAGGGTTGGTTTTGTTATTGTTGCTATGAACATATGGGAATTGAGGCAATTGGATGTAAAGAATGTTTTCCTTCATGGAGAGTTACAAGAAGAAGTTTTTATGAAACAACCTCAAGGTTTTCAAGATTCTAGGTATCCTAATCATGTGTGTAAGCTTCTCAAGTCATTATATAGCCTTAAACAGGCTCCATGGGCTTGGAATGCCAAGTTTACAAGTTATTTACCTTCCTTAAACTTTCAGTCATCTCATTTAGATCCTAGTTTGTTTGTGAAAGTGTTTGGGACTGATGTGGTCATCTTGTTACTATATGTTGATGATATTATCATCACAGGTTCTTCATCTCAACTTATTCAACAAGTAGTTAATGATTTGGGTAGTGTTTTTAATATGAAGGACATGGGAAAGCTTACCTATTTTTTGGGACTTTAAATCACTTACAGAGAAAATGGAGATATCTTCATTAATTAGTCAAAGTATGTGACTGACCTTCTCAATAAGGCAAGAATGGTGAATTGCAGACCTTGTTCAACTCCAAGTAAACCTCATACTCAATTGCTTAAAGACGAAGGGGAACCACGGTCTGATCCAACAATTTACAGAATTTTAGTTGGTGCATTGCAATATCTCACCTTTACAAGGCCTGATATTGCATATGCTGTCAACTATGCTTGCCAATTTATGACAACACCAACTAAAGCTCATTTCTGTTTGATTAAAAGAATCCTCAGATATTTGAAGGGTACGATACAATGTGGCTTAACTTACTATGCTCAAGGAGAAATGGATTTACTTGCTTATAATGATGCTGATTGGGCAGTGAATATAAATACAAGGAGGTCTACCACTGGTTACATTGTTTTTCTGGGCTCAAATCATGTTTCCTGGCAATCTAAGAAACAAGGAAGTGTCTCTCGAAGTTCCACTGAGGTTGAATATAAAGCCTTATCTAATGCAGCAGCGAATGTGGCTTGGATACGATTAGTTCTTAAAGATGTTCATGTTTTTCTTCCTTCAGTACCTTTGATACTTTGTCATAATCTTTCTACCTTATCGTTGTGTTCTAATCCAGTATTTCATACTAGGATTAAACATTTAGATACAGATTTTCATTTTGTTCGTGAACGAGTGCAAAAAGGTGATCTACAGGTTCAGTATATTCCCACTGAGGTACAGGTTGCAGATATGTTAACAAAAGGGTCACATAGTCCTTTGTTTGTTCATCATTGTTCCAATCTCAGACTAGGATATCCCAGCTAAGATTGAGGGGAGTATTAACAGAGGAAATAAATGGTGGGGTATTTGAGTCATTTCATGTTTTGTACACATCAGCTAAGGTAGTTAGATTTGTTAGATTCCTTAGTCATTAACTTTGACAGCTGTTAGAAGCTTTGACAGCTACTATAAATAGAGCTTAATACTAATGTAATTGTTGATGATTTTGTTTGGATAATACATCAGCTTCTTTTGCAAGTTTCTATCTCTCTCTCTCTCTCTCTCTCTGCGATTTCCATAGCTTCATACTTTAAGCTTTTCTGTGTTTTTATGGCTGAATCTGCCATAGTTATGATGAGTGAGAATGTATGTCATAGCACCTTGCATTGCTCTTCCAGTAAAAGCCTTCATCTGTTGATTAATACTATTGTATATCAGAAGAAAGAGAAAAAGGGGAAAAATTCCTGCATAAGTACAATGAAAGGGAGTTGAACGGATGAGGACTTACTGCAGAAAATTTACGCCTTTGAATCCTATCAACTTATGGGGACAAGAACGGATAGGTTTCTTTCATGACTAACTTTCGTCTCGATTCAACTTGAAAACATTCAGAAGTTGGCTTTTATATGTTCCTTAAACATACTTTGATCACATTGAATAGAAGCATCACTTACTGTAGTATTATCTTCGCAAGTACTGAGAGAAATCGCTAACCCACCATTCGTACTTTTTCTAACACCAGATGGAGGAATATTTTCTTTCCAAGCATTCCTGCAAAACAAGTAAAAAGAAAACGTATGTCACAGTTAATTATAAAGGAGAAACCTTCTAGAGTTATGGTGAGATCACATTGCATGCCGCTGTGGTATACGGACAGTATTAATCTCTAGAATACGGATTCGATGCCCATGCTTTCTGAATTGTAAAACTTGAATCACATTTATAATACATGTTGTGGTATTACTCTTGTAATCGTACAAGTATGAAGTCACAGATTGAAAGTAATTTTTTTAAGTGAAATGGAGAAAGATTAGGCGAGATTAGCTATCCGGCAATGGTCGTGTGCGAGGCATCTACATTTGGTACGTTAAGAATAGAGTAAATGATCTCGTACTTGTAATCGTATAAATTCGAATTTAAAGATTGAAAGTACTTCTTGTATATGTAACTCACAGTTTATGGTTGTACACGTACTCCAGATCAAGAATCGTTCCATTAATGTTAGAAGCATCAACGATAGCGAGGAGTGTAACACCCTCCTTGAGTGGCCGAACAATGGTTTCATTAATATCATTGTCAAGGACAATTCCTTCTTTCATAAAATCAACAGGGCAAATGGTCTCGTCGAAACCATCAAGCTCATCGTCTTTGAAATCAGACTGTCGTAAGCCATGCCCTGAGAAGTAGAACACCAACGAGTCTCCCCGCTGGCAGTCCTCCACAAGCCATTTCAAGGAATTCTCTATGTTTTTCTTTGTGGGAATCCGCTCTAGGTCAAGCGGATCATCTTCTGCATTCATTGATGATTTGAAAACGTAAACATATTATCTTAAAAAAGCACAAATATCTTCTGCATTCATTGAATGGTTTGATAGTATAAAAATACTATATTATGAAGCACAAATAATATCAAAAACGCTCTCTCCAGCAAGATATTGTCCGCTTTGAGTCTGGCCCGCACGGTTTTGTTCGTAGGCCTCCATTCCCGAAAGATCTCGTTATGAGAGATAAGATGAAGTTCATCACCTTTCCTCACCCAAACGATGTGGGATTTAATGCCAACGCAGGGTCATCACAAATAACCACTTCTTTTATCTTTTCCCCCCTTTTCTATCTCATTTCATCTTTTATTATTGGCTTCTCTTTTAACCTCTTTGCATAATCTTGGATACCAATGTTTTCTAATTGACGAAAAATTATACATGTAATCAGCAAAGGCTTATAGGATTACGATCGATAAATAATTAACTTGAGTAGCTAATTAATTAATAATTACCCGAAAGTATGCGTATGCAGTTGGCAGGAAAACCCAAGGTTTTGATCAACAAGTCTTCCATGTTCATCACATCATTATGAATGCCTTTGAGATTGTATTTAAGGTGCTTGTATGTCAAACCGCAAAGAAGTGCACGCCTGTTTGGTCGTGATCCACTGGGCACTGGCTCCTCCAAGCGGGAGGAGGGAAACACATCGGCATCCCTGTCCCTGTATAAAATTGCTTGAAACTATTACGACCTGAACTACTAGTACTAGAAGAATTGTTTCGTGATGATTCCTTGGTTTGGAGGCTATGATACTCGCCTTTGTGATCTCCACGAACATAACTACTAGTTTCTCCTTGTGTTTCTGCAGCAGCACCGTAAGTCATTACATAACCGCAGAGGCATCGTTGCTGTGTGCCATACAGGGGCAGTTGAACCCATTGCTTGCATTTATGGCAAGATCCTTTGTTTTTTATGTAAGATGGCTTGAAACTATTAACACTTGAACTACCAGTACTAGAAGAATTACTTGATGGTGATTCCTTGGTTTGGTAACGCCTGCTAAGCCCTCTCTCCAGGCTATGATGCTCACCTTCGTGATCTCCACGAACACGACTAATAGTTTCTCCTTGTGTTTCTGAAGCACAACTGTAAATGATTACATTACTGCGGACGCATTGATGCTGTGTGCCAACCAGCGTCAGTTCCTTACAGTTAGGGCAAAGCATTGGTGCTGTGTACCACCCAGCGTCAGTTCTTTGCAGTTAGGGCAAGCGATTGTTTTTTCTTTTAGTCATGATCATCCATGTCTAACATAGATCATTTTTTTTCGGCTTCATGTATAATATATATCTCAAAGCTAGGCTACAAAGCCAGTCAAGCAATATCTATATATAGAAGCTTAGCTACATAGGTAAGCATGATACAACGAGCTAGGTGGAAAGGGATAGCTTTTATATCATCTGGGATTTTCAATAATTAATTGTTAAACCAATAACAACGATAAAACGTAACCACCAATGCAATCCACCATTTATCTAGAAAATTCATACATATTAATTTAAAGGTAAAGTGTGAATTCATTAATCTGTCCAATTACTTAGCAGCATATGCATGGCCATGCATCTTATGCTTATTCTGAGTCATGTAATAAAAGGAAGAACTAGATGTCCTACGAATGGCTGATTTAAACATGGTATAGACAAGAGCCCCTATCATGGGATTTGATTTACTTTAATTTAAACTTTATATTTAGGGATGTGTGTTACTTCCTACGCAGATCTCTCAATTTTTAGCAGTTGGATCGTTTGAACTAAAAACAAATAGGTGTGGATAGCACAACCAAAATAACACCTCGTAAAAACCGATCTTTGTATAGCACTCAACATATTCGCCGATGGTTTGCTTTGTGGATTTGGGATTTTTTTTTTTTTTTCATCGTTTGAAAGATGGTGGTGTTATAACACTTTATTAATTTAGATCAAATGAAATTTTACCAAACACAGTCAAGAAATTACATAAGCCATGCATGCTAAATGTAGGTTTCAAATCAAACTTGACCTAGCGGAAGTTTATAGAGCACGAACAAGAGCTACACATACCAAAAGAAACACCACAATTCCTCTATTACATACTCATTAAAAATACAACATAATTCCTCAGCCACGAAGGACCCACATCTAACGAGAATATCACTCTTTGTTGCCTCAGTGTAGATTTTAGTAGTAACACCGCTATATTAAAAAATCAATATAAATAAACTGAGGTCTGTCTTATCTGTTAAATTAAAAAAGAGGGGAATATCGGCACCATCTTACAAGAACTAGATGCCCTTAACTTCATTAAATGCCAATGGCACCCTTTAATTTCGGTCTCTTAGATTCTCAGTTTACCGCTGACCGGAGAAAAGCGCAGAGGGAGGGAGAGATGCCAATTCACACTGCATAAACATAATAAGGTGAGGGAAATGATTTATGCACGCCATTTTTCACTTCATGCACACCTTTGTTTTTTTTTTTGCAGCCCTGTGATTAAATAAATCAAGAAGAATCAATGGCCATAACTAAGAGGAGGCGTGCAGAAGGTGAAAAAGAATGTGTAGAATTCATTTCCCATGGTGAGTACTAGCCAATTGAGGTTCAAATTGACCACAAAAAAACTAAAATTAAAAAAAAAAAAAAAAATATATATATATATATATATATATATATATATATATATATATAATTTGGCAATTATGACCAAGAAATCCAAAAGGAGGAGAAAACATCCTTAAATAGTCAGGTTAATAAAAATAAAAGCAACTGACAACATTAGAAACTAATCACATGAAATGATAGGATACCGGATACCGTTGTTTAGAATGGATTAGCATTCACAGGCATGTCATCATCTAACACATTGAGTTGCCCAGAGATTTTTGTTTTGCAAGTTGGACACATAAAACCGACCGAATCTGGTTGTATTTCAGAATCAACAGCCTCATGGTTGAACTCTACTCCACACCATACACACGCAGTTGTTATCTGACGTCCGCCAGCCATGCTTAGCATGACTTCTTCTGATTCAAACTGGACAGAGGAACCAAATGCCTTTTCCATCTCTGCAGTATTTGTCAAATCCATTGGTAACTCCTGCAGTGTAATAGATTCTTGCCCACTAGGAAACCCATACTTCAGTGGTTCTATTTCGTCCAACCCTAGCTCCTCAAACCCTGTATCATCATGTCTATGGGCAACACTACTAAGATGCTGGTCTCCCTTTCAACATGAAGAACGAACAACGAAATTAATTTTCTAAAAATCTTGCACAGAACAAAGGAATATAATCACATCAAAGAATTGTTATTATAGTACTAATGAAGAATTATTGCCACTTATGATGTCATTAATTAGTTAGGGTCTATCAACAACAACAACAACAACAACAACAACAAAGCTTTTTCCCACTAAGTGGGGTCGGCTATATGAATCCTAGAACGCCATTGCGCTCGGTTTTGTGTCATGTCCTCCGTTAGATCCAAGTACTCTAAGTCTTTTCTTAGAGTCTCTTCCAAAGTTTTCCTAGGTCTTCCTCTACCCCTTCGGCCCTGAACCTCTGTCCCGTAGTCACATCTTCGAACCGGAGCGTCATTCGGCCTTCTTTGCACATGTCCAAATCACCGGAGCCGATTTTCTCTCATCTTTCCTACAATTTCGGCTACTCCTACTTTACCTCGGATATCCTCATTCCCAATCTTATCCTTTCTCGTGTGCCCACACATCCCACGAAGCATCCTCATCTCCGCTACACCCATTTTGTGTACGTGTTGATGCTTCACCGCCCAACATTCTGTGCCATACAACATCGCTGGCCTTATTGCCGTCCTATAAAATTTTCCCTTGAGCTTCAGTGGCCTACGACGGTCACACAACACGCCGGATGCATTCTTACACTTCATCCATCCAGCTCGTATTCTATGGTTGAGATCTCCATCTAATTCTCCGTTCTCTTGCAAGATAGATCCTAGGTAGCGAAAACGGTCGCTTTTTGTGATCTTCGCTAGATTGCTCCGGTCATTAGCGTGGATAAGTATATAAATGGATAGAGATAGGAAAGCAAACACAAGATGTACGTGGTTCACCCAGATTGGCTACGTCCACGGAATAGAAGAGTTCTCATTAATTGTGAAGGGTTTACACAAGTACATAGGTTCAAGCTCTCCTTTAGTGAGTACAAGTGAAAGATTTAGTACAAATGACATTAGGAAATATTGTGAGAGAATGATCTCGTAATCACGAAACTTCTAAGTATCGGAGTGTGGTGTCATCTTGACTTGCCTTATCTGTCTCATAGGTAGATGTGGCATCTTCTCTGGAAGTACTATTCCTCCATCCAGGGGTGGTATCTTTAACTGGTGGAGATGCACAAGGTAATGTATCAATTTCACTTGAAGCTTACTTGTAGTTTCAGGCTTGGTCAAGCGCGATACAAACCATGTAGTAGGAGTCCCCCAAGTCGCCGAGCTAGGGGGTCTGCTGAAAGAGGTGACAGACAAGGTAAGCAATCAGAGCTCCGACTGATTGTTCACCTTCTCCCCATCTTGCAGCAGCATGAAGGATAAAGAGAAGAAAAATGAGAAGAGATGATATGAGATACTTTTGCTTTTGAAGAAGTAACTTTCCACAGGCTTATTCTTGAACTGAGCTGGAGGGTTTTCTGGTTTCCTCCAGAGTATAAGGCCGACTGAAGAATTTGAGGGTCAAAACAAGTCCATCAAATCTAGAGTACGTTCCACCCTGCTGATATGGGATACTTTTGCTTTTGACAGAGTAATGGATGTATCGGCACGTGTGCTGTTACGCTTGTCTCCACATGCTTCCTTGTATCCTTCGCACTTGCCCTATCTGTTTCTCAAGCAGATGCGGAATCTTCCCTGGAAATATAAGATGTTGAAGATGAGTACTCGAGAGCAATGCCAGGTAAGTAATCAGGTAAGGGGTTCCAGGCAGTCAGTTCCTGGCTGGAAGCTTGATTCCAAGTGCTGACTGATTGCTCTCTTTCTCCTTGTCTTGCAGGTAAAAACAAGGCCAAAGGAAAAGACAGGGAAAAAGCATGATATGGGATACTCTTGCTTTTAACCCTGATGATATGAGATATTCTTGCTCTAGTATAGCTTGTTTGCAGAGGTATTATCGGGGGGAAGGAAAGCTGAATATTTCGAAAGGCTTCGTTGGGAGTGCCCTCTCAGATATGATGAAGGGTTGAGCATTTTTGCAGGTCTGCCTGTCTGTTGAGGATGGAGGTCGACATATATAGGAGTCTCCCTAAGAAGTAGTAATGCTATTCCTTTACCCTGCTTGGTCATAGCACGGTAGTGGGAGCTGCCAGTTTCACATGTTTTAACTCTGTCAGAGCACTTTGAAAAAGTGGTCTGTGGTATCTGGCTTTCGAGATTCGGAGAACAATGCCTCTTCGATTTTTGAGAAAGCAATCATGCTGGGGGTCTGGCTCTCGAGATTCGGATAGCAGTGTCTCTTCGATTTTTGAGAAAGTAATCATGTTGGGAGTTTGGCTCTCGAGATTCGGAGGGCGGTGCCTCTTCGATTTTGGAGCAAGCAATCTGTTGGGAGTATTGTCTCGAATGTGAGTAAAGGTTGGGCATGTTTGCTAGTCTACCTTGCCACGAAGCACAAAGGTTGACACACAGGGACTTTCCAATTATCCAGCAATGGTACTGTTCCTTTACCCTCTCTTCGATTTTGAGAAAGTAGTCATGTTGGGAGTCTGGCTCTCGAGATTCGGAGGACGGTGTCTCTTCGATTTTGGAGCAAGCAATCTTGTTGGGAGTGTTTTCTCGAATGTGAGTAAAGGTTGGGCATGTTTGCTAGTCTACCTTGCCACGAAGCACATAGGTTGACAAACAGGGACTTGCCAATTATCCAGCAGTGGTACTGTTCCTTTACCCTTGTGGGTAATAATATGGTAGCTAGACCTTCAAAATTTATGTGTCTAAACTTTGTTAGTGCTGTTTCTTTGCTATTCTTTTACCTTTCTTGGTCAGAGCGATGTAGTGGGAGTTGCAAGCTTCACGTGCTCAACTTTGGCAGAGAACTTTGGCAAAGTTATCTGTGGTACCCATGAGCTATTGTTGCGTGTGGGAAGTGGGTGATTGAACAGTAAGATTCATGTGCTTTCTACTTCACCAGAAGTCTTCGACAGAATGCCCATAATTTCTGCAAAGCTGAGTGTGCGTGTGACAGGTGCTGACAAGGCTAGAAAAGTAGGTGCCTCTTCGATTTCTGAGATCGGCCCTCGTGGTCTCTAAGCAGCCCAGCTTTTGAGAAAGCGAGCGCCTCTTCGATTGATTCGGAGAACGATGCCTCATCGATTTTTGAGAAAGCAATCATGCTGGGGGTCTGGCTCTCGAAGATTCGGGGAGCAGTGTCTCTTCGATTTGTGAGAAAGTAATCATGTTGGGAGTCTGGCTCTCGAGATTCGGAGGGCGGTGCCTCTTCGATTTTGGAGCAAGCAATCTTGTTGGGAGTATTTTCTCGAATGTGAGTAAAGGTTGGGCATGTTTGCTAGTCTACCTTGCCACGAAGCACAGAGGTTGACACACAGGGACTTTCCAATTATCCAGCAATGGTACTGTTCCTTTACCCTCTCTTCGATTTTTAAGAAAGTATTCATGTTGGGAGTCTTGTGCACTGGGTACGACCTTTTAGTCATGTTGGGAGTCTGGCTCTCGAGATTCGGAGGACGGTGTCTCTTCGATTTTGGAGCAAGCAATCTTATTGGGAGTGTTTTCTCGAATGTGAGTAAAGGTTGGGCATGTTTGCTAGTCTACCTTGCCACGAAGCACAGAGGTTGACACACAGGGACTTTCCAATTATCCAGCAGTGGTACTATTCCTTTACCCTTGTGGGTAATAATATGGTAGCTAGACCTTCAAAATTTATGGGTCTAAACTTTGTTAGTGCTGTTTCTTTGCTATTCTTTTACCCTTCTTGGTCAGAGCGATGTAGTGGGAGTTGCAAGCTTCACGTGCTCAACTTTGGCAGAGAACTTTGGCAAAGTTATCTGTGGTACCCATGAGCTATTGTTGCGTGTGGGAAGTGGGTGATTGAACAGTAAGATTCATGTGTTTTCTACTTCCCCAGAAGTCTTCGACATAATGCCCATAATTTCCGCAAAGCTGAGTGTGCGTGTGACAGGTGCTGACAAGGCTGGAAAAGTAGGTGCCTCTTCGATTTCTGAGATCGGCCCTCGTGGTCTCTGGGGAGCCCAGCTTTTGAGAAAGCAAGCGCCTCTTCGATTTCTGAGATCAGCCTTCGAGGTCTTTGAGCAGCCCAACTTTTGAGAAAGCAAACGCCTCTTCGATTTCTGAGATCAACCCTCGTGATCTCTAAGCAGCCCAGCTTTTGAGAAAGCAAACGCCTCTTCGATTTCTGAGCAGGGGCCTCTTCGATTTCTGAAGCTCCGTCGAGTGCAGATTTTTATAGGGGCTGGCATTAAGTTCCAAAGCACACTTGAATCTCCACCAGTAGAAGCTTCATTCTTGCACTTCTAAGATCTTGATTTGTCCGACCTCTTCTCTCTTCAACACCTTTGAAAATGTCTGGCCCCTCCGACCGTCGTTTTGACTTGAACCTTGTTGAAGAGGCAGCCCCGCCTTCTCCAGACAACATATGGCGCCCATCCTTCGTCTCCCCTACTGGTCCTCTTACCGTTGGGGATTCCGTGATGAAGAATGATATGACCGCCACGGTGGTGGCCAGGAACCTTCTCACTCCCAAAGATAACAGACTACTTTCCAAACGGTCTGATGAGTTAGCTGTTAAGGATTCGCTGGCTCTCAATGTTCAGTGTGCAGGTTCTGTGTCTAATATGGCCCAACGCCTATTTGCTCGAACCCGCCAAGTTGAATCATTGGCGGCTGAAGTGATGAGTCTCAAACAGGAGATTAGAGGGCTCAAGCATGAGAATAAACAGTTGCACCGGCTCGCACATGACTATGCTACAAACATGAAGAGGAAGCTTGACCAGATGAAGGAAACTGATGGTCAGGTTTTACTTGATCATCAGAGATTTGTGGGTTTGTTCCAAAGGCATTTATTGCCTTCGTCTTCTGGGGCTGTACCGCGTAATGAAGCTCCAAATGATCAACCTCTGATGCCTCCTCCTTCTAGGGTTCTGTCCAGTACTGAGGCTCCAAATGATCCCCCTCCGGTGCTTTCTCTTTCTGGGGCTCTACCGACTGCTGAGACTTATCCTAAGCAACCTTTGTGAAGGCTCCCTCTTGTGTGTTTATTTTGACTCATGTATATGTACATATTTGTAGCTTATCGGGGATATCAATAAATAAGCTTTCCTTCATTTCAACGTATTGTGTTAAATACACCAAAGCCTTCTTCGCTAAGTTCTTTGAATTTTCTTTTGTTGAAGCTTGTATGTTGAAGCTTTCTGAGTGGAGCATGTAGGTTGGGGTAGTGTTCCCTTAATTTTCCGAGTGAGGAAAACTTCTCGGTTGGAGACTTGGAAAATCCAAGTCACTGAGTGGGATCGGCTATATGAATCTTAGAACGCCATTGTGCTCGATCCTGTGTCATGTCCTTCGTTAGATCCAAGTACTCTAAGTCTTTTCTTAGAGTCTCTTCCAAAGTTTTCCTAGGTCTTCCTCTACCCCTTCGGCCCTGAACCTCTGTCCCATAGTCGCATCT
Source organism: Malus sylvestris (assembly GCF_916048215.2). NCBI lineage: Eukaryota > Viridiplantae > Streptophyta > Magnoliopsida > Rosales > Rosaceae > Malus > Malus sylvestris. The sequence continues at coordinate 6,299,911 of NC_062269.1, read as the reverse complement.
TCTAATCGGAGCGTCAGTAGGCCTTCTTTGCACATGTCCAAACCACCGTAACCGATTTTCTCTCATCTTTCCTTCAATTTCGGCTACTCCTACTTTACCCCGAAAATCCTCATTCCTAATCTTATCCTTTCTCGTGTGCCCACACATCCAACGAAGCATCCTCATCTCCGCTACACCCATTTTGTGTACGTGTTGATGTTTCACCGCCCAACATTCTGTGCCATACAGCATCGCCGGCCTTATTGCCGTCCTATAAAATTTTCCCTTGAGCTTCAGTGGCATACAGCGGTCACATAACACGCCGGATGCACTCTTCCACTTCATCCATCCAGCTTGTATTCTATGGTTGAGATCTCCATCTAATTCTCCGTTCTTTTGCAAGATAGATCCTAGGTAACGAAAACGGTCGCTCTTTGGTATTTCTTGATCTCCGATCCTCACCCCTAACTCGTTTTGGCCTCCATTTGCACTGAACTTGCACTCCATATATTCTGTCTTTGATCGGCTTAGGCGAAGACCTTTAGATTCCAACACTTCTCTCCAAAGGTTAAGCTTTGCATTTACCCCTTCCTGAGTTTCATCTATTAACACTATATCGTCTGCGAACAGCATACACCAAGGAATATCATCTTGAATATGTCCTGTTAACTCATCCATTACCAACGTAAAAAGGTAAGGACTTAAGGATGAGCCTTGATGTAATCCTACAGTTATGGGAAAGCTTTCGGTTTGTCCTTCATGAGTTCTTACGGCAGTCTTTGCTCCTTCATACATATCCTTTATAGCTTGGATATATGCTACTCGTACTCCTTTCTTCTCTAAAATCCTCCAAAGAATGTCTCTTGGGACCCTATCATACGCTTTTTCCAAATCTATAAAGACCATGTGTAAATCCTTTTTCCCATCTCTATATCTTTCCATCAATCTTCGTAAGAGATAGATTGCCTCCATGGTTGAGCGCCCTGGCATGAACCCGAATTGGTTGTCCGAAACCCGTGTCTCTTGCCTCAATCTATGCTCAATGACTCTCTCCCAGAGCTTCATTGTATGACTCATTAGCTTAATACCCCTATAGTTCATGCAATTTTGTACGTCGCCCTTATTCTTGTAGATAGGCACCAAAGTGCTCGTTCGCCACTCATTTGGCATCTTCTTCGTTTTCAAAATCCTATTGAAAAGGTCAGTGAGCCATGTTATACCTGTCTCTCCCAAAAGTTTCCACACTTCGATTGGTATATCGTCTGGGCCTATTGCTTTTTTATGCTTCATCTTCTTCAAAGCTACAACCACTTCTTTCTTCCGGATTCGACGATAAAAAGAGTAGTTTCTACACTCTTCTGAGTTACTCAACTCCCCTAAAGAAGCACTCATTTCATGTCCTTCATTGAAGAGATTATGAAAATAACCTCTCCATCTGTCTTTAACCGCGTTCTCTGTAGCAAGAACCTTTCCATCCTCATCCTTGATGCACCTCACTTGGTTTAGGTCCCTTGTCTTCTTTTCCCTTGCTCTAGATAGTTTATAGATATCCAACTCTCCTTCTTTGGTATCTAGTCGTTTATACATATCGTCGTAAGCCGCTAACTTAGCTTCTCTGACAGCTTTCTTCGCCTCTTGCTTCGCTTTTCTATACCTTTCACCATTTTCATCGGTCCTCTCCTTGTATAAGGCTTTACAACAATCCTTCTTAGCCTTCACCTTTGTTTGTACCTCCTCATTCCACCACCAAGATTCCTTTTGGTGTGGGGCAAAGCCCTTGGACTCTCCTAATACCTCTTTTGCTACTTTTCGGATACAACTAGCCATGGAATCCCACATTTGGCTAGCTTCCCCCTCTCTATCCCACACACATTGGGTGATTACCTTCTCTTTGAAAATTGCTTGTTTTTCTTCTTTTAGATTCCACCATCTAGTCCTTGGGCACTTCCAAGTCTTGTTCTTTTGTCTTACTCTTTTGATATGTACATCCATCACCAACAAGCGATGTAGCCACGCTCTCTCCTGGTATAACTTTGCAATCCTTACAAGTTATACGATCCCCTTTCCTCATTTTAAGAAAATCTATTTGTGTTTTTTACGACCCACTCTTGTAGGTGATCACATGTTCTTCTCTCTTCTTAAAGAAGGTGTTGGCTAAGAAGAGATCATATGCCATTGCAAAATCCAAGATAGCTTCCCCATCCTCGTTTCTCTCCCCAAAACCATGGCCACCATGAAAACCTCCATAGTTGCCTGTCTCCCTGCCCACGTGTCCATTTAAATCTCCTCCTATAAATAACTTCTCCGTCTGAGCAATTCCTTGCACCAAGTTTCCAAGATCTTCCCAAAATTTCTCTTTCGAACTCGTATCCAACCCTACTTGAGGTGCATACGCACTAATCACATTGATAAGTTCTTGTCCTATTACAATCTTGATTACCATGATTCTATCTCCTACCCTCTTGACATCTACAACATCTTGTACCAAGGTCTTGTCCACGATGATGCCAACACCGTTTCTCGTTCTATTTGTGCCCGAATACCAAAGTTTAAACCCTGAGTTTTCTAGATCCTTTGCCTTACTACCAACCCACTTAGTTTCTTGTAGGCACATAATATTTATCCTTCTCCTCACCATAACTTCCACTACTTCCATAGATTTTCCCGTTAAGGTTCCTATATTCCACGTTCCTAAACGCATTTTGCTCTCTTGAACTCTACCCTTCTGTCCTAGCTTCTTCACCCTCCCCCGTCTAATAGGATCAAAGTACTTCTTTTGTGTGTCCCGGGTAAAGTTGATAGGAGCATATGCTCCCAAACAACTTTGAGTGGAGTCGTTCGAAAAGAAGTTTCTATGGCCCCCTTGCTCATTTAACACTGCATCCGGGTGCCGATGGAGATACAGCGACCCTTGCTCACTTATCACTGTGCTCGGGCCACACAGCGCGCCACTTACGGGTGACGCCCTAGCTTTAGCGCGAGTAATGGCTAAAATAAAAGTTTAGGGGGTAAATTGACAGCGGGTTACAAGTTCAAGGGGGAATTTGACAAATACCTCTAAACAGAATGCTGGCTTAACACCTACAACATTCCAGACTTCTTATTTGCTATATTTGGGGCAGGGATCAAGGTTGAAATCGAGGAAAAAGAAAATGATATATCTTTTTTGTCAGTTCTTCAGCAATAACTTTGGTCTTAACTATAAGGAGAAAACCTTGAACACGATTCTGGTGTATCAGTATATCTAGAAACCAGAAAGAAACTAAATATGGCAGCAATGCTTGATAGTACCTCGTCCGATACTGCAGTAGATGTGGGAAAGCAGACCACTGATTTCACCACTGATATTGAGGAGTCTGAAATCCCAATTTGCAGTTCATTTCCTTCATAAGCTTGGAGTACAGATTCTATCAAAGTATCACTAGATTTAGATGGTTCCTGTTCAATGCTGCTACCAAAGTCAACTGCTTGTTCACTATTCTTGTTAGTGCTGTGATCAATGAAATTGGGATGCTCTAATGCACTTGTGCAATTCAAAATTTCATTCCCTACAGCATCACAAATAAACTCCTCATTCGAAGAAGCATCTATCTTGCAGCAAGTAGTTCCATCCTGATTAGTACCCGACTTGTTTAACTCGTCAGAGGTGGATGCCAAGCCATCTTTGTCCAAACAACATTCAGATGGTTTACCGTTTTTCTCTGTAGCAGATAACTCATCTGTATTCATACAAGAGTCATTAATATCTTCAACTTCCATAGGATCGTCAGCTCCTTCCATACTTCCATCAGTTATTGTATGCTCACTATCATGTTGATCTGAATCGATTCTGTCAAACAAGCGAGCGTCCAGGTCCTGTTCACTAAGAGGTGAATCTATGTTCATTTCTTGATGAGAATCGGAGGCATGAATTTCTGAACTACATCCCATGTATGGTTTATCAAGTGCAGCATCACCTTTGGATTGATCATTAGGCCCAGCAGTTGAGGTTTCCATGATAGAGTTTTGAGCAATTTCAATCAGAGCATCCATTTTTGAAGTCCTTGATGGCAAACCTTCACTGTTTGGAGACTCTATTCTCTTTTGAAGAGTTGTTGGACCTGGCGATTCTTCCACCCTCCTGACATAATTTCGGACATGAATCCCTACATGACCATTGTAGCGACGCCTTTCCAGAAATACCTTATGGCAGAACTGGCATTCATATTTCCCATCTTTAATTATCACACCATCACCAACAGTAGAACCAAGTCTATACTTCCTCGTAGTCCTTTGGTGAAAGGACAATAGATGCTGCAAATATGAATCCTTCTCACTAAAAGTCAAATTGCATTTGTGACATTCAAAAAGGTCATGTATCTGAACCTCAGCAAGATTGTCTACTCCCAATAAGGTAACTTCCTTTTCACGCTCATTAGACATAGAAGACATGACTAAAGCAGAGCTGGAATTCACATCTTGCCTACGGTCTCCATGCTTATCAGCATGCTGCTGCACCCCAAAGAAAAATTGAAAAATCATCCAAGGTATAATAAACCACACAGCTGCACTAATATATAACTTACATTTTCAGTAGCCACTACGCACTCTTCCGGAACATTCTCACGCGCATGGCCACTATCTAGCTGTTGTGCATTATTGTGATCGGTGAAGGAGTGCAGAAATGAAGAAACTTCCTTGCAGGTCAGAAATTGTTCTCCAGTAGGGCTGGAAAGTGCAAGTAACTCGTAATGATGAGAAACACAAGAGAGAGAGGTGACTCCAAAATACAGGATATGAAGTAGAAGGAATACTGACATGAAACTATAAATAACCACCAGGCATCAGTTAACTGGTTACAAATTTTGTTCAGGTTATGAATTTTTTTTGGTCAATTAAATAGTAATGCATTTTGTTCAGGTTTTCAAAATATACAACACACATTTGTGCTTTCTCTAACACTGCCACATCAAGCATCAGGGTAGTCATGCGACATACTTCAACCAAATTATTAGGTTATCAGTATCTATCAAATTAACAAAGTAATTTCCAGGCTTTAGCAAACTATTCAAAATTAATGCTTTGTGGTAGATCATTCAATGTTATTGTCCAACCCTACAGCCAATCACGAAAACATAGACGCTAACACGAGTGACCGCCCTTGTGTTTGTATCTCCAGTAGTTCTTTTGTATGAGGGGTGAAAACAGGCACAGAATCCTAATTTGATCATCATTACTCAAGGATGATCTGCTAAGATAACCTATGTTACCATACAAGAGAAGCATTCTCATGGGTATGATAAAATAAAATAAATAAGCTTTGAATTGCGGGCACCCCTACCGACACATGCATACAAATTTCTAACAATCGGGAGACCATGATCAACAAAGAAGAATAAGTTTTATCAGGAACAATGCACAAGAACAAAATGTCATGGCAAGGTCAATGTCGAGCAATAGAATATAAAACTATCAGACAATAACTTAGTAGAACTCAATGTTGCCAAGCCTAATACAAGTGACTGAACTGAAGAAGAAACAAAGCAAGTAAAACCTTATGTATCGGCGGCAGTATATCCAAGCACGTCCTTCCTTCCTCTTAAGCCCTAGCAAGAGCTTCCAACCGACTGGCAAGGCATCCCCGAACTCACTGGCATCCACTATCTTCCTCTTCTTCCTCCTACTCCCCCACTGCCCACCCAAATCCCTCATAAACCCCAACAACTCCTCCTCCGTTTCCAAACCCACCGTCCTCCGCCTCAACTCCTCCCCAAAAGGCTCTTCTGCATTCCCCAAACCCGAAATGTCGACTGCAGCGCCCTCCGTATTCACCATCCCCATACCCGCATAGCCCTCATTCTCCAAACCCAAGACTTTCACTTTGGGCTTCCTCCCTCGCTTCCTTTTCTTCACCCCCATTTCACCTCTCCCCTCAAAACCAACAATTCCGGTCCTCATGTCGTCATTCGGGATAAGCTCCCTGGAAAATGATGCCGTATGGTTGGGTTCGAAGTCGATTTGGTCGAATTTGGGGTCCTGGGAAATGAAGTTCTTGAGGTGAGCGATGATCGCATGGTTCTCGTTGCGTTCAGGGTCATCCGGTGGCACCAGAGTGAGCTTAGGAGGGGTAGCGAGCAGGCCGGCAACGCGACGACGGTGGCCTTTGGCGGCGGCGGCAGTGGATGTATCAGACTGTTGACGGCGGGGACGAGAGTAGGTTTGGCGGCGGGACCCGGCGCTCTCGTTGAAGACAGATCGGTCAATTTTGGGGACGACGAGGTCGTGGGTGCGGCAGGGGTTGAAGGCCGAGGAGGAGGAAGAGGAGAAGAGGGAGAGGACTTGGAGCTCTGATTGAGAGAGTGTGCTGATGTCTATGTGGGTTAAGGAGTCTAAGGGAACGTTTGCTTGTTGTGGTGGTTGTGGCGGCGGGACAGTGGCTATTGCCGCCATTTGTGGTGGCGCTGTGTCGAAGTTAGGACTGGTCTGTGATAGTGAGGAAATGGTTTGGGATTGTGGAGAGGTTTCGTTGCTAACATGGTAAAAGGTAAAACTCTATGACTAACCCCTCGTGAATGGCGTTTCTTTTTTTTTTTTTTTCTTCTATTTTTTCCACATTATATATACCAAGACTTTTTACAAACCACATAATGTACTTCTAATTCATTTTTGGTGGGTATCAAACTTACGATCTTTATTCCACTAGATCGTAGTATTAAGTGTCATCATCCCTCAATGTTACTATTCCAATAAAAAAAATTAAATTTGAATAACTACTCAATCATTTAACCTTTTAAAAACTAATTTTAGATTGGTCAAATTAGTCATTCGCATTGAGTTATGATGAATTTATGGCTTGAATCGAAGAAACTTCTTTGCGGCGGACACTTTTTTTTGACGCGGGGTCGGTATTACTGAGTTAATAAGAGTTTGTGATGCAACTAACTGACTTTTTTTTATTACTTTTGGTGGATTTTTCCTTCACATTGGGGGGTTTTTAAACCAAAAGGCTTTTTTAGAAGTCTATGCTTGTCATCTTTTCCTTTTCCCCTTCGTTTGTATTGCATTTGTGTGTTACTTTTTTGATGTTGGGAATGAAATTCAAATAACTACTTAAAATTTTAAAAATAAACATCTATTAGGTTCGTTAGAACTAAGTAATGACACCAACAAATATTAAAGAAAGTTTGAATTCTCAACTCATCTATGGAGCTTTAAATTTCCAAATGAACGCATATTAGCTAAGTTTTGCAATTTAACTTGGCTAAAAAGGATCGATTTGAGGTGCAAGAGCTCCAAAGACAGCAATTAATGAAAATCAACTTTAGTATTTAATCACCTCATCATTTAATGCTAGTCATGTAATCACTTAATGTTAAAAAAAAATCTCGACTTAACGTTGGTGACATAACATATGTTTAATTTCCACAACATTAGGTAGTTATTTAAAACATTTTAAAAGGTTGAGACAAATTTAAACGAAGAATGCCAGTTAAAGTAATTGGTTCCCTGGCACCACTAGGCAATGAAATAGGCGGCAAATGCAAAGTAGAAGTAATAACCAAATGCGGAGAGGACGAAGTAATATGATCCGTGAAAAAAAAAAGAGCTAGGGTTTTCAACCTGCTATGTATAGCATGTAAAAAACGATTATATGGCTGAATGTATATTTCATTGATACGTGAATAAGTATATATAATTACATTCCTTGTATTGCAGGGACTCTTCCTACAAGATAGGAGCACAATCACATTACAAATCTAACTAGTGTCCTATTTGTCTAACACGTGGTACATGGTGAAAGCAAACAACTTGGCATATGAACAAGAATATTAATGCAGTCAATATCTTCCTCCAACTTGGCATAAGCTCCTGCAGCAATGCCAATGGCACGCATTTGTTGGCTGCTGCTCAATCGCAGACTCGAACTCTGCTTGCTGCTTCATTAGAGAGAACACTATTTCGCATCTTCCAAATTCTCCAAACTGCGAAAATCAACACGTACCCAATTTCTCGACGTATTTGGATTTACCATGGTTGAACAATAAACATGACTGTCAGGGAGGAGGTTTTACAAGTTGAAATTTTGTTCACCGTATTAGCCCAAGTTTAAGGCACCTCTGTAGATTACAATAACATATCACTAAACTTGTTCTTTATCAGAAGCTGAGCCCCTTCAACTAGCCTCTTTTCCACCTCCCCTGCAGGTAAATTTTCCTTGATGAGGCCTACACTTTGGCCTCCATACATCACCATGCTTTCAATGTCACCTGTTGTCGTCGCATTTGGAACAGTACTGCCAACAACAACAACAACAACAAAGCCTTTTCCCACTAAGTGAAGTCGGCTATATGAATCCTAGAACGCCATTGCGCTCGGTTTTGTGTCATGTCCTCCGTTAGATCTAAGTACTCAAGTCTTTTCCTAGGGTCTCTTCCAAAGTTTTCCTAGGTCTTCATCTACCCCTTCGGCCCTGAACCTCTGTCCCGTAGTCACATTTTCGAACCGGAGCGTCAGTAGGCCTTCTTTGCACATGTTCAAACCACCGGAACCGATTTTCTCTCATATTTCCTTCAATTTTGGCTACTCCTACTTTACCTCGGATATCCTCATTCCCAATCTTATCCTTTCTCGTGTGCCCATACATCCCACGAAGCATCCTCATCTCCGCTACACCCATTTTGTGTACGTGTTGATGCTTCACCGCCCAACATTCTGTGCCATACAACATCGCGGCCTTATTGCCGTCCTATAAAATTTTCCCTTGAGCTTCAGTGGCCTACGACGGTCACACAACACGCCGGATGCACTCTTACACTTCATCCATCCAGCTTGTATTCTATGGTTGAGATCTCCATCTAAGTCTCCGTTCTCTTGCAAGATAGATCCTAGGTAGCGAAAACGGTCACTTTTTGTGATCTTCGCTAGATTGCTCCGGTCATTAGTGTGGATAAGTATATAAATGGATAGAGATAGGAAAGCAAACGCAAGATGTACGTGGTTCACCCAGATTGGCTACGTCCACGGAATAGAGGAGTTCTCATTAATTGTGAAGGGTTTACACAAGTACATAGGTTCAAACTCTCCTTTAGTGAGTACAAGTGAATGATTTAGTACAAATGACATTAGGAAATATTGTGGGAGAATGATCTCGTAACCACGAAACTTCTAAGTACCGGAGTGTGGTACCGTCTTGACTTGCCTTATCTGTCTCATAGGTAGATGTGACATCTTCTCTGGAAGTACTCTTCCTCCATCCAGGGGTGGTATCTGTAACTGGTGGAGATGCACAAGGTAATGTATCAATTTCACTTGAAGCTTACTTGTAGTTTCAGGCTTGGTCAAGCGCGATACAAACCATGTAGTAAGAGTCCCCCAAGTCGCCGAGCTAGGGGATCTGCTGAAAGAGATGACAGACAAGGTAAGCAATCAGAGCTCCGGCTGATTGTTCACATTTTCCCTATCTTGCAGGCAGCATGAAGGATAAAGAGAAGAAAAATGAGAAGAGATGATATGGGATACTTTTGCTTTTGAAGAAGTAACTTTCCACAGGCTTATTCTTGAACTGGGCTGGAGGGTTTTCTGGTTTCCTCCAGAGTATAAGGCCGACTGAAGAATTTGAGGGTCAAAACAAGTCCATCAAATCTAGAGTACGTTCGACCCTGCTGATATGGGATACTTTTGTTTTTGACAGAGTAGTGGATGTATCGGCACATGTGCTGTTACGCTTGTCTCCACATGCTTCCTTGTATCCTTCCCACTTGCCCTATCTGTTCCCCAGGCAGATGCGGTATCTTCCCTGGAAGCATAAGATGTTGAAGATGAGTACTCGAGAGCAATGCTAGGTAAGTAATCAGGTAAGGGGTTCCAGGCAGTCAGTTCCTAGCTGGAAGCTTGATTCCAAGTGCTGACTGATTGCTCTCTTTCTCCTTGTCTTGCAGGTAAGAACAAGGCCAAAGGAAAAGACAGGGAAAAACCATGATATGGGATACTCTTGCTTTTAACCCTGATGATATGAGATTTTCTTGCTCTAGTATAGCTTGTTTACAGAGGTGTTATCGGGGGGAAAGAAAGCTGAATATTTCGAAAGGCTTCATTGGGAGTGCCCTCTCAGATAAAAGGAAGGGTTGAGCATTTTTGCAGGTCTGCCTGTCCGTTGGGATGGAGGTCGACATATATAGGAGTATCCCTAACATCAAGTAATAATGCTATTTCTTTACCCTGCTTGGTCATAGCACGGTAGTGGGAGCTGCCAGCTTCACATGTTTTAACTCTGTCAGGGCACTTTGAAAAAGTGGTCTGTGGTATCTGGAAAGCTGATGTTGCGTGTGAAGATTACAGACAAGCTTTATCCAAGGAGATCCAGCTCTTGAAGTTGGGAAAGTGGTGCCTCTTCGGTTTTTGAACAAGCAATCCTGTCGGGGATCTGGCTCTTGAGATTCGGAGAACGATGCCTCTTCGATTTTTGAGAAAGCAATCTTGCTAGGGGTCTGGCTCTCGAGATTCGGAGAGCAGTGTCTCTTCGATTTTTGAGAAAGTAATCATGTTGGGAGTTTGGCTCTCGAGATTCGGAGGGCGGTGCCTCTTCGATTTTGGAGCAAGCAATCTTGTTGGGAGTGTTTTCTCGAATGTGAGTAAAGGTTGGGCATGTTTGCTAGTCTACCTTGCCACGAAGCACAGAGGTTGACACACAAGGACTTTCCAATTATCCAGCAGTGGTACTGTTCCTTTACCCTCTCTTCGATTTTTGAGAAAGTAATCATGTTGGGAGTCTGGCTCTATAGATTCGGAGGGCGGTGCCTCTTCGATTTTGGAGCAAGCAATCTTGTTGGGAGTGTTTTCTCGAATGTGAGTAAAGGTTGGGCATGTTTGCTAGTCTACCTTGCCACGAAGCACAGAGGTTGACACACCGGGACTTTCCAATTATCCAACAGTGGTACTGTTCCTTTACCCTTGTGGGTAATAATATGGTAGCTAGACCTTCAAAATTTATGTGTCTAAACTTTGTTAGTGTTGTTTCTTTGCTATTCTTTTACCCTTCTTGGTCAGAGCGATGTAGTGGGAGCTGCAAGCTTCACGTGTCTCAACTTTGTCAGAGAACTTTGGCAAAGTTATCTGTGGTACCCATGAGCTACTGTTGCGTGTGGGAAGTGGGTGATTGAACCGTACGATTCATGTGCTTTCTACTTCGCCAGAAATCTTCGACAGAATGCCCATAATTTCCGCAAAGCTGAGTGTGCGTGTGACAGGTGCTGACAAGGCTGGAAAAGTAGGTGCCTCTTCGATTTCTAAGATCGGCCCTCGTGGTCTCTGAGCAGCCCAGCTTTTGAGAAAGTAAGCCTCTTCGATTTCTGAGATCGGCCTTCGTTGTCTTTGAGCAGCCCAGCTTTTGAGAAAGCAAACGCTTCTTCGATTTCTGAGATCGACCCTCGTGGTCTCTGAGTAGCCCAGCTTTTGAGAAAGCAAACGCCTCTTCGATTTCTAAGCAGGCGCTTCTTCGATTTCTGAGCAGGCGCTTCTTCGATTTCTGAAGCTTCGTCGAGTGCAGATTTTTATAGGGGCTGACATTAAGTTCCAAAGCACACTTGAATATCCACCAGTAGAAGCTCCATTCTTGCACTTCTAAGATCTTGATTTGTCTGACCTCTTCTCTCTTCAACACCTTTGAAAATGTCTGGCCCCTCCGACCGTCGTTTTGACTTGAACCTTGTTGAAAAGGCAGCCCCGCCTTCTCCAGACAACATATGGCGCCCATCCTTCGTCTCCCCTACTGGTCCTCTTACCGTTGGGGATTCCGTGATGGAGAATGATATGACCGCTGCGGTAGTGGCCAGGAACCTTCTCACTCTCAAAGATAACAGACTACTTTCCAAACGGTCTGATGAGTTGGCTGTTAAGGATTCTCTGGCTCTCAGTGTTCAGTGTGCAGGTTCTGTGTCTAATATGGCCCAACGCCTATTTGCACGAACCCGCCAAGTTGAATCATTGGCGGCTGAAGTGATGAGTCTCAAACAAGAGATTAGAGGGCTCAAGCATGAGAATAAACAGTTGCACCGGCTCGCACATGACTATGCTACAAACATGAAGAGGAAGCTTGACCAGATGAAGGAATCTGATGGTCAGGTTTTACTTGATCATCAGAGATTTGTGGGTTTGTTCCAAAGGCATTTATTGCCTTCGTCTTCTGGGGCTGTACCGCGTAATGAAGCTCCAAATGATCAACCTCTGATGCCTCCTCCTTCTAGGGTTCTGTCCAGTACTGAGGCTCCGAATGATCCCCCTCCGGTGCCTTCTCTTTCTGGGGCTCTACCGACTGCTGAGACTTCTCCTAAGCAACCTTTGTGAAGGCTCCCTCTTGTTTGTTTATTTTGACTCAAGTATATGTACATATTTGTAACTTATCGGGGATATCAATAAATAAGCTTTCCTTCATTTCAACGTATTGTGTTAAATACACCAAAGTCGTCTTCGCTAAGTTCTTTGAATTTTCTTTTGTTAAAGCTTATATGTTGAAGCTTTGTGAGTGGAGCATGTAGGTTGAGGTAGTGTTCCCTTAATTTCCCGAGTGTGGAAAACTTCTCGGTTGGAGACTTGGAAAATCCAAGTCACTGAGTGGGATCGGCTATATGAATCTTAGAACGCCATTGTGTTCTGTCCTGTGTCATGTCCTCCGTTAGATCCAAGTACTCTAAGTCTTTTCTTAGGGTCTCTTCCAAAGTTTTCCTAGGTCTTCCTCTACCCCTTCGGCCCTGAACCTCTGTCCCATAGTCGCATCTTCTAATCGGAGCGTCAGTAGGCCTTCTTTGCACATGTCCAAACCACCGTAACCGATTTTCTCTCATCTTTCCTTCAATTTCGGCTACTCCTACTTTACCGCGGATATCCTCATTCCTAATCTTATCCTTTCTCGTGTGCCCACACATCCAACGAAGCATCCTCATCTCCGCTACACCCATTTTGTGTACGTGTTGATACTTCACCGCCCAACATTCTATGCCATACAGCATCGCCGGCCTTATTGCCGTCCTATAAAATTTTCCCTTGAGCTTCAGTGGCATACGGCGGTCACACAACACGCCGGATGCACTCTTCCACTTCATTCATCCAGCTTGTATTCTATGGTTGAGATCTCCATCTAATTCTCCGTTCTTTTGCAAGATAGATCCTAGGTAACGAAAACGGTCGCTCTTTGGTATTTCTTGATCTCCGATCCTCACCCCTAACTCGTTTTGGCCTCCATTTGCACTGAACTTGCACTCCATATATTCTGTCATTGATCGGCTTAGGCGAAGACCTTTAGATTCCAACACTTCTCTCCAAAGGTTAAGCTTTGCATTTACCCCTTCCTGAGTTTCATCTATCAACACTATATCATCTGCGAAAAGCATACACCAAGGAATATCATCTTGAATATGTCCTGTTAACTCATCCATTACCAACGCAAAAAGGTAAGGACTTAAGGATGAACCTTGATGTAATCCTACAGTTATGGGAAAGCTTTCGGTTTGTCCTTCATGAGTTCTTACGGCAGTCTTTGCTCCTTCATACATATCCTGTATAGCTTGGATATATGCTACTCGTACTTCTTTCTTCTCTAAAATCCTCCAAAGAATGTCTCTTGGGACCCTATCATACGCTTTTTCCAAATCTATAAAGACCATGTGTAAATCCTTTTTCCCATCTCTATATCTTTCCATTAATCTTCGTAAGAGATAGATTGCCTCCATGGTTGAGCGCCCTGGCATGAACCCGAATTGGTTGTCCGAAACCCGTGTCTTTCGGTTTGTCCTTCATGAGTTCTTACGGCAGTCTTTGCTCCTTCATACATATCCTGTATAGCTTGGATATATGCTACTCGTACTCCTTTCTTCTCTAAAATCCTCCAAAGAATGTCTCTTGGGACCCTATCATACGCTTTTTCCAAATCTATAAAGACCATGTGTAAATCCTTTTTCCCATCTCTATATCTTTCCATCAATCTTCGTAAGAGATAGATTGCCTCCATGGTTGAGTGCCCTGGCATGAACCCGAATTGGTTGTCCGAAACCCGTGTCTCTTGCCTCAATCTATGCTCAATGACTCTCTCCCAGAGCTTCATTGTATGACTCATTAGCTTAATACCCCTATAGTTCATGCAATTTTGTACATCGCCCTTATTCTTGTAGATAGGCACCAAAGTGCTCGTTCGCCACTCATTTGGCATCTTCTTTGTTTTCAAAATCCTATTGAAAAGGTCAGTGAGCCATGTTATACCTGTCTCTCCCAAAACTTTCCACACTTCGATTGGTATATCGTCTGGGCCTACTGCTTTTCTATGCTTCATCTTCTTCAAAGCTACAACCACTTCTTCCTTCCGGATTCTACGATAAAAAGAGTAGTTTTTACACTCTTCTGAGTTACTCAACTCCCCTAAAGAAGCACTCCTTTCATGTCCTTCATTGAAAAGATTATGAAAATAACATTTCCATATGTCTTTAACCGCGTTCTCTGTAGCAAGAACCTTTCCATCCTCATCCTTGATGCACCTCACTTGGTTTAGGTCCCTTGTCTTCTTTTCCCTTGCTCTAACTAGTTTATAGATATCCAACTCTCCTTCTTTGGTATCTAGTCGCTTATACATATCGTCATAAGCCGCTAACTTAGCTTCTCTCACAGCTTTCTTCGCCTCTTGCTTCGCTTTTCTATACATTTCACCATTTTCATCGGTCCTATCCTTGTATAAGGCTTTACAACATTCCTTCTTAGCCTTCACCTTTGTTTGTACCTCCTCATTCCACCACCAAGATTCCTTTTGGTGTGGGGCAAAGCCCTTGGACTCTCCTAATACCTCTTTTGCTACTTTTCGGATACAACTAGTCATGGAATCCCACATTTGGTTAGCTTCCCCCTCTCTATCCCACACACACTGGGTGATTACTTTCTCTTTGAAAATGGCTTGTTTTTCTTCTTTTAGATTCCACCATCTAGTCCTTGGGCACTTCCAAGTCTTATTCTTTTTTCTCACTCTTTTGATATGTACATCCATCACCAACAAGCGATGTTGATTAGCCACGCTCTCTCCTGGTATAACTTTGCAATCCTTACAAGTTATACGATCCCCTTTCCTCATTAGAAGAAAATCTATTTGTGTTTTTGACGACCCACTCTTGTAGGTGATCACATGTTCTTCTCTCTTCTTAAAGAAGGTGTTGGCTAAGAAGAGATCATATGCCATTGCAAAATCCAAGATAGCTTCCCCATCCTCGTTTCTCTCCCCAAAACCATGGCCACCATGAAAACCTCCATAGTTGCCTGTCTCCCTGCCCACGTGTCCATTAAATCTCCTCCTATAAATAACTTCTCTGTCTGAGCAATTCCTTGCACCAAGTCTCCAAGGTCTTCCCAAAATTTCTCCTTCGAACTCGTATCCAACCCTACTTGAGGTGCGTACGCACTAATCACATTGATAAGTTCTTGTCCTATTACAATCTTGATTGCCATGATTCTATCTCCTACCCTCTTGACATCTACAACATCTTGTGTCAAGGTCTTGTCCACGATGATGCCAACACCGTTTCTCGTTCTATTTGTGCCCGAATACCATAGTTTAAACCCTGAGTTTTCTAGATCCTTTGCCTTACGACCAACCCACTTAGTTTCTTGTAGGCACATAATATTTATCCTTCTCCTCACCATAACTTCTACTACTTCCATAGATTTTCCCGTCAAGGTTCCTATATTCCACGTTCCTAAACGCATTTTGCTCTCTTGAACTCTACCCTTCTGTCCTAGCTTCTTCACCCTTCCCCATCTAATAGGATCAAAGTAATTCTTTTGTGTGTCCCGTGTAAAGTTGATAGGAGCATATGCTCCCAAACAACTTTGAGTGGAGTCGTTCGAAAAGAAGTTTCTATAGCCCCCTTGCTCATTTAACACTGCATCCGAGTGCCGATGGAGATACAGCGACCCTTGCTCACTTATCACTGTGCTCGGGCCACACAGCGCGCCACTTACTGGTGACGCCCTAGCTTTAGCGCAATTTCGTTCTGGATTCATTTTCATAAGGATTCGATGTAATCATGGAGTGCCGGCTGTCGACTACCTAACGCCCTCCCCCTCCTCCTTTATCCGGGCTTGGGACCGGCAATGTAAGATAAACTTACACGGCGGAGTTATTTGGAACAGTACTGCCAAGACGGCAAATTTCTATTTCCTGCTAGAGAATATAACTCAAGATTGCTATCCATTGGACTCCAAGTCAAGTAAAGACATTCCGCTTAGTTATAAGCAATGCATGAAAAATGCAGAAATCGGAATAATGGCATACTCTCGCTTCTAGTGGTAAGCGTTGCATGTCCTCACCCTATCATGTATTATTGAGCGCCGATGACAGTGCTGACCCGCTTCATTTTGATCAGCAGGAATAGATTTACAATCATTGAAGAAAGGTATATGCAGAACACGATGTGGTGCTCGCTTCACCTAGATCCGAGAAAGCAGGCTCACCTTACCGATCACATCTCTCTTGCTTCACGCCCTTGAACAGTAATTGCGTCTGCACCAGCATTTCTTTCTCCGCTTCATCCAGGCTCCCAGCCTTGAATCGAAACAACTCATCAACATGTCCAGGAAAAAAAAATTAACAATAAACATGCCAATGATTGTTCTGATGCTGCATCATACACATGTAGCGTGTGCACGAAGATAGATATAAGTAAACACAATAATTATGATAAACGAGATATGAATATTCACAATTATAATTCAGAACAATACTGCTCCGAGAACACTTACTTGAGGCACAATCTTAACCCCAGACCTATGAGCTTTCAATGCAAGCTCCTCTGAACATTCACCCCAGTAAACCTGCAGCACTGCAACCATTGCATCCAATACCACTTGTACATTTTTCTCATGAGGAAATGCTAGAACTACACCAACCCCAAATGATTTTTTAGTTAAGCTTCGAGTCTTCCTGATCAGCTCTATCAAGTAATCTGGTGACTCCTGTTGATCAGTTAAAATCAGTGTATCAACAAATACTTAAATAAATTGAAAATTTAGCAAACTCATATGTACTCCATTCCACAAAGGTTGAAGATAGCGGTTGACATTTCATATATCGATATGCATATGCAAGACATGAGAACTTATGTTCTCAACTTAACATCAACAAGACCCCCTCCCTTGTAGTTGAACAAGCTAAACGTACTATATCAATTAAATTTGGTGACGTGGAGCGCACAATTACGTTTAAGGATTTTCGAGGGACATCCACGAGCGTGCGAATGGGAGACTCCCATCTCTAGCGTGGGGAACTGATGATTGAAGCATTGTAAGTATAGCATAAATTACTTATTAATAGAGGAATAAAATGATCAAAATAACAAATGAATCACTAACCTGAGGAAGTAATCGCGCTAGGACTAAGGGTTCTTCTGCTTCTCTTCTCACTATATGTAAGGGACTCAATGAAATGGGGTTTGAGTTTCTTTATGAACCACTCACTGGTATCAACTACAAGAAATGGAAGTAGGATTTGGAGATTGTATTGGGAGTCATGGATATGGACTTGGCATTAAGGACTAAAGAACCACCACTGCTGGTTGATGGAAACACATCAAGTCACGGATCATGAGAGAAATCCTTTTAGACTTCTGCCATTTTTCATACTTTGGTCTCTAACTCGAGGCGCTTCCATCAACTGGCAGTGGTGGTTCTTCAATCCTTAATGCCAAGTCGCTATCCATGACTCCAAAACAATCTCCGAACCCTGTTTCCATTTCTTGTAGTTGACATTAATGAGTGGTTCAACTGTGTTGAGGTTCATGGAATTGGGTTCATGGCTGTATTCATATAAAATGAAAAAGTATTAAACTTTAATCCCCATCTTTATATCACAAACTTAACAACTTTGGATTGACTAGTTTGTGAATGTTTTTTCCTTATTCATGACACCATCATAATAAAAAATATGAATTTCTGTAAACGTAA
This sequence comes from Malus sylvestris, assembly GCF_916048215.2. Classification (NCBI taxonomy): domain Eukaryota; kingdom Viridiplantae; phylum Streptophyta; class Magnoliopsida; order Rosales; family Rosaceae; genus Malus; species Malus sylvestris. Next base: position 6,281,983 of record NC_062269.1, on the reverse strand, counting down.
GTGCAAACCTCTGTGATTTGCTGAGATGGTTGGATTCATGCTTTGGAGTACGAAGTGTTATGCCACTTGGATCCAAAACATAAACAATTGACCTTCTTTAGATAACCAGTGCCAACGTTTCAAGCCCTAGTGCCATTACTGAAACATATTTAAATGAACACGCTTATATCCACACAGATAGCTTTAGCTATCATGTGTGTACATCATGCCATCCCTGGATAATATGTATATCAGTTCCTTTTAAACCTGCAATTTAAATAGTTCTTGATGCTTTTCCTCTTAGGATTAATGGCTACGTGAAAGCTCTGATACCAAATGTAAGTATAGCATATATAACTTATTAACAGCGGAATAGAATGATCACAATACCAAATGAATCACTAACCTGAGGAAGTCATCGCGCTAGGACTAAGGGTTCTTCTGCTACTCTTCTCACTGTATGCAAGGACTCAATGAAATGGGGTTTGAGTTTCTTTGTTTGCGTGTATTTGAAAGAGTGTTATATACCACATACGATGGTGATCAACAAGGACACTTCCCACTGAATGATCCTTATCAATCTAACCTTATCACTGTGACAATCCACCATTCATATCCAATACAAGTGTTCTAATACTATCGTGACTGTTATAGATTAAAACCAAAGTTATACATGTTCCTTATCAGCTAACAAAACATAGATGATATCAATCTCTAATAACCTTACGTATATAACTAGGAATAATCTAGTGTTGAGCTCTCTATAGAACTTACAAGCATTGCTCTTACTAACAATATGAAGGTGTAGAAAACTAATAGAGTGCAGGTAGAAGGACCTAATTTGATAGAGAGCTGATAATACAATTGTCAGATAAATGCGCAACAACAAGAATTTTTAATTAATTGTACTCTGGAACATAAGTCAGTAGGCCACGTCTTATGAATGAGTCGAAGGACACTGAAAAATATCTCCTCTTTTCACTTGTATTTGCATGCATGGTGCATTGACCTAGTGTGGAGCCAAAAATAATCAAGAAAAATATGAACGCGACATGTGGACTTTTGGGCTAAAAAGACAAAATTACCCTTGAGGCGCACCGCGACTCCCACGCGCCTATATATACCCCCTCATTTCTCCAAAAACCAAAGTCAAATTCTCTACTAAAATTCTCTAAACACTTTGTCTCTCAAATTCTAACCTTGGCATCGGAGATTCTTCGGCCAAAGTCCCCCGTTCATTGTGGGCGCGTGAGGTTCTTGGCCTTGATCTTAGGTGTTAATTGTTTTGCAGGTGCATTTCGTCCAAGAAGGAGAAGTCGGAAATTTGCATCCACACCTAGTCCATGAAATAATCTCTCATCAACAAGGTTATCAATGACATGCTTAGAGGGAAATCAAACTGATCTCCAAAAGGTGAAGTGAAAGCAAAACATTTAAGTTTTAACAAAGCAAGGGGTTATCCAAAGAAAATCGGCTTACCAATTACTAGCGTAATACTAATTGCAAGGACAACAGTCACAACACATAAATATATGCTCCAAACCATCAAATTTCTCTCAATAGTTAGGCTAATACATAGCAATCATATATTTGCCAATTAAGTAAAACTATCAAGAAAACTTAATTTCGAACTGGAATTTAAGAACAACAAAAAAATGGAAGCTGTTTGTACCATACTTGACCAATCCCGAAACTACTAAGCACGGTTAACGTCATACCTTCTAGAACCCACTGAAGGGTTCATGCTGAGGCACCCATGTTAAAGCACAAGAGTTTCCCTCCAACCAGGAGGCCAATCACAGCACGACATATGTCAATGTTAGAATAAAGCTCATAGAGTCCCACATCAATCGCAGACGAAAGCTGGAGACTCTCCTCAACTATAAAAGAAGACCATTCTTCTACAGTTAATTCCTAATGTCATTATTGTACTTAAACTAGCCATTAGAACACACTAATGATGATTATGCTTGAACCTATGTATTTGTGTAAACCCTTCACTATTAATGAGAACTCATCTACTCCGTGGACGTAGCCAAACTTAGGGTGAACCACGTATATCTTGTGTTTGCTTCCCTTTCTCTATCTCTTTACACATCATCATCACTAGTTGACCGAAGCAATCGAGTGAAGGTCAAAAACTTGACACTTTATGTTGTTCCAAAGTCTTCACCGATTTTGTGTATTAACATTTAGCGCCGTTTGTAGGAAAAGACATTTATTCCTACTCTTTTCAGCTTTGCCAAGTTGGTTTCCATTGTTCATACACTCTCCTTTGACTAGGCATCCTTCTCCAACATGGGGAACGAAGGAAACCACAGCACACAAAACGACACTCCCATCATGCCTAGAGTAAGGCTGCGAAGGAATGAACAAATGAAGTTTACTCTTCAAGCTAAAGTTGAAGAGCTGGAGGCTCAGAACAACAAGATAGTAATGAAGAACGAGATCCTCGTGGAGCAGTATGAGAAGCTATTCGAAAAGCTCCACAAAGCTAGGCATACTCAGTCATATGAGCCCATTGCCCCTATGGACGTCAACCATCACCTAGGTGCCCCACAACACAGGGGGTTACTGGTCTTCAACATGAATATTCCTGATGAGAAGTAAGATACTCATCAATGTGTTGATCAACATGAGACTTCTCTCAACCGAGCTACTTTGACCCGAAGCAGGAGAAATGGAGCGAGGCACATTCTTGCAGAAGGAATGGAAGGATCAAGAACCGTTTACCGTGATTGTCGAGACTTCCTAAGACAACGTCGAGAAAATTCTATCCACATAGGCTTAAGGATCAAAGACCCAAGAGTCACTGAAGGGCTTGTTCTTTTACCACAACGTAAGCTAACGCCCAATCCAAGAAAGGAACAACATGCCTCTAAGGGACAGGAAGGTGTAGGAGACTCGGGGGACTGCCAATAAGCATGCCCTAAAAGCCAGTATAGTGAATCTAAGGAAAATCCACATGCCTTTGACCAAACTCCCTAACTTTCAATGGATGAGGGAAACTTACGAATGTGAGTTTTAATGGTGCTTGACTCTACTCAGGACCCTCTTATTCTGCATCACCTCGAATAAGTGAACAGACTAAAGGTCGAGCGTTATGTCCAAATCCCTAGCTGGGATCAGCCAAGGCCCGCCCCTCTGACAAGGAGGATCCTTGGCACCCCTCTACAAAGAGAAACGAAACAGAAGCTTGGCTTGCAATCTTATACTTGAAGGGAAGATCCAATTGAGCATATCCACCTCTTTGAATCCATCATGGCATACCGAATACATAGTGATGAGGAACAATGTCTCATTTTTCCTTCCACTCTTTCTGGTGGAGCTCTTATGGTATTATCGTATTCAACCTGATATAGTGATTCCTTCGCTGAGCTAAAGAAACTCTTTGTGGCTCAACATATCTTCCAACCTGATCGCTTACACTTCGCCGATGAGTTATACACCATTCGTTAGAAATCAAACGAGTTATTGTGTGAATATACCAGTCGCTTCAGCTATGACTACTCTTGTTGCACTGAGGTAGATGACAAAACAACACTCAGGGCCTTCACGGTAGGCATGCATGAATGCTTCTTCAAGTACATGATCAATGCTAATACTTGGAAGACTTATTCTAAGATGATGATGCAAGCTTACAATCATGCCTTTGTTGAGACAACGACATACCAAGGGAACACTCCTATGGTTAACTCCTATCAACAAGTAGGGAGTGGAAGTCAAGTTCTACCAAGTGAGGAGGTTTTGGCCATTCAGATACCCATTGCACCCTCTCTTGCCTCACTTAGCTACTCCCTAAGTCACCAAATTTATGCGTCTTTTGGTAAGAGGAAATATTTTTACTCTAAGAAAGCTCATTACAACGAGAGAGATAAAGGTACTTATCAAGACAACCAGGAGTGAACATACCTTCAACTATTATGATCATGGGGTCAAGCCTTGCTCTTTCAAAATGGGATGACTAGGTGCTGAAGGAAATGCTATTATAAGAAGGCATACACAGTACAAATGTGTTGACCCTCAACGGTTTGAGATCTTTTGTAACACAAGCCATTCAACAAATATTACAGAAGAGGGAAGTCAGACAACTTCGTTTGAGTCTTTTACATTCCTAGCACTAGAACACTTGGTCTACGCTAACCTACCTCTATAGTCTAACTCAAAGTGTTAACATGCATACTTTGACACAAAGTAAGTGAAACTAAGTGCTACAACCAACATGGTTCACATTTCCAAAATATAGATTCCTTCATGCATAGCAAAACATGCATAAGCATCACTCATGTCAATCAACATAAACATCATATATTTCAACACATTCATACATAAGCTAACTAAGCTTCAAAAGGGGTCAACATGTTTTGTGTCATTCGGCACTTGCTACAATGTGTCTCGACACTTTGCCCTTAGTCTCACGAACCAGGTGATGAAGGAACTCACCTTGGTATCACCAACCAGGTGATGAAAGGTACAATATATACTCTAATATCATTTGACAACTTGCCACTTTGATCACCAACTAGGTGATGAAGGAACTCATCTTCGTATCACCAACCAGGACATAAAGAGTACAACTAGTACTATTAATAAACATTTTTACCTCAGCAACTCACCATCGTTCCTATCAACTAGGTGAGGAGTGGTACAACTTGTACATGTAAACTCTTAGCATTCACAAATAATCAAAAACCCTCAAGCCTTACGACTCAAAAAGGGGATAAACAAGCTTAACTCAACCCAACTGGGAGAGCACTTATGCCTAACAAGGGCTATAGTCACCAACAAAGGCTTCACTGCATGGTATACAAAGATCAAACTCTTTAGCCCTCTTGCACATGCCCCAGACATTACCCCTCTGTAACAATACAAACACTCTTGATCGAGATTGTGCGAAGCAAAATCAATTTATATGGTTTATTTGAACCTTCAACTACTACAATGTGTGGCTTGCCTCGCTCACTCTTCTTCAAGAGTGTGGAAGGAAAATCTATATATGTTGTCTCTCCCACATTTTCTTGTCCCTAGTTCCACACAAAAATAAAAAATAAAATAAATAAAATAAAATCCTAAATTAATTAAATAATAATTATTTGATAATTATTGAGATAACTACAACATGTAGATTGCCTTCCACACTCTTCTTCAAAAGTGTGGAAGCAAAAGCTTCCTAAGGAAGAGAGCTTCCCACACCCTTAAGGGAAGAGAGCTTCCCATACCCAAGGGTATGAGCTTCCTATAGCCTTGAAGGGACATAGCTTCCCACATCTAAGGAAGAGAGCTTCACACACCCAAGGGTATGAACTTCCTACACCTAAGGAAGAGAGTTTCCCACTTGAGGGGAGAGAGATTCGCACACCCTTGAGGGGAGAGAGCTTCCCACACCCAAGGGTATAAGCATCCCACACCTTTGAAGGGAGAGAGCTTCCCACACCTAAGGAAGAGAGCTTCCCACATCCAAATTCAAAAAGCCTTCCACACTCTTCTTCAAGAGTGTGGAAGCAAAATCTATTTATGTACTCTTCAAAAAGCTTCCACCGAAAGCTTCAACAAAAAATTCAAAAAGCCTTCCACACGCAAAATCTATTTATGTGCTTCAAAAAAACTTCAACCGAGGGCTTTAACAAAAATTCAAAAAGCCTTCCACACTCTTCTTCAAGAGTGTGGAAGCAAAATCTATTTATGTGCTTCAAAAAAAGCTTCAACCAAAAGTTTTAGCAAAAAATTCATAAACCTTTCCACACTCTTCTACAAGAGTGTGGAAGGAAAATCTATTTATGTGCTTCAAAAAAGTTTCAACTGAAAGCTTTAAAAAAAAATTCAAAAGCCTTCCACATTCTTCTGCAAGAGTGTGGAAGCAAAATCTATTTATGTGCTTCACAAAAGGCTTCAACAAAAAAATCAAAAAGCCTTCCACACTCTTGCTCAAGAGTGTGGAAGCAAAATCAACATACAAGCTTCAACCAAAAAGCCTGCTCCACCTACAACGCTCCAACCTAAAAGCTTCACCAACAAAGCTTCAACCAAAAGGCCTCACCTACAAAGTTCAACCAAAAAACTTCACCTACAAAGCTTCAACAATTCAAGCTATGTGTCCAAAGGAAAAAACTTCAACCATTCAAGAATATCAAGGCACCTCCTTCGGCAACTCTCCTCGCCCGGAGACTTGGGGGACTCCCACTATATGCTACTACACTCCGGTACTTAGAAGTTTTGTGACTACTCAGTGACTTAGATTTTTCAAGTCCCCAACCGAGAAACTTTCCTTACACGGGAACTTAGGGGAGCACTATTTGTACCATACTTGACCAATCCCGAAACTACCAGCACAATCAACGTCATACCTTCAAAGACCCACTGAGGGGTTCATGTTAAGGCACCCCTGTTGAAGTACAAGAGTTTCTCTCTAACCAGGAGGCCAATCACAACACAACACATGTCAATGTCAGAATAAAGCTCATAGAGTCCAACATCGACCGCAGATAAAAGCTGAAGACTCTCCTCAACTATAAAAGAAGACTATTATCCTACAGTTAATTCCTAATGTCATTATTGTACTTAAACTAGTTATTAGAACTCACTAATGATGATTATGCTTGAACCTTTGTATTTGTGTAAACCCTTCACTATTAATGAGAACTCCTCTACTCCGTGGACGTAGCCAAACTTAGGGTGAACCATGTAAATCTTGTGTTTGCTTCCCTATCTCTATCTCTTTACACATCAACATCACTAGGTGACCAGAACAACGAGCGAAGGTCACAAACTTGACACTTTACGTTGTTCCAAAGTCTTCACCGATTTTGTGCATCAACAAAAATAAAAAATGAATGAGGAAAGAAGGTTAGCCTACCCAATCAAGGGCCTGAGGAAACCGAGTCCACCAGCATTAGAAACAGCAGCAACAAACTCCGGTCCTGATATAGCAGGTCCGATCGGTGCTTGAACTATTCCATACTTAAAACCCAATATTCCACGCCAAACCATTCTATTCTCTCAAAGCTCTTTCATTAACTGGAAACTACTCTAATATTTCTATTGGCTTTCTAGTTTTCTTAAATTTATGGTTACTAGAGATCCATGCATTCAAGGATTATATTTTATTAGTAATATTTTACAGTGGCCAGTATCCATGCATTCAACTAAGACGGCTGCTGATGCTGAGTGCTAAAGCATGAACGTGGACAATATTCGTCTGGTTTGTAGCAGGATTGTTGTTTCTAGTTTCCACACGCAAGTGAAAAAGTAATGCACCATTTTGTTTATTTTCCAAAGAACGTAAGGGTCAACTTTTAGAAAGAAAGGATTTACATGCATGGCAAAGGTATATTATCATGTCAATGATACAAAGATATGTTTCTCCCATTTTCAACTTTTAGGTTTTCACAATAATTTTAAACTGACCAACATTAATCACACTAATTTTTTATGATTCTCAAGGTTCTCTAGTATCACCATAACTTTCTTTCTTGCAACAAATTTTGTCGTGGATGCATATTATTCCCCAAGTTGTTTATAAGGCTCTTTTTTTTATCAGTTGGGTTAGGATAATGTAGAGGATTTTCTGTTTAGTGTGTTATTAAGAGAAAATCACAGATCAGATTTTTTTTTTTTTTAACATAAAGATTATTTATACCAAGAGATGAGAGATTGAGTTAAGCCACATAATATGTCAGCCATAATAATTAATACAAATTCACTATTAACAAGAGTCAAGCATAATACCTCATTCTTAAAGATTGCATGTTCGTATGTCTCTTCCTTTTTTAATTTAATTCAAAACACTTGCATTCACTCAAATAGATAATTTGTCAACAATTGAAAATGTAAAGCATTTTTAATGTACATAATGTACATAAAAGTTGGAAAGAAAACATTTCTCTTCTTCAATGTATCGTAAAGTTAAATCTCATAAAATCTATGGGTCAGACTGAAAATCATATTAGGCTTTCATGGTATATATTGGAGTGTAAAAGTGGAGTCTATGCGAACATGCGAAATGACATTCCACTCAGATAAACAACATTTAAGTTTTAACTCCACCTATCTATAATATACATACCCAAGTTATTAAAACTAAATATGGAATATAATCACAAATACATCCAAATTACATCCCTCCAAATTTACTTTCTTCTCATCATAATCCACAAAAACTATTAAGTTGTTCTTCAATAATGAAAGCTTAAAGATAGGGATTAATTATTAATTCTATCTTTAATTCTTATCTCCTTGCCTGGAAGAAGAGCTTGGAGAATTCATAGTTAGTAGCTCATGCTTCTTGAAGGTTGAACTGCGCTTGGAACAAATGTGGGCCTTTGCAATTTAATGAGGTTGTTCTCATCACTTGTGCGTAAAAGCCCACATATCAACTCTAGGATTTTTCAAATTATTTTTTACTCCACATATATAGCCTAAGTATGAAGCATGAATATTTCTGTTTAAATTTTTTTTAACACTGATAAATTTTTTCAACCCAACATGTTCCACCACTAACATCGTCGATATTGTCATTACTTAAAAACATATTGCTAGATGCGTGGTTCAATACAAAATTCCTTGGAGACGTTAGTTATAAATCTTCCACATGTTAATTACATATTATTTTGTCATATCTCTAATACGGTACTTTACATTCTCTACAAACTATGCAATATTGGCATAATTGTTTTCATTTTTCTGAGGAAGGAAATAATTAAATCCTAAATAAACTGTAGCTGTATGAAATCAACCCCTTTGGAATATATAGTTGGTCAATAATATTAACAAACCTATAGATTTCTCAAGAATACAAAGATCAAGCAGAAACAAAGAGATAGAAGGAAGAATTATTCTCTGATTTCTTAGTAATGAATGCTTCTTACAAAACTTCCTAGCTGAATATGAAGGATCAAATGGTTATATATAATAACCAATAACAGCCCACAATTACAATATTACCTTCTAACATTCTTACTCAATTACAATATTATCCTCCTCAACAAACTCAATCCCCAACTACCTTTGTAACTAACTTGACTCACATTTGCTTGCCATGTGTCATTGGCTAATAGTCCCCCTTCAAACGTAGCTGGGAAGGTCCCAAGCTAGGTTTGTAAGTTGATCATTGAGAACAAAGAATATTGCTAACTTGACTGTGACCCCTTGAAGCTTCTGCACTTGAAAACTTCTGCAAGAGTTGTTGACTTTCCTGCGCCTTTGAATTAGTAGATCCTAGATTAAGAGTAATACAGTGTTTTACAAAGATTGGACTGTGAAGACCCTTAGTAAACACATTTGCGACATGTTCTTCAGTTGGTATATAATGCACAGTAAGGTCACCTCTCTACACCTTTTCCCAAACAAAATGGAAATCAGTGTCTAGTTGTTTGATCATAGAATGAAATACTGGATTGGAGAACAGAGTGCTAAAGCAGAGAGATTATCATAATGAAGTTTGGGAGGTGTAGGTATAAATTGACTCACATCTTTGAGTAATGACCTGATCCAATAGACATCAACTGCACAGTGAGCTAGAGCATTGTACTCAGCTTCTGTAGAACTTCTTAAAACTGTAGCTTGTTTCTTTGACTGCCATGACACTGGATTAAATCCCAAAAACACCACAAATCCAGTGATAGACCTCCTTGTATTAATATCAACTGCCCAATCAGAATCAAAATAAGCAGCAATGTTAAAACCATGTGTCTTGGTATACTTCAACCCACATTCTAAGGTACCCTGCAAATATCTCATGATTCTCTTCACCAGATGCATGTGTAAATCTGTCGGATGAGTCATATATTGACAAACTACATTAACTAAGTGAGCAATATCTGGATGAGTGAAGGTTAGGTACTGAAGTGCTCTCACAAGACTCCTGTAATGAGTAGGATCTGCTAAAGGATTTCCTTCAGCCACAAGTAACTGAAAGTGGGGCTTCGATGGTGTTGATGTGGGTTTACAATTCTCCATCCTTGTTTTCTTGAGTAGCTCTTTGGCATATTTTAACTGTGCAACCAACAATGAACCATCAGAGTTGTATTGGATTTGTAATCCCAAGAAATATGTTAACTTGCCCTTATCCTTTAAATCAAATACTTCAGCAAGACTAGTGATAATAGATTGAATCTTTTATGTGCATGAACTGGTGAGAATGATATCATCTACATATAGAAGAAGTAGAATAACATCCCTATCATCAATCTTCACAAACAAGCTAGAGTCTGATAGTGTAGTTTTGAAACCAAATGCAAGTAAAAAGCTTGTAAATTTTGAATTCCATGCCCTTGGTGCATGTTTAAGTCCATATAATGACTTAACTAGCCTGCAATCATGATTTAGATGTGTAGAGTCAACAAATCCCTGTGGCTACTTCATATATACTTCTTCCTCAAGATCACCATGAAGGAAAGAATTCTTTATGTCCAATTGTCTCAAGTTCCAATTAAATTGTGATGCTAGAGCAAGGATTATCCGTACTGTGGTGTGCCTAACTACTGGACTAAATGTCTCAGAGTAGTCCAAGCCCTCATTTTGACTGAACCCTTGTGCCACTAAATGTGCTTTATACCTGGATATGGTGACATCTGAATTTCTTTTGAACTTGTAGACCCATTTACTTCTAATTACTTCTCTATTTAGTGGAAAATGAACTAGCTTCCAAGTCCATTGAACCTTTAAGGCATCATATTCCTCCTACATAGCATGTTGCCACTAAGTTACTGTTGATGCAGCTCTAAAATGTTTTGGTTCTTCAATTTCTCCAATATTAGCAAGAAAAGAAAAACCACCATGATTCATTTTATTAACAGATACCAAAAAGGGTTCAAGTTGTAGAGATGACAACTCAAGAAAGCTTGCAAGAAAGGAAGAGTAATCCTATCTTGTTATAGCTCATGTCTTAAGTTTTGTCTAAATTCCAGTGTCAACATTGGATACATTAGAATGACTGGATATGTCATTGGAAAGAGGTAAAGGTAGAATTACCTGTAGTTGTGCAAGATCTAAGACATGAAGCAAATGAGTTGTACCAATTGGGTTGGAAAGAGTAATTGCTGATGATGATTGTGTTTCAAATTCCTGCATATCTGAAACTTAATTTGTATGAGCATTTGCATGATGATTAACCCCAGAAGATGATGTATCCTCAGACTGATGCATTGAATACACAATATCCTTAACTAGACTTGGATGAATCACAGTGTCATTAGCTGAATTTCCCACTGTCATATATACTAGAACAAGCACTAATATTGGTTTAGAACATGTAGTAGCAACCTGTTCTTCTTGTGATAATCTTGGTACCTTTGCAGAAGGAAACATGGATTATTGACTTGCCATTTATCGGGTTATAACAAATCACCCCTTTGTATCCCATTGAATACCCTAAAAATATGCACATTTCAGACCTTGACTGCAGTTTATTGACATTATATGGCCTTAACCAAGGATACACAGCACACCCAAACACCTTCAATGACTTTAGATCTGGCTGTTTCTTATATAGTCTGTAGTAAGGAGACTCCATGGAAATAGACTTACATGGCATTCTATTTATAAGTAATACAAAATGTGCACATGCATAATACCAAAATTCAATTAGTGATTTGGCAATGACAAGTAGAGTCATTGTTGTCTCTACTATATGTCTATGCTTCCATTCAATCAAATTGTTCTGTTATGGGGTGTATGGACATGATATCATCTGTTCTATTCCTTTTGCAGCAAGAAAGGTTTTAAAAGAATGACCGGTATATTCTCATCCTCCATCTGACTGTACATACTTTATAGTGACTCTAAATTGTGTAAGTATGAAGTTATAAAATTTGACAAACACATGAAAGAGATCTGATTTATTGCACAATGGGAAAATCCAAGTGTATCTTGTGTATTCATCAAGAAAGGTTACATGGTATCTATATCCTTCTAAGGACTTTACAAAAGATGGTCCCCAAATGTCTGTATGAACCTTTTCAAATGGTGAAGTACATTTATCAATCCTAGAAGGAAAGAGAATTCTTAACATTTTACCCTTGATACAATGAGTTCACAAACTACACTTATCATCTACATCAACTGATATACCAGACTTTTTCAACATCATAGCTAATATTTCATTTGTAGGATAACCCATTCTTTGATGCTAGAGATTGGATTTTACCATTTGTCCAAGAAAAACAGATGAACACTGAATTGCAGACTACACTCCCTTTGAACATTTGATTACAGGAATTTGAAACAGTTGCCTTGGTTTACTCTTTCTTTGGTACAGAACCTCCTTTGTCTTCTTGTCCTGCACAAAAACCTCACTTTCATCACATATGAACCAACTATAGTTATCAGCACATAGTTGTTGTACAGATAATAAACTTCTGGAAATATTTGGAACATGCAACACAATATTAAGAACAAGGTCACTAGATTTAGTTTTCAGAATTGTAGAACCAGTATTTGCAATAGATAACACTGTGCCATTTCCAATAGTCATGGTTTCAGAACCTTCAAATGTTGTAACTTGATTGAGCGAATTGACATCTGCAGTGATGTGGTGTGATGCTCCAGAGTCTATTATCCACGCATCATTAGGACTGAACTCTGTTGAATGTTGTGCAGCTATAGCATTGAAGGATGATGCTAGTGGTTGTGCTTGATAAGCATAGTTGCCTCTGTGATAACATTCCAGAGCAGAATGACCCTTTTTTCCACATATTTGACACTAAAAAACGAACCCTGGAGATGCTGTATTTGCATTTTTTTTGAAAACAATTCATTGCAGTATAATCCCTTTTATTACATATCTAACACTCAACAACCAAACTAGACCTAGTATCTGTATTCCCAGACCATGCATTAGACCCATTCTGCCTTGTAATATTAGCTTGAAAACCAAAAGAACTACCAGAGTTAAAGGGTTTGCCTTTTTAACCACCATTTGACATGAAATTGTTGTTGCCTTTGTAGTTTGTACCATTGAATGATTTATTTCCAAACTGATTCCTTGAACCAATATTGGTACCCATGAAGCCGAATCCATAAAATGGTGGATATAATGTCGAATGATCAAAGGGAAATGGTTATGGATATTGCTAAGGAAATGGTTGCATGTATGGTTGTGATGCAAGAATGAATGATTGTACAGAACCAATATAAGGAGACTGAGTTATAGTGCCTTCAGTAGTTGATGTAATATGATTATGTCCTGCATGATTAGATGTAAATCAGGACCCAGAAGAAGATCTAGCACCAGAGGAATTCAAACCATTAACATATAATGCTGACATGTTTTGAGATAACAGATTTATTTCACATTAAATTTCCTTTTCAGCACCCAATAACTGTGCCCTGAACTCTTTGAAGGTAATAGATGACTCCCTGGCCAATATTACAATCCTTATAACAGAATACTCCTTAGGCAAACCAGCTAAGCCATCAATTACAATGTCATTATCAGAAATCAACTCACCAGCTACAGTTAATTGCTCCATTATATTCTTCAATCTTAACAGATATTTATCAATAGTATTTGTGCTCTTTTGAATAGTATGCAATTCAGTTTTAAGATGGTTCACTCTAGACTTCAAAACAAATACATACCTATCCATAAGATTACTTCATGCCTCAAACGCAGTTTTGCATCCCAAAACATACTCCATAGCCTCATCTGTAAGAGTTGCCAATAACAAACTTAAAAGAGCCATATTCGTAGACTCCCATTCAATATAATCTTTTGTAATCTCAGTTGTTACTTCGGAGTCTGTATTAACCACATACTTTGATGGACACAATGTTGTGCCATCAAAATAGCCAAAAAGCTTATATCCTTTGAGAACTGACTGAAATTGAAACGCCCATTTGGCAAAATTATCATCCCTCAACTTTATAGTTAACATTCCCAGTAAATTCTCCACTTTGAATGATGATGACTCCATTGTTATACAACTTAAAACCAAGATTCTCATAACAGTTGAAATTCCAGCAAAACTACCTCTCGAAAGTTTACCAAGAAAATACTAAAATCTTGATTTCACAAGTAACGAAGAAAGAAAAAAAAGAATAACACTTTCTCTAGATCAAAAGTATTCCAAATTATACCAAGAAAGACTGATACTTTCTTATCACAGTGTCACTCCAAATTATACCAAGAAAGACTGACACTTTCTTATCACAAGAGATTGATACCCCTTTTCACTTTTTTTTACAGGAGATTGACACTCCGTTGCATTTCTCAGAATACAAAACTTGCAAATATAATACTTCTCAGCATACTAATTAAACAACATTCATCATTCTTCACACAAAACTCAAATCATAGGAAAACCACGTCATAGAAATTGTAGGTATTGCACAAATTTCTCAAACCAGAGAGAAATCACCTGATTTACACCAGAAATCCAATGTTTGCATATGCTCCGAGCACAAAATCTTCAAGAAACCCAGCAATCGAATTGATTGGTAGTGTCAAAGAACAACAAAATCTTCAAGAAACCCAAATCTTTAAACACCCAAATATTCAAGAAACCCAAAAGAAACCCAGCAATCAAATTGACCAGTAGTGTTGAAGAGCAGCAGAAAATCACCAAAACCGAATGCGGCAATGATACCATATTAACAAACCTATAAATTTCTCAAGAATACAAAGATCAAGTAGAACAAAAGATATAGAAGGAAGAATAATTCTCTGATTTCTTAGTAATGAATGCTTCTTACAAAACTTGCTAGCTGAATATGAAAGATCGAATGGTTATATATAATAATCAATAACAACCCACAATTACAATATTACCCTCTAACATTCATACTCAATTACAATATTATTCTCCTCAACAAACTCAATCCCCAACTACCTTGTAACTAACTTGACTCCCATTTGCTTGCCATGTGTCATTGGCTAATAAATAACTCACAGACCGACCTCGTATTGTTTGTGTTAATGTAGAAAGAGGAAGATCGAAGGAGAAGATCAGAGTACAAGAAATAGAGAGAGAGAGAAGTTGTAATATTTATCTTTCTTAATATTCAAGTAATTACAACGATGTACTTATATCAAAGACTAACTGTCTAACTAACTATCTAACTAAGTTTCACACCCTTTGGACAGATGGCATAATCCTAGCCACTGTCTAGCCTTACATGCCCCCGCAAACTCATGAGGGGATGATCCAAGCATGAGGTTGAAACAATGAGACTGAAAACGAGGAATACTAAGACCCTTAGTTAGAATATCTGCAAACTGTTCGCGAGATGAGACAAACTGAACACAAAGTTTCGTCTGAGCAACCCGTTCACGCACAAAATGTACATCGATCTCAATGTGCTTCATGCGTTGATGTTGGACCGGATTAAAGGACAAGGCGATAGCAGAAAGGTTGTCACAAAAGAGAACTGGAGGACGAGCAAGCTGGACATGCAGAAATTCCAGCAGTTGCTGAATCTAATCAAGCTCAGCGAAGGTAGTAGACAGAGCCCTGTATTCTGCTTCCGTTGAAGAACGAGAAACAGTTTATTGTTTTTTGGAGGACCAGGAAATAGGGTTATTTCCCAATAAGACAACCAAACCAGTAGTTAAACGGCGATCATTGGGATCACCAGCCCAATCGGCATCACTAAATGCTTTCAGTAGTAAATCCCCGCGAATATAAGACATGCCAACAGATAATGTGCCCTTGAGATACCTCAAAATCCTCTTTACGGCTGTAAAATGGGACATCATTGGAGATTGCATGAACTGACAGACTTGATGAACTGAGAAGGCAATGTCCGGGCGAGTGAAAGTGAGGTATTGAAGGGCGCCAACAATACTCCGGTATGCAGTTGGATTATTATAGGGAGTGCCATCATCTTTAACCAACCGATTGTAGGGTAAGCATGGAGTGTCACAAGGCTTACAATCAACCATCTCAACTTTCTGCAACAAATCCAGTATATATTTGGACTGAGACAAGAATAGTCCCGTAGCAGTTTTGATAACCTGAATGCCCAAAAAATAATGAAGCTCCCCCAAGTCCTTGATGTCAAATTCAGATGTTAAAGAGTTGATCACCTGTTGAATAACGGAATGAGAGCTGCCAGTAAGAATAATATCATCGACATAGAGGAGGAGGACCACAATGTCACTGCCAACAATCTTAACAAATAAAGAAGAATCAGCATATGTGGACTGAAACCCAAGAGTGGGAAGAAAACTTGTAAATCGTTCATTCCAGGCTCTAGGTGCCTGTTTCAATCCATAGAGTGACTTGTGTAAATGACAAACCAATTCAGGATGTGCCGGATCTCTAAAGCTAGGAGGTTGAGACATGTACACTTCTTCATTTAACAAACCATGCAAAAAGGCATTCTTGACATCCAATTGACGAAGAGTCCAATTGAAGTGAGCAGCCAAGGCTAGAACTATCCGCACAGTGGTTGGTTTAACCACGGGACTAAATGTTTCACCATAGTCCAATCCAGGCTCTTAACTAAACCCCTTAGCAACAAGGCGAGCCTTATGTCTAGCCACTGTCCCATCTGAGTTCTTTTTGAGTTTGAAAACCCACTTACAACCAACAAGGTTCTTGTGAGGAGGCAAATGTACAAGACTCCAAGTATGTTGTTTATGCAATGCATCAACCTCTTCCTGCATCACTTTATACCAAACAGGGACCTTCATTGCAGATTTATATGTTGCAGGTTCCACCAAAGTTAAATCCACATCATGAGATTCAGTCACTTGAGTGAAAAAGGCTTTCTTCTTGATGATGCCATTCTTACTTCTAGTTTGCATAGGATGCATATTAAGTGGAGCAAGTGGTAACACCACTTGAAGTAAATTTGGACTAAAATCAGAGTCCACAGGGAGTGGAGAAGGAGAACTTGCAGTAGCAGTAATGGACTGAGAAGAAGGGCTAGCTGGTGAAACTGATGAAGAAGACAATATGTCATTAGGTGGAGAGGTGGATGGTAGAGGTGATTGGGGGGAGGGTGGTGGAGATGAAACTAAGATATTATTTATATTAGAAACTGAAAGTGATGACCAGGACTGAGAAGAAGAGGATGTGACAGGTTTGTGCTTAGACAATGCAGACAAGTGAGGGTAGGGAAATCTAGTCTCATCAAACACAACATGTCTAGAAATGTAGAATCGACCTTTTAACACATTAAAACAAATGAATCCTTTATACTTTGAGGCATACCCAAGAAAGACACACTCTGTAGTTTTGGCTTGCAACTTGGTCTGAACATAAAGTCTTAATAGAGGAAAACAGGAACACCCAAACACCTTAAGATGTGTCAAAATAGAAGGAGTGCTAAAAAGTATTTCAAAAGATGAACAATTATTCAACACTGGTGTAGGCATTCGATTTATAAGATATACAGCAGCTTGACAAGCAAAGGTCCAGAAAGAAGAGGGTAATTTGGCATATTGTAACAATGTGACAGTGGTTTCAACAATGTGTCTATGTTTTCTCTCGGCCAAACCATTTTGTTCGGGAGTATGTGGACAAGATTTATGATGAAGGATACCTTGATTGGTAAGAAAAGTTTGAAGTTTATTGTTACAATATTCACCACCACCATCAGTTTGTAAAATTTTAATACAAGTAGAAAATTGGGTTTGCACAAAGGAGGAGAAGGCAACAAAGATGTCAAAGAAATCGGATTTATTGACAAGAAGAAACAACCAACAGTATCTAGTGCACTCATCAATGAGAGTTACATAATACTTGTAACCATCAATAGAATTACACGGAAAAGGACCCCAAAGGTCACTGTGTATAGTTTCGAAAGGAATTACAGAGTTGTGCACACGAGACTGAAACGGCAATTTAGTAAATTTGCCCTCTAAACAACTATGACATAGCCTAGGAACACTGTCCTTTGTACAAGAGATATGAGACTTAGTAAGCATGATAGAAGCAATGGTATTTGAAGGATGCCCTAACCTACTGTGCCAGAGATTAGAGCTAACAAGTTGTTCAAGTAATGCAGAAGCTTTAGAATTGCTTAGAGAGGGAAATGATTGATGATTGGAAAGTGATAGAATGGGGTATAGTCCATTACTGCATGGTCCTTTGTACAAAATCCTCCCTGTGACTTTGTCCTGAATCCAGAAACAATAAGCATCAAAGACTAACCAGCAATTATTATCAAGACAAATGCGATGAACTGATAACAAATTATGAGATAGCCGAGGCACATAGAGGATGGAATTCAATTTTAGTGGCTGCACAAGTGTAGGAATAATGGAACTACCAATATGTGAAATTTGCAAACCTTCACCATTAGCTGTTTGCACTGTCTCATTAGAGGGATAAGGCGTTGCCATGGACAAATTACTGAAATCAGCAGTCATATGGTTTGTAGCCCCCGAATTAGTAAGCCAAATCTGTGATGTAGGAGTTGAAGAAGACTGAGAAGATACTGTGTGCAGAGCCTGGATATTGGATTGAGGAGAGAAAGTTGGTGCTGAAGGAGTATATGCACTAGTAGGCATCGGAGAGTAGTGTGGACCACCAAAGTTAGGACCTTTATCATTGAAGAAACAATACCAGGTACTATGATTTGCCTTGCCACAAATGTGGCAGCCTTGTCGTTCTAACTGTTTTGAATGACAAAATGGAGCAGTGTGACCAAACTGATTACATAATTGACAAGGTACTTGCTGGAAAGAGGAACCAACAGACTGTGATGGAGAAGGTCCAAGCACTCCAGAGAAAACAGGTGCTGAAGGAGAACCTCGATTGGGAAACTGCTGTCTGGGACTAGGATTAGAATACCTATATCCCTAATTAGTTTTGCCTTTACCCTTCTTAGTGAAATGAAAAGATCGATACCCACCAGCAGAACCAGGATGAGGACCTGAAAACCCCGGATGATCACCAACTGATTGATGGGATTTAGGGCCAGAGGTATTAGCCACCATGGCAGACAAAAACTGAGAATTAACAGTACTGTCCACAATCAGTTCTTCAGCAAGAAGCTGCACCCTAAATTCTTGGAGAGAGATTACATTCTCACGACCCCTTATAACACTACGAAACGTATTGTACTCGGGAGGTAATCCATTGAGAGCAAGGATAACAATATCCTTATCTGCAAAAGCAACTCCAGCTGCGGACAAGTAGTCTCAAGCTTCCTTAATTCATTGCAGATATTGAGATACAGAATCAGTCCCTTTCTTGATTGTTTGAAGATTCGACTTGAGTTGAAAAACACTAGTCCGAGAGACAACAGAGAATTGTTCCTTTAACCGGGTCCAAAGATCACAAGCATTTGTACTACCAATAGCACAGGAAATCGCAACCGGTGACAGAGTTGCAGTAATCAACTGCATAAGAGCCCGATCATGCATCTTCCAAACAATGTATTCTTCATTCTCAGAAGGAGTGGACGAATTGGAAGCATCAACACCAGAACACATAACATATCGAGATGGACAGAGAGTAGAGCCATCAACAAACTTCATAATCCCGTGTCCCTCAAGTAGCATTTGCATTTGGAAATGCCAATTCAAGTAATTAGACTCATCAAGCTTCACATTCACAGATGTAGAAATTGTAGAAATAAGACCAGTAATAGGCGATTGGAGAATTTGTAATTGAGATGCAGTAACCATATTTGCAGAATGGAGATAGAAATGTGAAAGAAGCAATATCACAAACACCTGGTGTGCACAAACTGATAGACACAGAACGAAAGTAGTCGGGAAGTGTAGAAGCCCGAGAAAATACAGAGTAAGAGAATACCAGAAATCGACCAAGAATACAGCAATACACGATCAACAAAGGAAAAAACAAATCACAAACCAAGAAGATGAGCAGAAGCAGTCGAAGGATCGACGAACACAGCGCAAGCAACAATGGCGATTGATACCATGTTAATGTAGAAAGAGGAAGATCGAAGGAGAAGATCAGAGTACAAGAAATAGAGAGAGAGAGAAGTTTTAGAGAGAGAAGTTGTAATATTGATCTTTCTTAATATTCAAGTAATTACAACGATGTACTTATATCAAAGACTAATTGTCTAACTAACTATCTAACTAAGTTTCACACCCTTTGGACATATGGCATAATCCTAGCCACTGTCTATGCCTTACAGTTTGGAGTAGGCTACTTGCCCCGTCCTAATTAATCATCCTTACCAATTTAATTTAATAGTGTTTGTTGATACACGCGGAAATTCAAATAATAGTACAAGATAGATGGACTGCATTTGCATTTTTTCTGGGTATATAATTAGGTCAACTTGGCATCGTCTAATACAACTTGTTTATTGGTGATAACTTCTAAGTGTCATCAACTAGCTAGGATGTGGATATTCAGACCACCTTAATTATTGTTCAAATTATTCAACCAGATGCGAATATGATACGGGCTGGGAATTCAAGATGCCAGACCCACCGGCGGAGATGAGACTGTTTTTATTTTGGTTTGACAAAGCTATAGTTCGTTTATACATCAAGTTACAGTAAATAACTCAACAACTTTCAAACTTGATGAGGATGTTCTATGAGTGATGACCTAACAAATAAACAATTCGGATCATATGAACTATTGTGGAGTGAGCTTAGAAGAGCAGTTAACAGTACATACAAGTTTAATTGTAGAGGTAGATACTCTTAACAGGTAGTGATCAATTGTTAATGAGGTGTTAGTGTAGTTAGTTAGCGAATATCCTCATTAACAGCTGATCAATAGTTGTTTTATATTACCTATTACGAAGGCGAAGTGACATATCTACTACTCTTTCGATCTCCTTTCATTTTATTTAGATATTGAATTAAATAAATCAAAATATGAAATTAAGAGGACTAGAGAAGTACGTACAAAAGATGACAAGTGAAGTGTTGAAACTCCTATCCAAAAAAAGATATTAAAAAAAGAACAACGATAGAAATTATGTTTGGGTTCCATCGTTGTGTACGAGTAGGACGATACTGTAACGGTGTACATATCCCATATAAATCCTTGTCCAACAGCAGATGCAATTACATGGTCCCCAAGTTGAACGAACCACACTAATCAAATGAAATTTGCATCTATGAAAGAAACAAAGACTTTGAAAAAGGATGGGCTGCATGCATAATAATTAATAATAGTGAAAGAACAAAAAAAACCAATCAAATTCCAAATCCTTTCTGTGCATTTGGATCCTCTCTTGAGCAAAGGAGACGGAGTCTCCTAATCTAATACAGGGGTCATTGAATTTTAATCCAACGACTCTAATTATTATAATTTTTAAATAGGTCTCCTATTTGTAGTCGTTAGATCAAAATCTAACGACCCATGTGTTTGGGTCACGAGGATCCGTCTTCCTTGCTCAAGAGAGGATCCAAATCCATTATTTTGGTTCTCATCTTTTTGTTGAACTCTCAAACGGACAAGGATTGTCTGCTCTCCCACTTCCGGTGCCCTCCCATTTTATGTGGTCACGGTTAAGTCACGTTAATATTTTATATTATTTTTTTTATAAAGATAATAAAACAAAAATAAATAGTAATATAAAATGTTGACGTGGCTTAACCGTGATCACACAAACAAAAGGGCAGGGAGGACACCGGAAGTGAGAGGCAGACAATCCTTATACCTCTCAAACTGGGTCGCTATCTTGTCTAAGTCTTGGTATTTATGGGGCGGATTAGACCGTATCACTCCCTCTCCCCGACACCCAACAAATGATTGGTACCTAAACATACATTCATGCACAATTGTTAATGTATATGATGGGTGCATCTCACCTGTCTTATTTTTCTTTTAATTCGTTTAACATTTTTCTTATACTTTATGAACCTACTATTTATTTCTAAATTGGACATGGTTGATTGACTTGACAATACGTGAGAGAAAATTGGATGGAGTTATCGTCAAGGATGACATTGATTTGGATCACATTGATTGAATTTAAAAAATAATTACAAGAGTTTTGACGGACTATTGGTACTGAAAAGGCAAATCATAATACTAAAGGGGAATAAATTCAATAATACGAGGTGGAAATATGATTCATGTAACTCAAAAGCAATATTACAAGTACAATTTAGGTTGTCATATTAAAAGGGCTGGAATCCTTCACTTATTCAAATTTTAACACAAGCTTAGGAGCCGTTCAAAATACATTTCAGTTTTTAGTTTTTAATTTTTTGTGTTTGATTTTCAGCTTTTAGTTTGCATTCCCAACCAGCAATGGTGGCACTGTACAAGCGACGATGGTGACAACGATGTTGGTGGTGTTTGGCTGGTGGTTGTAGTGGTAGGCGATGGTGGTGATTTCATTTCTAATAGAAAAAAATGTGTAGAAGGATAAACACTATTATTTTAAAAATAACAGTGAGGTTATAGTAGGAATTGAAAATATTCTTTATTGACTCATCTAATCTTTTAATACAAGCAGCTTTTAAAAGCAAGCCGTCATTTCTTTTAAAATAAAACTTGATATTTTATTTTTACCAAACAGTTTTTATTGCCTAACTTCAAAGTGAAACAACATTTTGACAAAGAAAAATGATCCTTACACTAGTAGGAAAAACTACTTGCTCGACAAAGAAAAATATATTGCGCAATGACGCCGTGCGCAATGAAGAACATATATTCATCGTGCGAGGTTGGTGAACTTTGCGCGACAGAGAACTTTGCCGTGCAAAAATGTTTGCACGATGAAAAAAAGATGTTCAACGCGCAAAGCCAGTAAGAAAATCGCGAGTGATTTTTTTTTTTGGCGCGAAAATAAATGCGCGACAAAGATTTTCCCGTGGAAACTTTGGCGACAAAGTCTTCATCGCGCAAAGCTCGTTCAGTTTTTGGAGCAAAGCATTCAATGCATGGGAATCAGAGGAACACTTGCTCGACAAAGGCTTCTTCACGCAAGTTACAGTCAATTTTAAGTCATAGCATTTAGTGCATGTGAATCAAGACGAATGTACACACAACAAAGCATTCGTCGCGGAAAGGCTCTAACCTTCCTATAAATATGCACTTCTGCTCTCCTTATTCTTCACAATTATGTTCTCCATATTCTTCACAATTTTGTTCGTGCTGGGATGAAGGATAAAAACAAGAATCAAAGCGTGCCCGCCAACCCGAATGATTTAAGGCAAAATGTGGAGTTCGCGCATGCGATTGGTGTAGCCATGCGGAATAATTGTCCTACTGCTGAGTGTCGTTCTTCGAAATATGTGCCTGAGAATGTGAAGAATGCAGTGATGGCTGAATTATTAGTCAGTATAGTGTTGATGGATCAGTAATTAATTTAGTGACATTTTTTGCTATATGTTGGAATTAATTATTTGCATATATGTGTAACAGTATAAGTATACTCTTGATGATGATACGAACGAAGATATGATGAAGTTTATGGAGGCGGCGTTGGAGGGAGGTTACAATCGGTGGCATTATGACGTCGAGCGGAATGGAGGACCATCAAAATAGTAGTTTTAAATTTATGTTTTTCAGAACAATATTTAAATTGAAGGTTTTTTTATAAGTTATGTATTTGGACTTAATTAGGCTTTAATTCCTGTTTGGTTTTTAAATAATTGAATGGAATATAACATCAATTTATTTAAGATTTTAATTATTTTTAGAATAAATATTATAACTAAAAATTTGTTTGTAATTATGAAGTTTATGTAAACATAGATATATGAAGTTTACGTAAACATAGATATCTATGTTTACGTAAACTTCATAATTACAATCGATCACGGTCGTCGCTAAAATGTTTGCGCGACAAAGGCTGTCGCTGTGCAAAACCTTCCGCAACAAAACCTTTGTCGCGCAAATGGCGTTTAGTTTTAGGTCAGCGTATTTGGGGCCTCTGAATCAAAGAAATCAATATCGTATTTAGTGCAGATGTTTGCCCGACAAAGTCTTCGTTGTGTAAAGTGTCTAACCTTCCTATAAATATGCGCTTCTGCTCTCCTTATTTTTCACAATTCATTTCGGAAATGCTTACCAAGTCTGTAGATTATAATCAGTTCATTCTTTGATTGTTGGTACGATGGCCGACAGTGGTGCGTGTTCGTCAAAGACAACAGATGACGAAGGTTTCGAAAAAAGTTTGCGTTGTAAATTTTGCATTTTTTATAAATTTTTATTTAGAGTATTATGAAAATATATTTTGTGGATAGACAAGAAGAAATTTGTTGCGGTATGGGTCCGACACACTTATGGTCGTAGCTGTTACCGAATCATTGCTAACGAAGTAATAGGGGTTGTGAGGTCAGAACAACACCCCAGTTTTTGGTCCGACATTGGAGCATTATTGTGTACCAAATGTGTTGTGGATTGAGAGTCTTGGAGAGCCATCCCCGAGGAGCTAAAGATGCACATGATTGATGAGTTAGCTGTATGTGTTAATTTTTTATTGGTTAAATAATAAGGTTTTTTTTATCAACACCCCACATAATGTTCAATGCACCCCACATTAAAATTTAATATTAAGTGGCTTATGTAATCTACCATGCAATGACAATTTCGACCTTATGAGGTTTAAAGAAAATAAGAAATTTCTAAATACACCCCAAATTACTTTTAACCAAGGTTCTAAAAAATGCTAGGCGCTAGTTGGGCGGCGGGTTAGCGCCTAGCGCCTAGGCGGCTTGGCAGGGTCTAGGCGGGTGCCTAGGCGGTCTAGGCGGATTTAGGTAAATTTCTTGTATATCTTGTAAATAAGTGCATATTGACACTTACAAAAAAATTATACTTGTATGAAATACATAAATAAGATAATAAAAGAATGATAAAATGCAAACAAAATATCTAGCAAGTCCAGAATTTAAAAACATATTAAGCATAAATACCTTATAACTTAAGACATTTTAAATGACTATATCTAATTTTTAAAGATTAAAAGTATAAATCCGGTTAGGTGGTTCATAATAAAAAGAATTCTGAAAAGGTGCATATGCATCCTTTCCCATTTCATAAAGCACCACGTGTGTGGTGTAACCCCTTCCCTCCAACCTTAGTTCCCATGCCTCACATCAGCCAAGACCCATGCCTCACATTAACTAAGACAGTCAAAGACTCCTAAACCAAGGAGTCCATTTCGACACCTTGAAAACCAGAATCTTCTATTCTTTTTTATTCTTTCCTTTTCCGAATCCTCTTCGTCTTCTTTCCATTCCCTCTTCTTCTTCTTCTTCTTTTTTCCATTTTCCCTCTGTAAGTTCTCCCTTTTTTCTTCGATTGCTCAGCCCGATTCCCTATCTTCTCCACCTAATTAAGTTTCTCGTTTCCTCTCCCTTCATTCTTCTTCGATTGCTCTGCCTAATTCCCCATCTCTCCGCCTAATTTCCATCTTCTTACTCTGTATAATTTTTCAAAACCTAATCATGTGTCCAGTCAATTTCCTCAAGCACAGCGAAGAAATCCTCTTCGGCGAAAAAATATGGGCTTCCAAGTCAAAATTCTCGTTTTTTTCCTGCAATTGCACTGTTATTCTAATTCCTTCTACATATCTCTCTCACGTTTACTCTTCCCTCACGCTCTCTTGATTTCTCTTTCGTCACCATCGTGGTGTAGTGAGACCGAAAATTTTAACAAAACCGCCACGGAGGCCGCCTAATACCCATGCCGAACGTTTTTGAAATAATCGCCGCGGCAACCCGATGCCCAGCGCCTAGGTGGCCACCCAGACCGCGTTTTAGAACATTGCTTTTAACGTATTATTTATCTTCTTCGACTATCAAAACCCCTCGCACCCTCTACTCCATTGTTAAATAAAATTCTAACTATTGAAACTATAAACACGTTGATTGAGAAAAAAAATTTAACAAATGGAACACGATATCAATATTTCGGAATCTTCACATAAGGTAAAATTTCATATTTGTCATTGTTTTAATTATTCAATGACATCGGTAATTATTTAAGCATACTTTTTCTTTCCATACCACCGAATTTCATAGGAGACCAACCCAGCAACATCTTTTCCGTTCTTATTCATTTTCTGGGGTTTACTTTTGATCTGTTAGGTTCCTCCCAATTGCCATTTTTTAGTAGAAATCATTTTGTTAGCAAAAGGCTTAAAGAGACAGAGAAAAGGAGATTGGCTGTGATGACCCAATGAAATTCAAGCTTAATAGACTAGATTGTAGACTTCTCTTTTTAGAGAATGTTATGGTCGTAATCCTAAGTCAATTTAATTTATAAAAATTAAAAATGAGTATTATAAGATTTGAAGAATTAATGTGGTGTATGTGGAAAATATTAGGTGTATGAGAATGTGGGGTGCAAGGGTATTATGAGAAAGTATGTGGGGTGTATTAAGATAATTTTTAATTTTAAAAGAAAATATGGGGTGTATTAAGTATATGGGGTTTAATCAACAATATGTAGGGTGTTAATAGAATAAGCCAATAATAATGTTTGTTAAATATAATATAATAGTGAGCTTTTAATTTATTAATTTTTGCATGACAACCTAATTGGGACATTGACAAAAATGACCCAAATCTGATGAAGGCTATCAACAACATGTTCAAGTCGCGTTTCTGGGAGTGGAAGTTTGATAATCAACGCGTGGCAGAACTACAGCAAGAACCACAACTACCAGCGGATGAGTAGAATAGGGTTTTTTATTTTAATTTTATTGCTTATTTAATAATTAGATGTAACATCCCACATCGCCCAGGGGAGTGGATCCTATAAGCCTTATATGTATATTTTCATCTCTACCTAACACGAGGCCTTTTGGGAGCTCACTGGCTTCGGATTTCATCGGAACTTTGAAGTTAAGTGAGTTCGCGCGAGAGCATTCCCATGATGAGTGACCCACTGGGAAGTTCTCGTGTGAGTTCCTAGAAACAAAACCATGAGGGCGTAGTCGGGGCCCAAATCAGACAATATCGTGCTACAGTGGAATCGAGCCTGGAATGTGGTGGGGGCTTGGACCGAGATGTGACATTAGATTTGAATTTTAAGTTTTTTTAGTATGAAGAGTTTAATTAAATATGTACTTAATGTTTAATATTAAAATATTAATGCATTTTAATAAATATATATATATATATATATATATTAATTATGCATAAATGGTATAATGGAATAAGTTCTTGATTTATTAAGTATTTATGTGGTTTGAAAAAATTTGAAGAGTAAATGAAAAAAAATAAAAATAAAATCGAAAAAAAAGGGTAATGTGCGACAATAGTTGGATGGTGCCAAAAAGTTGAAGCGCAAGGTTTTGCGCGACGATGCTTTCATCATGCAAAGTCTTTCACTTTACTGAACTTAACCAAAATGCAGGAAGGGAGAAGCTGCAAAACAATTTCAGCATCTGCCTTCCCCTGGTGGAATTTCTGGCCGTCGAGATTGTCGTTAGTCTCGGAGGTATAATTTTTCTTAACTATTATTTAATTTCCATTCATTTAAATTGTGTTGTATGTATTTTATAGGTGTTGTGAGTTTATGTATTTGTATGCAAAAAACTTTGTATGGATGTACAAAAAATGGTTTGCAATGTTCATATGAGCTTAGTTTCTCATTTGAGAATTAGTTGGATTTTGCGAATGGATGCGAAAGCATGACAGCAGTCAAATTAATTCTTGAATTGTCCCAAAATTTTGGACAGTTTGAGAATGCACAGTTACCTGTTGTATTTTGCGGTTCACGCATTAGAGTTTGAACCTGGGAAATGTGGTAGCATCTCTTTGCGTTCTTCGGATACATCGTAGTTTTTTGTATCATCGTACACTTGAACAACTGTAGGGAGATACTGCCGAAACTTTCCCATGATCGAACTATAATGTGTTGGAACCGTAAATTACAGCATGTAACTGTGCATTCTTGAATGAGATATGACTCATACTGGAGGTATAAGATGGCATGTCATAATTGAAGTTATTGTAACCCTTGTAAATTTCTTTTGTTTGTAGGTGAAATGGACAAACAGTGGATACATAATCCTAACAAATGTGCTGATGATTATTTGGAAGGAATAAATGATAAGTCATATATTTCATGCATTTATACCATCCATTTCTAGTCTTTTTCTGATTTTTTTTTTTTTAGTTAAACTGGTTGCATTTTACCTTATTGTGTGTTAGTGTGTAGTTACATGTACTTTATAATCAATTTGAAGGCAAAAGAAGTGAAAACATATCATTTTTGGAGCTGACCCTTATTCAAACGTGGAGAGAAGTTTAGTGGCCTGTTTTGGAGCCCAAATAAAGTTGTTACTTGTTTTGAAGCCCAAATAAAGAATTTAAGACGAATCTAGCTTGTTAGAAGACCATGAACATAATGGGAAAGGAATTGGGATATCTAGCCTGATTTGGAGGTGCCAAATATGGCAAAAACATACAAAATAAAGGCTAAGTTGCTGGGATCACTTTGGAATATATTGCAGCCCTATTTAGCATATAAATACTAGGGTTTCAGATATCTTTTACACAAGCCCCCCTTGGGGTCGCCCAGAGCTCTCTCTCTTCTCTTTCTTTGGTCCTTCTTCCAAAAACAAAACCCTATTTCCCTTCACCATCCACTACCACCGAAGAAACCACGCAACCACGCTATTCTTGTAGAAGTTCAACATCATAATTGCTTCAAGGGAGTTTCTTCTATGAACTTTAATTTCACTCATGTTGTTCTTGATATTTATATATTTTGTAATCATGTTGTGTAATTAAGTTAATAGCTAGGGAATTCGATGTAGCCTTGCAAACCTACTCTATGTTATTAAGTTAAAGCATTCAAACTACCAATCTGTGTTCTTGTTTCATTCACTGATTTTATAGTATAATTTGTTTGTTAATCTTAATGTTTGATCACCATTAGGGCTTCTTATGAATTACTTGATCAAGGTTATAGTACACATCATACTTAATCTTGGTGAACATGTGAATGAATGAAGAAACTGCTATGCATACATCCTGCCATGTGATTTCTTTGGTTCTTTGAAGTTTTCTTGTTCTTAATGGATTCTTACTTGCTAATCTAAGTTGAACATCACAACTAGGTTGCAGATTAGGAGTAATTGATCACAACCACACATCAAATGGATGATCATAAATGAGTAAAACGAACTCTAGTTGCAGATTGGAGAGTTGAATGCATTTTGACTTAATTTTCACATAATTGACTTGTAATGGTGAAATCGGTATCCCTAGTTCCGTTCCCATCGTTTTTGAATCAATCTATCATTCATCTTTATCTTGTCTTGCATTTTAAGTTACTTTAACTTTCAAAACAAAAATCTAAATTCAGTTTCCATTTTCATTGCTTAGTTAGGGTTCAGATAAAGCTACTAATTTGTAGAGTTCTAATCAGTCCCTATGGTTCGACACTCTTACTTGTGCCATTATACTATCCTTATATTTGCACTTGAAAGGAACACAACAATAAATCAGTTTATTGATTTTGCAATTGCAAACAATCATGGTTGAACTCAAATTCGGTGTCCTTGTAGAAAGTGTAACAACTTAATGATTGAATATTTTGAAACTGTTCGATACCATTTAGTCAGAAATGGGATGATGGAAACCTATACTACGTGGAATCATCATGGAGAACAAATAAAAGATGCTTCATCCTCCCACATTACCCGACCAATGGATACAGTTGAATCTGTTGTGGACCCAAATGACCAAATTATGGACATTATCAGTGATGTTTTTCCAACCGCTAGTTCGAATACGAATGAGGAAGTAGAAGATGAAGTCATCCCCACCGTGGACAATGAAGCATTCAAAAAATATGAAAAACTATTAAAAAATGCCAAGCAAGAATTATACCCCAGTTGCAAATGATTTTCAGTGCCCACGACCATTATTGAGTTGATGCATGACAAAATAAAGTTTCGTATGTCGACCCAATGTTTTGATTACTTTTTGGGGGTTTTCAAGAGGATGCTTCCAAAGGACAATTACCTTCCTAAAAATCATAAAAGTGCAAAGAATGTGCTAAGTGGTCTTGGATTGGGATATGAAAAAATTTACACGTGTAAAAATAATTACATTTTGTTCTACAAAGAGAATAAAGCGTTGGATAAATGCCTTGTATGTAATGAGTCGCGGTTTAAAATGACCCCTCAGAATAGGATAACGAAGATTCCATAAAAAGTTATGCGTTGTCTCCCATTAAAGACCAGGTTGCTGCAATTGTATATGTCGATGCACATTGCAAGCGACATAAGGTGGCAAAAAGACAGATGAGTGGATGACGATGTTATAAGACATCCTGCAGATGGAGAGGCCTGGAAAGAGTTTGATCAGCTGTACCTTGACTTTGCACATGAGCCTCGGAATGTTAGATTAGGACTTGCGATAGAAGGGTTTAATTCGTTCGGGGTTCTAAACTAAAACCACAATGCTTGAAAAAAGAATATATGATGATGACGTTGTTGATAATCGAAGATCCGGGCACATCTGTTGCTGTGTATTTACAACTGTTGGTCGATGAACTAAAAGAATTATGGGAAAACGGTGTTCCCACGTACGATAAATCTACCGGGAAAATGTTCACTTTGAGAGCAACCGTGATGTGGACTATAAATGATTTTTCTGCATACGCTATGATGTCTGGGAGGAGCACTAAAAGCTATTACACATGCCTAGTTTGCAAAAAAGAACACAACGTCTAGTTGTCACACGGGAAAAGTTTGTTACCTAGGGCATCGTAGATGGTTGCTGTGGGACCACGAGTGGTGTCAAAACGAGACAGCATTCTTCAACGACACAGAGCTTCGGCCAAGACCCAGAAAATGGTCTGGAGATGAAATTTTGGCTTAGGTGAATTAGTTGGATTTTGCTCCATTGGGTAAAATCTGTAAATAGGATAAGACCAGACACACATCTAAATTGGACATACAAGATAAGGTTGTTCAAGCTCTCGTACTGGTCTAAATTAAAATTGAGACGCAACATTGATGTAATGCATGTTAAGAAAAATGTGTTTGATACATTGGTCGGAACTATACTAGACATCGAGGGAAAAACAAAGGACACAATAAAAGCATGGATCGATCTGAGAAAAATCAACATGAGGCTAGGTTTATGGATGATGAGGGACGGAGACATAGCAAAAAAGAAGCTCACATCATTTTCGGTGAAACCAGATAAGACAAAAGAGTTTTTACAGTTTCCATATTCTGTAAAGTTTCCAGATAGGTATGCATCAAACATCAATTGTTGCGCAAATGTTGATGGAGGCAAATTTTCAAGCCTCAAGAGTTATGATTGTCATGTGATACTTCAACGCCTTCTCCCAATGGGAATTCGACACCTCTTTCCTGAAGATGTAGTGAAGCCGATTATGTTATTGGCGAGATATTTTTCCCAATTAACCGCAAGATATTTGCGCAAGTTCGATGTTAAACAGTTGTGCGACGATATGATTGAAATGATATGCAAGTTTGAACAAATATTTTCTCCAGTTTTCTTCACAAGCATGATCCACGTCATGATTCACTTGCCGGGGAAGGCACTTCTAGCTGGACCTTTTACCTATCAATGGATGTATATAATCGCCATAAATACTTTAGTTCGTGCTGTATGTACGATTTGACTAATTTTATACAATATTTTGTTTATTGATGTAGACTACTGGGTGAATTAAAAAAGAGTGTACGAAACAGGGCAAAGCTCGAATGATCAATCGTGGAGGCATGGGTCGCATTTGAGTGGCTTACATTTTATGCAATGCACCTACAAGACATTGACACTATGTTCAACCGACAACAACGCAATAATGACAATGGTTTGAGAAGTGAAAAACTTTCTGTTTTTGCCCAAATTGCACGACCCTTTGGAGAACGAATTAAAGGGGAGTCGTATAACAAAATTGACATAGAGGTAGCACATTGGTTTATACTTAACAATTGTGACGAGACAATTACCTACCTAGATGAGCATGGAGAGTTGATGAAGCAAGAACATCCTTCACATTTATATGCCGAAAAGCATCGTGAATTGTTTCCTTGATGGTTTCATGAAAATGTAAGTTGTTCGTGTTTTGGGTTATTTGCATAATTGTAAATGTTAAACTAACACGGCAACTTTTTCTCATTTATTTAGGTGAAGAAATTGAAGGAAATGAATTTGCCCCCTTACATTGAAGAATTGTACAACTTGGCTATTAGGCCCCTAAGCGCAAATTATATTCCGGTTGTCATGTAAATGGCATCAAGTTTTTGGCGGCTAATTGCGATGACAAGCTTTGTACGCAAAATAGTGGGGTACATGTCTCGGGTGCAAGCGACATTGCCGACATTGATTTCTACGGAAAACTGACAAGTGCTGTGCAATTTGTTTACAAAGACCACTATCAAGTTATCATGTTTAAGTGTCAGTGGTTTGATACAAACCCATGTAGGGTTGGAAGTGTTAAGAGAAATGATGGTTTGCTATCGGTTAACACTAACAAATGTTGGTATAACGATGATCCCTACATTTTGGCAACGATGGCCAAACAAATTTTCTATATAGATGACCCTAAGGGCGGGAGGGGATGGAAAGTAGTTCAGAAGATTGAGCACAGAGGGTTGTATGATATTTCGAACCGAGATCCTACTGTCGATGATGATTATGGTGACATTGTTGACCAACAATTGGAGATTTCAACGGAACTTGGTGCAGATACACTGCAAGATATGACTATTGTACAAGAACCGTATCAAGTAGCCGGAGGTCCTGAAATCGGAATACCGATCGACTTCATTATGATTGACCTCAGGGATCTACAGCGATACAATACACCTAAGCTCGCGAACGATGATGTTGACATGCCTACAGACAATGAGGAATGGGAATCTGAATTTGACGATAGTGATGATATTTACTCTAGTTCAGATGATGATTAATGAAAAATTGTGATGTAAATGTAATGATATTTATTGAATGGTATTTACTTTGTATACAAACAAAAGTTTCCTTTAAAATTTGTAACAAAATTAATTAAACAAAAAAATATATTTATTTATTTAAACCAAAAATTAAATTAAATTTACAAAAATGTGTGACGACGTTTTAGAAATGTTTGTCGTGCAAATATTTAAAAATTCAATTTTTTTAACTGGTGGCGCGACTAAAATTTAAACACCATCGTCGCGCAAACATGTAAAAATTTGATTTTTTTGCCAAAATTGGGCGCGTTTTTATTTCGGTGC
The DNA here is from genome assembly GCF_916048215.2 of Malus sylvestris. Taxonomy (NCBI): domain Eukaryota; kingdom Viridiplantae; phylum Streptophyta; class Magnoliopsida; order Rosales; family Rosaceae; genus Malus; species Malus sylvestris. Next base: position 6,248,941 of record NC_062269.1, on the reverse strand, counting down.
CTTAACACTCTATCTCTCTATCTTATACTCACTCAATCTCTCTCTCTATTCTATCTAAACTCAAGCTCCTCTCTCTCGATTCTCTCATCACTCACTATCTTAGTGTCTCCCTCTCTCCCTCTCTCCCACTCTCTTTGTTTGTTTGTGTATCTGTCACTCTCCCTCTCACATCAGTCGCACTCCGATGCCACACGCTCTCCCTGCCGCCGCAACATTACTAGGAAAGCACCCAGTCTCCCTTAATTCAATTATTTATAAGTGCAATTTTCTCAATTTTTCTGTTGAATTGTTTTAATTACTACTTTTAGGGATTTAGGGTTGGAATTGGGAATCTTGGGTTAGGGATTTAGGGTTCGAATTGGGAATCTTGGATTATTGATTGATTAATTTATTAATTAGTTTTGATTATAAATATGTATTCATATTTTGTTTCTAGATAATGAAAAATGTGTTTTACTGGGACAAATTTTTTTATTAGGATAGTTGGAAATTTGAAAGGATGAAAATTTCTAATTAATATTTAATTAATTTGTTGCTTTCACATTGTTTTCAAGAAAACAGAGCTTTAGCAGTATATACAGTCTGTATCTGTGCGTGTGTTTTTCTTAAAGGTTTGAGAAAATAAGCTTTATGAGGCCGTTATTTGAAGTTTAGTCGAATTTGCAGAATGTGGGTTAATTGTTTCGCATTTGTATTTGTAGCCATTCAAGGACTTTTCTACCGCGCAAGGGAAGAATGAAGGGAAGGTTCAGGTAATGCTTTACTGAACTTGGATTGGTGCTTTTGAATTTTGTATTGGAATTAATCATATCTTGCCTGTTTTACTGTACTGACGGAATTCATAGTTTTGTCTATAATTTTCACAAAGTATGTTGTATTGTGGTTTGCATAATTAAAAAAAAAAAAACTATTAGGATGTCACATAGTTTTATCTATACTAAAAGTGGACTGGCTAGTTCTTGTTTCTTTGACAAAATAATTAAGTGGCTTAATTATTTCCCTTTCCAAAGAAGGTTAATGAACCCTAAACCCTAATATATATGAGAGAAATTTTCGAGTGTGTATATGCGGTGCATTTAAAGGATGGTAAAATTAACAAACACGTGGAGTTCGGAGCGAAGTCAATCTAACAAACCTAAGATTGACATGTTTGTTTGTGAGCCTTTGATTCATTGCATCTTGCATATGGAATCATAAGTTCTTAGCTGCATATAGCTAGCACTTAGTTGTCATTCCTTTATCATTGTTTTTCCATGAAACATTATAACAATATGGTAACAATTACGTTGTTGGAATTATCCTTAATCAGAGCAAACAAAGTAAGTATTCATCTTCATGTCCAACCTGGAGGTCAATCAGGTCCAAACTGATAATGAAGATGCTTTAAAAATATATGACCAAAAAAAAAGAGGTTTTGAAAATATTTAGGAGATCACTTCAGTACAGGTAAAATGATATGAGCAGTTAGGTACACTTTCGAAATAAAATACTAACACCTTATCTACTGCATTTTTTATTGTCAATGTCATGCTACTCTGAATTATATTTTTGTTCCTGAATCTTATAATCATATACACAGAAATAAAATAAAAGTTCGAGTCCTTGTCTGAGATTTTTACCTTCATTTCTAAGTTTCTTCTTCCATATGTACAATATCATCAATCCAACTATTAACGTTCCTAGGAGTAAAAATGCGGAGCTAATGAGAATTGGTAGTTTTTTCTTGTTGAACTTGCTCTTTTTCACTAAGTGATCTGAAATAACCCAAATCAAACAAAAATTGTGTGTGATTTTGTTGAGCAATCTCTTATGTTGTAGTAATTTTGATGTTAAGACCAACTGTATTTAGCCATGTTGCTTCTAACTTAATTTTTGGGTTGAAGAACATGTAGTTCTGCCTTTTATTATGGGCCAAAATCTAGGAAAACCTCACTAATTTTCACCATATTGATTCTAATTGCTAGCTTATTAAACCCCTCCAAGAGGACAAATGAAAAAAAAAACATAAAATGTAGAGGGGTCCCAGAATAAGTACACACACACACATATATTCATCCTTACCTTCAGCTAGAATAAGTACATTCTTGCCATTTTCCATCATTCATCGATTCCTTGCAAGTTGCATTGTCTTGCAAACTATTTTGTACTTTTAACTTTTCTTTTTCATGTTTATCATATAGGTTTGCATAAGGCATGTAAATAGGTTATACATATAGGCATGTGGGATACTATAAATGTTCCTATAGTGCATGAATATATATTTTGCGGTTGTATGGGTAATTTGATAATTCGATTCCTTCTTTAATGGCTAATGAAATTAAAGATATATCTTATTTTGCTTCAAGGTTAGGATATTTTTTTAGTATATCCAAACCAGATTAAAGTAGTGGAATGTAACTTTTTTTATTAATTTCTTTTGTAGATGTCGAACTTAATATCAAACCGACAAGCAGCTAGTAGGGGTAGTCAGACACCTTCTCCAGGAGGTAGTGCTACTACCACCTCCAGACCTAATATGGGAACAACGGGTGTCCCTTCGATCATGCCTTTGGGGCCAACGATGTCTACGGCTCCTACATCATTAACTTCTTCGGTGACGCATCCTGTACTAAGCGCCCGACGGATTCATCGACAGCCCCAGAGTTCTGAGAAGGCTCAACAATCTGGTAAGACTTCCCCTGTCCATGGAAAGGGGTCCCAGATAGGTAAGTTTGCTCTGTCCATTGATAAGCTTGCTTCTGGTTTCATGATGGTCAAAGTAACATTAACATTAGTTTGTAGGCATGCTTGAACCTTCAAAACTATCACATTCCCATTGATTAGAACAAACTTACTAAGAACTTCGCTTTGAGTGCTTTGCCTCTATTGTTGTCAGTTCGTGTAATCCCACAAACAAATGCTCTCTATATTAGTAGAACCACTATTGTAAACGATTTAAGTTGGCGCACCTGGCCTTCCAAGCCAAAACTTGTTGCAAACTCGTAGTGTGAAGTCATATCAACAAGTTGTAAATTTTGTTTTAATGTCCCCATTTGGTATAAACTGTTTGAATTGTTGGGCGGATGTGTTGTTTTTGTTGTTATATTGTCTACAGGTTTTAGGAAATGTTATAATTTTAGGGGATGTTCTATCGAATTTTCGGTAGAAAATAGAATTCGCCTAATGTTTATTTTGTTTATTCGATAGGTCAAAAAAAAAAAAAAAACCAAGGGCCCTTATAGACTACGTAAGACATCATAGACCACTTGCACCACGACCAAGAAGATCACCATTACGTGGGATCCTCGATATCGTGCGGCTGCAACAAAGGAGCAGCACAATGCGTTAGCCATCGACATTGGCTTGGTTATTAAGAACCATTGCCCCCTCATGTAGGAGTCATGGAGAGCTGTCCCACAAGAAGTCAAGGAAGCCGCTCTTCATGAATTATTGGTAAGTATTTTCAACCTCAAAAACTAAATTGTTCTTAAAGTATACAAAGATTATAAACTTTAACTACTATTTGTTTGTTGAGTTTTACAACATCATTATGAGCTCTCTAACCTCGATGCCAATCAAATGCAGTACATTAACGATCTTTGCTCTAGTAGGTTCACTCAATGCAATAATGACCTCCAAAAGCATTATGAGCTATATGACAGTCTAGAAGTCACTCTAGCAGTTGGGTGCCCTATAGAGTTGGTGGACCATCGGGATGAATGGGAGTGGCTCTACGGCCATTTTCAAGACGAGAAGTACCTCGTACGTATAATATATATTTCAACAATATATTAATAAAAAAAGTTTACAATTTTAAATAAAATTTTCATTTTTCCATTCATTTGCTATAAATATCTAAACTAATACGTTTTTTTTTTTAATTTAACAGACAAAAGTGAAGGCAAACTCGATCAATCGGTTGAAGAAGAAACTTCTTCACCAATTCGGCTCATGACGCTTCTCTTATATGTTGGAGGAGCGACGTAAGGTAACCGTATATATGTATTTTAGTGGAAACTTGATATAACTTCAATTTTTTGAGCCAATAGTAGAAATAGTCCAGTTTATTAAAATAAGTCCAATTATTTAAATTTAATTATTTAATTATCAATAATTATCTCTGAAAAGAAAAAAACTTATTGTAAAAATCAAATTTCTTCCTAATTATCTCTTTTGATTATTTCTTCTTTTTTTTTTTTTTTTGTTATTTCTTGCTCTTCCTCCAGCTTTAACCCATTTATAGATTTTTTTTTTTTAATTCTTATAATCAACCTATATCACAGGTTAATTGTATTTATCTACCTATATGACATATTCTTTTTCATAGTCAACCTGTCACAGATTAATGTGTCTTGCTTGTAGGTATATTATGTTTTTTTCTACCTTTTAGTTAGGTTTCATATCTCATTTATAGGTATAATATACATTCATATATTTGCTACTTGAGTTAGGGTAGAATGTTTTGCATATAGATTTATGTTAGTATATTAATTTTTTTTGTTTATAAGATATTAATTAGATATTTTGGAGTTGAAATATACACAATATTAAAAGATTTTAATTGATTTTTAATATTTTTAGAAAATACAAAAGGAGTATAGAAGAAATAAAAACATATAATTAGATAACTGGAGTCACTCCTAAAAACACTCTATGTTTTTGGACCTGGATCTAAAAGCCCCTTTATTTTAAGTTTTCAATCTTTTTACTCTTTATTACACAATTGGTAATCTATGTTAACACTTTTAAAATTTTTTCAAGGGGGGTAAAAGTTTCCTGAAATTGACATGTTCAAGGAGGTGTACGTTCGGCCCGAGGATGAGCTGACGAAACAGCTTCATGTAAGTTACTGCAATTTTTTAATATTCAATTAGTATTAATATTAATTACATGTATATTCAAATTAATTTGTTTATTTTATTTTTCTAGTCCATCATGGTGGAGAAGGGCCAGACCATTTTAAAGGAGGTGGATTCCCAACTTCCCCTAGAGACCCCGATCGAGAAGGTGTTTCCCCCTAAGGATGTTGGTTTTCAGATCATGACAAACACACTTGATCAGACCCTCGGTCGTCGGCACGCCTCGACAGTATTGACCTTTACCCGACGCTTTCCCCTTCGTCACCCAAGAAGTTATTCTTAGTAGTGTTAAATTATAAAATAATAACGCTAGGTATACCAAATTTGTGCACCAAATTCTTGTATACCAAATTTATTTCACTCTTTACCACTTATTAAAATTAGGAAACGTAGCGGACATGAAAACTTGTCAATTGTAGGAAGTTACCGAAAAGCTAAAGTGAAAAGGGTCCATCAGCTCCAACCCCTCTCATATTTCAATGCCTAGGGGAAAATGTAATTACTCTCTCCCCGGCCCCTCCCGATCGAGCCCCTAACACCGCCATTTGACCACAGCTGATCGGTCGCCATCTTCGCCGACGTTGCTGTACTATTGCAACTCACGTGAAACAAAAGGCCTTCTCTTGTTGACGGTCAGGTGACAAAAGACCCTTTTTATTTTACTTTTTAAATTATGTTATGACACGAAGACAAGTCACAACTTTTTTTTTCCTTCAATTTCTTATTGTAATTTTCTTTTAACATGACAAAATAGTGGTCCTTGTAAATATATGATTTAAGCTGAATTTGCAAAAGTATAATGTCATTTGTAGACATAATTTTGTAAATTAAATGATATGAAAGTTGATGATGTGACTTAAACGTTAATAAACGTACTCATTTCTATTGGGGACACATCATTTGAAATTTGCAAATTTTATCTACAAATTTAGTCTTCTAACATTGTTGATGCACAAAACCGGAGGTCTTAGAACAACGTATATCCGACCGTGAATCTGCAAGAAATGTAAAGAACACAAGATGTATCGTGGTTCACCCCAATGTTCGGGCTACGTCCACACTGATATTGTATTTCTCTGAAAGGATTGAAGATGGGAGGGTGAGAGCCTCTGTATGTGAGGATGAGAGCTTGAGGGTGAGGGGGCTTCAGGCCGCCTCCCTTAATGAGGAGAGTGAGAAGTCCTTTTATAGAATAAGGGATCCTCACTTATTACATATATGCCCCTTCATTTATTACATAATTACATTTGAGTCCCCTGAGTATTTATACGAGATCTAAATACGGAGGCCCTAAGTATGGTACAAACAGTAGCCCCCTCAAGTCTTCAGTCAAGAGAGTCTTTTGGCTAGAGACTTGAAATTCAGTCCATGTGTGGGCCGAAGTAACTAGATGTCGTCTAGAACTGATACTCGATATAAGGTGGTGCCCAATCTGAAATGATGCTCAACTAGAAGTAACACACGTTGCGATGCTGCTCTGCTTGTGGCTTATGTTGCCTTGGTTGGCTCGGCTTGTGGCGTTGAAGGTGAGGAAGTCTCTTTTATAGAATAAGGGCTCGCTCCTCAATACATAAATGATGGGCTAGAGTCAATGCTCGCGGCGATGCTCTCTAATGATGGTGAGGGAGTCCCTTTTATAAAATAAAGGCTCGCTCCTCAGTACATGAATAATGAATGCTCTCTAATGAAAGTGAGGGAGTCCCTTTTATAGAATAATGGCTCGCTCCTCAATACATAAATGATGGGCTAAGTCCCCCAAGTATTTTTCATGAGGCCCAGTTGAGACCCAATATATGATACATAATGTAGTCCTCCAAGACTTCGGTCAATAGAGTCTGTTAGCTGGAGACTTCAATTGAATCCATGTATCGGCCGAATTGGTGGTTGTTCGGAGATGGTATTTGTATACCCTGCACTGACTTTGTAGGTGAAGCTTTGCAAGTAAAGCTTTTAAAGCTGGAGCTTTGTAAATGAAGCTTTTAAAGCTGGAGCTCTGTAAATGAAGCTTTCGACGCTGATTGACATGAGTGATGCTCATGAATGTTTATGTTGATTGACATGAGTGATGCTCATGGATGTTGACATGAGTGATGCTCATGGATGTTGACATGAGTGATGCTCATGAATGTTGACATGAATGATGCTCATGAATGTTTATGTATGATTGACATAAGTGATACTCATGAATGTTTATGTATGATTGACATGAGTGATGCTCATGTATAATTTTGGAGTACTGGACGTATTTTTGATCACCTGGTTGGTGATAATAGCAACAGGATACGGAATAATTTTGGAGTACTGGGCGTACTTTTGATCACCTGGTTGGTGATAATAGCGGCAGGTTGCCGAATAATTTTGGGGTACTGGGCGTACTTTTGATCACCTGGTTGGTGATAATAGCAGCAGGCTACCGAATAATGTTGGGGTACTGGGCGTACTTTTAATCACCTGGTTGGGGGTACTGGGCGTACTTTTGATCACCTGGTTAGTGATAATAAAGGCAGGCTACCGAATAATGTTGGAGTACTGGGCGTACTTTTGATCACCTGGTTGGTGATAATAGCGGCAGGGTGCCGAATAATTTTAGAGTACTGGGCATACTTTTGATCACCTGGTTGGTGGTAATAGCGGCAGGCTGCCAAATAATTTTTTGTAGTACTGGACGTACTTTTGATCACCTGGTTGATGATAATAGAGGGTCTGGCTCTTTTGGGCATATGGGTCTTCGCCCTCCACATGACATTCCAGCCCATTATTTTGGGCTTGCCATTTATTTTTTTTACCCTCTGATGGGGTTTATACAGTTGTCTCCAAAAGATAAGAAAAATAAATTACATCATTCAAAAAAGCTGCTGTAGAAGGTGGGTATGGCAGATGGTTGGATAGTGGGATATCATCTGCACAATTGAAGGGAATTTGAGCTTTTGTTTTTGCTTTTACTTTTTTTTTTTAACCACACGTCTATATGTCTCTGTCTCTGCGCTGCTGTCATACATATGCACCTAATTATCATTAATACCTTCTTTGCAATTTGTCCCCTACCACTTGCGGTCCTACTCAGTCAAATCCCAATCTCTCATATTTTATTCTCTTCTCTGCTTTTGCTTTCTACTTTGCAGGTTTACAGCATGGGTGAGCAGTGACTTGGAGGTCATGGACGCTAGCTGTTTAAGCAACTATGATTTGGAGTGGCCTGTTCTCGATCTGAGTTGGTGGAATCCATTGATTCGCATTCTTTATCCAAAGGTGGAGAGGCAGGCAATGGATTGTTGTTTTGAGTTGTGCTTTGAGTTGTGCTTTGTGACTGGGCAGCTTTGTAAGTAAGCATAGTGTCCTCAGCCGCCATATGTTCCTCGTTCTTCCGGCCCTTCTCCTTCTGCTCGATCGACGACACGATGCGCCAGGCGGCACAGAGCGAGCCGATCACGTTCTTTGCTTAACCAAAGCTTTGCAAAAATCTTCTTCGACTTGAGCAAACCTCTCATTTTACTTACTGCCGCCTTGTCAACACTGATTTTGCCGTCTCCGTTCCTGTTGCACGCTCACACAACCTTAATGAAGCTAGCTCTCTCTTTAGGGCCCTAAGCTCCTCAGTCGACGCTATTGCATCATCTTTTCCACAGGGTAGATCCAGGCATCATTGTCATGGGATTGATTCACATTCTAACCCACATTCCATTTTCGCTGCTTTGATGCCAGAAGCTCTAGCCTTTTTCAATCCCTTCTTCTTCACAATGAAACTAGCACCGATAAACAAACTTAAAGACAAAGCACGAATCAAACTCTTGATGTCGTCAGAGGACATCCCCTTATACGAGTCTCTCCAGCTCATCGGAAGGCTCTGACCCTCGGACACCATGGCCGAGAAAAGACAGCTGGGTGTCGGTGCCGTCGAGGACTTCGTTCCAGACGTTGATGCACGTGATTTTGGTCTGGGGGAGATGGGGCTGCACGTGCTGCTGAATCCAGGATTGGGCTTTGAGAGGGTCGGTGGACATCCTCTACAAGTGGGATCAATAGAGAGTCTGACATCAAAACTATGATAGGCCCATAAATCGGTGACAAGAGTTTTGGCATCATTTCGAGCAGCAACACATACGGGATAATCCTACATAATTTTACCCACAATGACGTGGGTGCAATTGAAGGAATAGTGGGCAACATCATCTCCGCCGCAATCTACAAGCTTAAATCGAACCTGATGCTCGTCAAAGGGGTCGGGTATGTCTCGGATTGGCTCTATCTCGGGTCTGATCAGCGCCGACCCATTAAAAACATTGAAAGACCCAAAAGGGTAGAAGGGGATTTGGGCGGAAGGTGATTGCGTCATCGTGATTCCTTTAGAGGGCACGACCTGAGCTTTGATTTGGCTCGAGCCGTCGGTTACGAAGTCGCCCCAATTGTCGTCTGAGACGGTCGAACCTCGTCTGTTGATCTTGGGATTGGGATCGACGACGGTGACGATCTTGAAGTCTCTAGAGTCCTCGGCGTTGTCAACCTCCGCCATTGTTATGAGGGCTTTGAAGCTCTATGTGTGCTTCTCTATCTTTATGTTGGTCCAGGCTGAACTCACTGAATAGAGGGGGGAGAGAGAAAGTGGGGACTGGTGGATTTTTTGGATTTCTTTTTGTTTTGGTTCTTGGGTCTTGCATATCCACGATGGACAGTGATGAGGTCTCACGGTGGTGAGATGAAAAAATGAAAGAGAACCGACATAGCTTTTCGTGTCGATTTCCACAGACGGCACTAAATGTTGATGCACAAAACCGAAAGTCTTGGAACAATGCAAATTCGACCGTGAATCTGCAAGAAATGTAAAGAATACAAGATGTATCGTGGTTCACCCTAATGTTCGGGCTACGTCCACACTGATATTGTATTTCTATGAGAGGATTGAGGATGAAAGGGTGAGAGCCTCTGTATGTGAGGATGGGAGCTTGAGGGTGAGAGGGCTACAGGCCTAAGAATTGCCCTCCCTTAATGAGGAGAGTTGAGGAGTCCTTTTATAGAATAAGGGCTCCTCACTTATTACATATTTGCCCCTTCATTTATTACATAATTACATTTGAGTCCCCTGAGTATTTATACAAGATCTAAATACAGGGGCCCTAAGTATGGTACAAACAAACATTACCTTTTACAAATTTGAGAAAAGAATAATAAACAATCTTTTTCATTCCACGTATCGATGACACAGTAAAGAAAATTAAAATCGATATTAAATATACAAAATATTTGCTTATCGCATTTTAGATGCACATTGGTACTACATCTCTAATAAAGGCGAGCTTTAGTTAGGGCTTCAAGTGGCCTTGGCTCGTTCTATTTTTTTAAAAGCTCTAATATACTAGACACAACTTCATGCCTTGTTGTACAATTTCTTCCCTCGTAGTGCCCTATTTCCTGGTTCCACCTCTATTTGTATTAGTGCATCCTTATTATCACAATTGCTTTGTTGGATCAATGCTAGTAATTTGTTGATCTTTTAGAACTTTTAAAAGAAAACCAAACCAAATTAACTCAAATGTATGTAGCAGTTGTCAATAGATTTGGATGTGTTACAAGTGTACTTGTGTCTTGGTTTACTGCAAGAGATTTTTAGGTAAAGCCAAATTAGATTACAGATGCTAGTTCCTCTTTAAAATGTCCTTAACAAATATCTCTTGCATACCTATAAAATAAAAAAGTTATTAAACCGATAATTCCCAACTCTGACTTCGCCCTGGAATAGGTGAAAATTATTGTTACTTTTAACTTTTGGTTTTGGAGACCAGAAATGTTTGATAGGACCCGTGCTGAAAACCACGTAATGGTCAGCTTCTCCAGTTTGGACTAACGAGTATATTGTTTGGATGATATATTTAGTTGAAATTTGATTTAACAGCTACGAACAAGTATTCGTTTTAAAAGTTATAATAATTTTAACCATTGGATAAAATTTCAATGATCCGAATTCTCTAACTTGGTGAATTAGAAGGAAGGGATCCGGACATGATTCATTTCCATATTTAGTGATTAAAACATCGATATAAATAGAAATATCAACATACAAATTTATAAAAATATAGATGAATAAATCAATATCGTTTTTTTGTAAAAGATTATAGAAATTTACAATGGAGTTCTTATATCTACTCATTTAGTCAAAATTAGCTAAAAAAAATCAAAAAGAATTCAAAAATTCGAAACATGTGGTTCGTTCAGCAAAATTTATGTAGTAAATCAATAAATAGTATTGATATTCAGTAATTTTTCTATATCTTGCCCGATATAAGGTGAAGTTTGTATTTTACTTTCTTTTCCATATCAATCTTTGACTTTTTGAATATTTGGAGACAATTTGTGAATATTTTAAACACTAACTGCTTTTTGTTGCCCAACCAAAAGAGCAAAAAAATAAAATTAATGAAAAGAGCTTGAAAACTTTGAGTTTTAACAATAAGGACAAAATAAAAGGTAAAGTGAATAGTATTAGGTTTGACTTTTTAGTGTAAACATGTGATTTTTCATTAAAGTGAATAGTACCACGGGTTTTTCGTTAAAACTCCAAAAAAAAAAATACTTGGCTATTCAAAGAGAAGTAGGAACTCCTAGTCAAAACTCTGAGTGTTTTAATCACAGAGCTTTGTGCTTATGATCAAAACCGTTCATACTATGAATCACACTGTAAAAATCATCTTTGGAAAAAAAAATTAAAACTAAGGTCATTTAGTCAATTTATTGTAGTAAATACATAGACGGTTTATGATGTTTTTACCAATTTCGTTCATTTGTTTTTAAACAGTTTGATGACTAAACAGCCCTAGTTTTAATTGATTTTTTGCAGAGACGATCTTTATAGGGTGATTTATAATATGAACTGTTCTAATTATGAACACCAATTTTATAAATTGACAACGAACAATTTTGAGAAAATTTTAATAGTAGTTCATACTCATTCTTGAGTAACCAAGTATTGATCGAAAAAAATTGTTAAATAGACTATAAAAAATATAACCCTCTATAAATTCTCTGCTTAACTCATATTTTTGACATAAACCTCGTGTCAACATTTGAGATTATCCCTAAAAGCAGTGTTGAAACTTTGGAAAACCATACTACCAGGCCACTATACTGTGGACCACCCCCAGGGAACCAAAACCAAACCAATCCTACCTTACCTTTGGTTTGGTACAAGGTGCTCAGCCTCAGCGCACTTCCCAATTATGCTACCAAATAAAAAACACCACGCTGACGTAACCAATAATCGCTCAACAAAATGTTTGGGATACAGAAAGACACAGATTCTTTTCAAATCTCTTCCATCAAGCTAATCAAATTAAATGATCTGGAACTTTCAACTCTTATCGAACGGTCTACTTATTTTAACCTCTTAAAAACTATGATAATTTTTTACCATTAAATAAAATTTAAAAGATTCGGATCACTTGATTCGATGATCTTACTGAAAAAGATCTAGAGAAGATCTCTTTTCTTTGGACATCGCAGTAGCTCACAGAAAAAATAATTTCGAATATTAAATCATCGTGAACTTGTTCACGTAAATTATTTTATGTTCTCCAAGGAGCGACGAGCTTCATATTTAATTATATAATATTCATGATCTAAAATATTCATAATATTTCGATATTTCTATCAAAATTTTCGTGTTTTTGGATTACCGATATTTTTTTGAACTACCGATATTTTAGACCTTACTAAGTCACTCATGTATCTTACCATACAATGTATAAAGTGTAAAATATTGTACTAATTCATTATATATAAATGATTATGGTGTGTTTAAACTTCTTTCATTAATTACTACATATTTTCTACTCACAATGTTTGCCAACTTACTATATAATCAACTTAAATCAGTTATATCTATCATGCAATGCATTTCCTCCCAATTTTTTGTGATAAATTAATAGATAATTGACTAAATAAACATCATACAAAGTTTTAATAAAAATTTCCAAGTTTTTCTTACAATTTCGGTGGTTTTTATTCAACTTTTATCGATATCGATAATATCCCAATATTTCCATTGAAATTTCTGTATTTTTATACTACCAATATTTTCGATATCATCGATATTTTATACATTGATAATATTCAACCGGCAACAACCATGCATGCGGGAGCATAGTATTTTGAAATAATCCCCAAAAGCAGGGAATAAATTTTGGTCTGGAAGTTTGCACCTGGGCCAAGCTTCTACTCTTCTTGTAGCTAGATGATGTCATCGTTTATCAATAAAAAATCTTTTTGTTTACTATTATCTTTTTAATAGAAATGAGATTCATATGCATTCGACGGCCTCATTTTTATTAGAGATGGTACAGCTAGATGTCAAGTGTAGCAGTACTTTTTATCAACTCCTCCATAGTGGCCCTCATCTTACTCTTTTTTTTTTTTTGAATAGATAACTAGTGACAAATCACGATTTTTTTCATTCATTCTGGATCGGACCTACTCTCACTCTCTTCATTTATACGCCAGCTAAGGCAGTCTTCTGTCCACGTCATAGCTTTGATATGAAACCCTACTAGGTGGGGCTACCAAATGGAAGAAAAGAACCGATAGAGATTAGAGTGGAGAGCGCAGATGAATATGTCACGAATCCTTGTACGCCTCAACAAGTAGAAATCAATGCACAAAATGAAGCAAAAGAGCACTCAAAGAAAACTTAAGAATGTGATAATATGATTAATATCTATCGTTAAACTTTTAAACTGAAAACTGAGAATAATCTTAGAAACATCATCACATTTCTCCATTATTTATCTAAATTGATATGACAATAGTTCACTCGTTCATAATATTTACAAGTTGATTCAAAACACAAGATTATATGCGTAAGAAAAAAAAAAAGAGCCCTTGCAAAAAAAAAATAGTCAACGAAAGGCACCATCACCCACCATGCCACCGATGCCCAATACGACAATACGACGAAGCCGAACCAATGGAAGGTCTTCTGCGTGTGGGAGCTAGAGCAAGCTCGAACGATGCTTATTTCTTCGTCGAAGGTAGGAATCAGGGCTTGAGAGAGGACAAGAAGCCATGGAAGACTTGGACTCTGATTCATGAAGTTGGATTGATTGCAGCCATTGCATTAGTGATGCGCTGATGATGCGCAACATATGTTGGGAGAAATGCTTGGGATATTATATAATTCAATACTATGTAATGTGGTAGGTGATTCATAAAATCAATATTATACGCATCACTTGACATATTAGATGTTATACCAAGTACTAAAATGTGATTTTCCTATCATTTTTTAGATATAGGTAACAACACAAGAAGAGATAGGTAAAGGGTAAAATAATTGGGATTCTAGGAGGTGGCATAACTCTTGGCCATTGAATCTAGGTTGAATGGTCCTAATTAAAAGAAGGGTAAAGGAAGGGAGAGAGATGGAAAGGGAGAGAAAAAGTCCTTTATACATCTTCAAGGCAAGAAAATAAACGATTTTCATCATATGTGACACAACTGAGTTCATGGTTTGGGGTTCACGAACGGTCATTTTTAGATAGAATTCTGGAATACCAGAAGTTGTGAGAAAAATTCTCGTTTTTGATTTTTTATTAAATGAAAGATGCTCAATACCTGACCTAAAAACAGATTTTAGGCATGCTCAAGAAAACTAAAAGACAAGGCCTAAACCCTAACAGCACAAACACAACTGAGAATTTGCAAATCTTATTGAAGGTCAATTCAAATTCTAGTAACCATTAAAAACAAAATCACATATACAATGGGAGTAATTTTGACATAATCATTTTAATTCTTCACAATTTATTTTTATTTTTATGTGTCAAATAAAATAATCACACAAAATTATGAGGGTGAGAGGCATGCGGGGAAATGAGTCTATACGCTTAAAAGTCAGCATCAAGTTCCTGGAACAACCTCTCTTGTCTCATCACCCCGCATACGAGAAACCTTACAGCCTGGCAAACTCTCCGGTCTCGAGAGGCCTCTATGTCTAATCACCAACTCCAATGTAGAACCGATTCTACCCACCATTCCCAAGGAACGCATGTCGCAGAGTATCGGTCTGATGTTGAAGGTCATTCCTCAATCACTTATGTCAACTTGAGACATGATCCCGACACGAGTTTTTTATTCTACAATAGGATGTGACTATTCATGCAGAATGAGGATTGCATAACCGTGCCGAAGGACATCAATAGATAGAAGCCATGACATCCGAATGATATCAAGGCCGACACACTACTAGCGTAGGGGAAGATCCTAAGTATGCTCTAAACAAACCATGCTCTGATACTAAACTAACACGCCCCAACCCTGATATCCCCAAATATCAGGGTAGGCACGTGCTAGCCTACACCCGAGGGTAACAAAGCCATTAAAAACATGCATACCGATAAAATATGTAATTAGAAAGAGATACACTAGTGCAGAATCGTGTTCAGAGCATACAACTAGTCAAGAATAAAGTGAAAGAATTATGATAGAAAGGTACGAACCGAGGACTATGCCTGAGCGGAAGTGCCCTGACGCCGGGATCGTGTGCCTCGACTCTAACTCCTAAGGGGGCGCAAAACCGAAAAGGTGAGTGGACCAAATTTATAATAATAATACTATTAATAAGAAAACCATTTTCTTTATGAACATACTAACCCCCTATTTTGAAAACATATATAAGACTACATAATAGGTTTTATGCTAACCCTAGCATGCCACGAAATCATTCATAAAACAAGTATGAGTAAAACCATGCTCAATAATGGTGCAATCATTGCCCGAAGGCAAATCCATAAATCTCATCAATATTTACTCTCTAAAGGTATCATAGTCGCCCGAAGATAGTACATGTCCATCACCCGAAGGTGAAGCTGTACGACACTGGGTTATGCTAATGAAGAAACATGGTAGGCCCCACAACTCGAAGGTGAAGCTGTACAACTCCGGGTTACACCGAAGAAGAAAATATATACATCACTCCGACACTAGCCATGGTTAGTGAAGTTGGGGGTATCACATAAGTACCTGTCCAAGGTGAAGTTGTACGACACTAGGTTACGCCAGTGAAGGAACATGGTAGGCCCCATCACCCGAAGGTGAAGTTGTATAACTCCGGGTTACGCCAAAGAAGAAATATATAACATCCATATCCTCAACTGTGTCCTATGGTCATAGACATCTACATACCCGTGTTGTGTGGATGTGTTGTATGATAACCCACTAGATAAGTATAAAAAACGTACCTCAAAAATCTCATATCAAAACCGGAGCTCATAAGCTCAAAATCTCATCTCATAATCTATGGTAAACCATACTTGTAAATCCATAACCAAATCATACTCGAGAGCTATAAAAATTCATAAACGAAATTCCAATAATCAATAACTTTTATTAAAGCATAAATTCAATAAATCATAAATATTTCATAAGCTAGAAATATAAAAGTTCGTAAAGCATACTATAAGTCATATTCAAATCATGAAATATGAAATGCATGCTAGGCTAATAACTTATAAAAATATATAAGTTAAGCA
The DNA here is from genome assembly GCF_916048215.2 of Malus sylvestris. Lineage (NCBI taxonomy): Eukaryota > Viridiplantae > Streptophyta > Magnoliopsida > Rosales > Rosaceae > Malus > Malus sylvestris. Next base: position 6,232,590 of record NC_062269.1, on the reverse strand, counting down.
GGGGTCCATTCACAGATTTTATGCCCTAGAACTATTCGAACTAGTGAGGATGAGATCGCTTCCCGCCAACGCGCCTAAACACAATTAGAGACCTTTTAGTGAACCTATACCTAAACAATAAAATTTGGGAAAACGAACAGCGGATTCGAATTTGGCATGGCGAAAAACCTAAGGACGGACCTTGGGTTCACCCTCACACGCAGCCGCACGAACCGCCACGAGGCGGTGACCCGGAAGGCCACTCGGCGGCCGGCCGCCCCAACTTGCCGAAAAATTGAACAACTCCAAAAACTCTCAAATTTCACAAGAATGAAGATCTCAATGAAATGAACAACTTTCATACCTAGGCCGAAGTCCAATTCAGCCAGAAAACCCCTCAAATCACCCTTGATCCGCTAAAAACCCTAGAAATAAGTGATCTCGATTCGTTGTCCAAACGAACTCCGACACCCCAACCAATGCATGGGCTTTGTTCCTGAACTCAAGGGGAGTCGATTGATGGTGGTGGTCAATGATGGTGGTTACAGAAACGTCCAATCGCCGCCATAGTGTCCTCGAAGCCGACAGGGGTGATCGTCGAGAAATAACACTCAAAACAGCTTAAGTTTGATGGAGAAATGAAGATGGGAGGTCTCTGAGTTGATTTATAGTGGTGGATGGCTGTGAAGCACCAGAAAAACCAACGAAATCATGTCAAAAATGGCGCCAGGAACTAGTTCAAGCAATCGAGTAACGATGGGCAAACGGGTCAAAAGAAAAGGACCGGGTTCCCCTCCTTCTCTCTTTCCTCCTTTACCCTCATTTCTTCTCATCCTCATTGGTTCACTCTTTTTCTTTCTCTCCTCGATTAGGCAATACTCATCTCCTTTCTCTCATTTTACCTTTCTCTTCACCGTCCATCTCTCTTCTTTTTCATCTTACCTTTCCATCACAGCCACACATGTGGCTTCCTAGATTTTTGCTCCAACAATCTAAAGCCTTCCAAAAAATGATCAAATGACCATTTCACCCTTAACTTTGTTCGTTTATAATTTCTTCATTATAACTCCAAATTATGTTTAGTTTGCACCCATACGTTTGTAGCGACCATACTACAAGGATACGCAAAGAAAACAGATCTTACATGATACAACAAGGCGATCAATAAAAGTCAACGTTTTGTCTCGGAAGGCATTTTTGTAAACTCACGTAATTAAATTATAAAAACCATAATAATTGGGGATGTGTCATTACATTGGGCTTCCTCCCTTGCTTCCTTTTCTTCACCCCCATTTCACCTCTCCCCTTAAGACCAATAATTTCAGTCCTCATGTCATCATTTGCGATGAGTGCCCTAGAAAACAATATCGTATGGGAGGGTTCGAAGTCAATTTGGTCGAATTTAGGGTCCTGGGAAATAAAGTTCTTGAGGTGAGCAATGATCACATGGTTCTCATTGCGTTCGGGGTCATCAGATGGCACCAAAGTAAGCTTAAGAGGGGTAGCAAGCAGGCCGGCAATGCGACGACGGTGACCAGTGGCCGCGGCGGCAGTGGAGGTATCAGACTGTTGACGGCGAGGACGAGAGTATGTTTGGCAGCGGGACCCGGTGCTCTCTTTAAAGACAGATCAGTCAATTTTGGGGACAACGAGGTCCTGGGTGTGGCAGAGGTTAAAGGCCGATGAGGAGGAAAATGAGAAGAGGGAGAAGGCTTGGAGCTCTAATTGAGAAAGTGTGTTGATGTCTACGTGGGTTAAGGAGTCTAAGGGAATGATTGCTTGTTGTGGTGGTTGTGGCGGCGGGACGGTGGCTATTGCAGTCATTTGTGGTGGCGCTGCTTTGAAGTTAGAAGTGTCTCTGAGAATGAGGAAATGGTTTGAATTGTGGAGAGGTTTCGCAGCGTTTTTTTATTTTATTAATAAACGATATTATTTACACTAATAGATGGGAAATAGGTTAAGTCTCACAATATACTAGTAATAATCTAGTTCAAATTCGCCTTTGGCGAGAACATTGGCGAAGCCAGGAATTAACGGGGGGAGGGGCGAAGTCAAGTAGTGTCTACGAATTGCTTCACGATAATTAGGTGGATAATCAAGCATTCGACATCTATGTCCAGGGTCTACAGGAAGATTAACCAATATTTCATCTAACTCAGTGGCCTTACTTTGTTGTGAACTACTCGGAATACTTGAAGGAGGACTTCTTGGAATATTTGAAGAAGGAGGAGGACCACTTGGAATATTTGAAGGTGAAGGACTACCCGAAATGTTTGAAGGAGGATTTAAGCATTGTTTTTTATAGTATCGTTCCATTACGTAACTGTAAAATGGAGAGGAAAAAACATTCTTACACTCTTAATCCTAGAGTAGACTATACTAATATGCATAATAATTAATCCAACTAACAATTCAATTAAGCCATACCAATAAGCGTACAAATTATTCAATGAATAAATATTCAATTCAACTAATCATATGAATAAGTGTATAAATTATGTAATAATTCAATTAATTAATCAATAATCAAGAATTCAAATTTCAATTTTCACCCTAAAAAATAATTTTAATTTTGTTGATGCACAAAATCAGCGAGGACTTTGGTACAACAGAAAGTGTCAGGTTTTGTGACCTTCGCTTGGTTGCTTCGGTCACTAGTGAGGATAAGTACGTAAATAAATAGAGACAGAGAAGCAAACACAGGATGTACGTGGTTCACCCAGATTGGCTACGTCCACGGAGTAGAGGAGTTCTTATTAGTAGTGAAGGGCTTACACAAGTACAAAGGATCAAGCTCTCAATTTAGTGAGTTCTTGTGAATGATTTAACACAAATGGCATTAGGCAATATTGTGGGGGAATGACCCCTATTTATAGAAAAACTTGTAGCTTTGTCACATTGACATGTGTCATGTTATGATTGGTTCTTGATGTCGACACGTGCTGCGCTCTGATTGGCTTCTAATCTTGACACGTGTCGAGTAGTGATTGGCCTCCTGGTCGGAGGGGAACTCTTCTGGGTCCTTGACAGTATAGCGTTGGCCGGTGCTCGGTAGTTTCGGGATTGGTCAAGTATGGTACAAACAAATTTCATATCAATAATCATAGAATCAGATCAATAATCAATAACCATATTAGTGGAAAAATAACATTACAAATTACAAAGACTAAATATATCCCCAACGAGATTTCATACTAAAAAATGCGTCATGATAGATTTATTGTCAACTAGAGCAAAAACATCTGTATATGATTGAAACCATCCAATATTGAAATTGAACTATTTGATTTGTGGACACTGGAGAGGAGACTAGTGTTGTGCTGGTGGGTGGCCTTCGATAGGGTGGGGTGGGGATAAGGAATGGTTCTCTGTTTCAAATTTGAACCATTTTGTTTTTGTTTTTTTTTTTCAAAAAAAAAATTGTAAAAACTATATATTAAAGAAGTGCACCAAACGCACCGTTTTACTAAAGGGTGTTTTCAAACCCGAGCCCAATGTAAAACACACCATTTTACTTAAATGATAAATAGTCTTCCTTTTCCTTCTTCTAATTTGCAGAACACCAGAACTATGCAGCCCCGCTTCTCTTATCCTCCACCTTGTGCCCAGACTGGGTGGTCCTCGGAGGTCCTTACAGCATATTATCTGGACTTTCAGGTGGTCCCAGGACCACCCAGGTCCCTTAATAGATCCGCCCCTAACTGAACCAGTTGGTTTTCTGGCTAGGGAAGGGGCGGACCCAGAAATCCGTCTTGTTTTCCGGCGAGGGGAGTAGCGGCCGCCACTCCTCGCCCTCACATGGCTTCGCCACTGGGCGAGAATCAACCTTAAAACCTCTCAGTTAAATACTAAGTGGCAACACCCGTCAATGACAACATCCGAATAAAAATAAAATAAAATAAAAAGATCACTACCCAATCTTTTAAGAGCTAATTTTGAATTGATCAATTGAGTCAATTCGCAGTGAGTTACGATGAATTTATTGCTTGAATCAAAGAAACTTCTCTATGACTAGCGCTATTTTTAGAGGCGGAGTCGGTGTTACAAACTTAATGATATATAGTTTGTGATGCAAGTAGGTGTTTTTTTTTTTTTTTTTATCCTTTTGGTGGATTTGTCCTTCACATTGGGGGGTTTTCAAACCAAAAGGCTTTTTATGAAGTCCATGCTTGTCATCTTTTCTTTTTCCCCTTCGTTTGTATTGCATTTGTGTATTACTTTTTTGTCGTTGAGAATGAAAGTCAAATAACTACTTAAAGTTCAGACATCTGTTAGGTTCATTAGCATTAAATGATGATATAGACACATATTAAAGCATGTTTTAATTTTTAATTCATCTATGGAGCTTTAAATTTCTAAATCGACGCATATTAGCTTAAGCAAATTTGTAATTTAACTTGGCTAAAAGTGATCGATTTGAGGTACTAAAGCTCCAAAAACAGCAATTAATGAAAACCAACTTTAGTATTTAATCACCTCATCGTTCAATGCTAGTACATTGATCCAGGCAGAATGGGAATATATGCTTCTGGATGACCAAAGAATCGAAAGAGATGCTGGTATAATATGGGGTCTCCCCCTCTAGCGGGATCAAAAAGGGTTGTATTAAGTTTTGATCGGTTAATAACATGGTAATTGCCCTCGCTAGTACCGGAAGTGATAATAAAAGTAGGGATGTTGTTAAAAACATTATGACTTAACGTCGATGAACTAATATATGTCTAATTTTCACAATATTAGAAAGTTATTTGAAACATTTTAAAAGGTTGAGATAAATTTAAATGAAGAATGCCAGTTAACGTAATTGGAGCGTGGCACCACTAGGCAATGAAACAGGCGACAAATGCGAAGCATGTGAAGAGGATGAAGTAATATGATCCGTGGAAAAATAAGGAGAACTAGGGTTTTCCACCTGTTTAGTGTACCATGTAGAAAAATATTATATGCCTAAATGTATATTTTCATTGATACATGAATAAGCATATATGCAATTACATTCCTATAGCAATGACTCTTCCTACAAGATAGGAATACAATCATAATCCAAGTCTAACTATTTTCCTATTTGTCTAAAACGTGGTACATGCTGAAAGCAAACAACATGGCATATGAACAACAATATTAATCCGAATATTATCATGAATAATGCAGTCAATGTCTTCCTCCAACTTGGCATAAGCTCCAGCAGCAATGCCAATGGCACGCACTTGTTGGCTGCAGCTCAATCGCAGACTCGAACTCTGCTTGCTGCTTCATTAGAATGAACACTATTTCGCATCTTCCAAATTCTCCAAACTGCGAAGATCAACACGTACCCAATTTCTCGACAAATTTGGATTTACCATGGTTGAACAATCAACATGACTGACAGGGAGGAAGTTTACAAGTTCAAACTTTGTTCACCATAGTAGCCCGAGTGAAATTACGGCATCTCTGCAGATTACAATAAATCACTAAACTTGTTCTTGATCAGAAGCTGAGCCCGTTCAACTAGCCTCTTTACCGCCCCACTGCAGGTAAAATTTCCTTGATGCGGCCTACATTTTGGCCTGTATTCGTCTGGTTTGTAGCAGGATTGTTGTTTCTAGTTTCTACACGCAAGTTAAAAAGTAATGCAACATTTTCTTCCACTTTCAACTTTTAGATTTTCACAACAATTTTAGACCGACGAACACTCATCACACTAATTTTTTATGATTCTCAAGGTTCTTTAGTATCACCATAACTTTCTTTCTTGCAACAAATTTTGTCGCGGATGCCTATTAATCCCCTGTTTATAAAGCTCTTCTTTTTTATCATTTGGGTTAGGATAATGTAGAGGATTTTCTATTTAGTGTGTTTTGTTAAGAGAAAATCACAGATCAGTTTTTTTTAACATAATGATTATTTATACCAAGAGGTGAGAGATTGAGTTAAAGCCACACAATGTGTCAATCATAATAATTGATACAAATTCGCTATCAACAAGAGTCAAGCGCAATACGTCGTACTTAAAGCTTGCATGTTCGTATGTCTCTTCCTTTTTTAATTTAATTTAAAACATTTGTGTGGAGCCAAAAATAATCAAGAGGCGACATGTGAATTTTTGGAAAAAATGACAAAATTACCCTCGAGGCACACCAGATTTTTTACGCGCGAGCAGTGGACAATCATCCCTTAATCAAGTCAAAAGTGCCCAAATAGGTATTTATTTATAACCTATTTCATTCATCCCTCATCATATCTTCTCCACAAGATAACCCCTACATCATTCCTTTTTTATTATATTAATTAGCTAATTAATTGATTAATTATTCAATTAATTTGCTAATTAAACACATATCATGAACTTTACCCACAAAACCATCCAAGTGGCTGGTCCATCTCCTCCCGAGGTGGCCGGCCACACTCCTATATAAACCCCCTCATTCTCTCCAAAACTCAATTCCAATTCTCTTGCTAAATTCTCAAAATTCTCCAAACATTTTTCTCTCAAAATTCTAACTTTGCATCAGAGGTTCTTCGGCCAAAGCGCCCCCACCCCCCCCCCCCCCCAAAAAAATTGATCATAAGCACGTAAGGCTCTTGGCCTTGACCTAAGGTGTTATTTGTTTTGTAAGTGCAATTTTGTCCAAGAACAAGAAGGAAGAAATTTGCATCCACAAATTGGTGCTTTCATGAGAGTTTTATTCACATGCTTGAAGACGACTCTCACATTCAAAATTTCTCATTTCTCGTTCATTCATAAATTTTTCATACTTTCTTATTCCTAGAGTTTTTTAATTCTTTGAATAGAGGTGAGGAAAAAATACAATGACGGGAAATTCGAAAACCACGACTAACAAAACTTCCTACATTCAAAGATTCGGATCAAATGATGAAGGACGAGACGTAGCCCCACCACAACAATCCACTATGCTCAAAGTAATGGCAAAATGATCAACTTTGCCACCACTGTGCACCACCACCATGGCAGCCACGAGGACCATCATGGTAGTGGGAAGTGGGCCAGTTCCATGGCAGCAAGCCCACGGTGAGTAGCGAGTAGCGAGGCAACCACAAGCCCAGGCACTAGAAGCAGCCCAAGCGCCTACCCTAGCAGCACAGGCCCAAGCCTCGTCTACTTGGCACACGGCCCAATCTGTAGCCCATGTTGCAAGGCAGCCAAGCCAAGCGCAATGCGAGTCGACCCAAGCCACTACCCCAGCAGCACAGGCCCAAGTCTCGTCCACTTGGCGCACAACCTAATATGCAGCCCACGCTACAAGGAAGTCGAGCCAAACCCAACGCGAGCCGGCTTGAGCCACTACCTCAGCAGCACAAGCCCAAGCAGTTGCAGCAAGATAAGCAGCCTAACGCTCGCAGGCCCAAGGCCAGCACGAGCCCAACACGGTCTTGAGCAGAGCCCAAGCCAGCGCTCAAGTGCACCCCATGTAGGGCAATCCACACCAGCTGCCTGACTCGCACCAGCGATCCGACTCGCTTCCATGGTTCAATCCGAGGCCCAACCCACTCTCGTGGCCTACCAAGCAATCATAAACGGTCCAAGACCGATCAACTGTCCTAGCTTTATATTTCTGGACCGATGATTGAACCGTAGATTTAACATCCTAACTCAAATCGTGAGCCTAAAGTCCATTACACTTCCACTACTCAAGGAGATGTATTCCGTCTAAACTCTTCCAACCCGAATGGCGAACAACACTTGTCTCGACAAGTCATAGAGTTGACAAGCGCCCTCGCACAACAGACAACCTTGGTGAATTAGCTCTTGCAGCGTATCGAGATGTCCCAAAGTAGGACAAGGGCAGACAATGAACCTCTCCAGCAGCATCCCAACAAGCAACCATTTGACCAGTCACGAACCGAGTGTTGTGACAGAGTACATTCCCGACTAAATCCTCAAGATAGCGTATACTCTCTTCTTAGTGCACGGAGTAGCATGCACTCTCAGTTAGGCCCATGGACGAACGTACACTCATAGTTAGGGTTACACTCCGATAATCAACATGAGCAACCTTCCAGGCAAAGTGTTCATTTGCAACAAGACTTGTAAGGAGCATCATGCACCTCACATCGGAGTAGGCAGCACAGTGGACGAAGAAAAACAGTCACTCAATCCAACTCAAGTTCAACCAGCAGCCTGCGTGTTACCTGTTTGCTTGCTAGGAATATACCACATGCACCGCAGCCGCTGCATAAACGAGCTGAACACAAGGAAAAATAGCCTAGACCAATAGGTCACGACCAAGGGCAGCCGAGAGCTCTGCTACCCCAACGAAGGTAAATTCAGGAAGAAGTAGAGAAGTTCTTGACCGAGCAATTGCCCGATTTCCAACGCAACTAAGCTAGCAATTGCCTGATTTCCAACATAACTAAGCTACTGACAAGGCGTTTCAATGAGACATGACCAATATAAGCAGGTCATCTTTCAATGACAAGATCGAGCAGACGGGATTATCCCACATAGATTGTCGAAACAGAAGATTGTCGAATACAAAGATTACTTCTGTTTTGACAAAGGTAGTTGCTCAGCCTAATGGCATTGGGGGCAAAAGAGTACCATAATGAAACATCAGCCCAACTACCAAGAACCGGGAGCAGGCCTTGTTCTCAACACTCCAGATGATTCAATACTGAAGCAACACATCACTAGTAGTTGAGCCTCACGGACCTAATGGTCAAATTCTTCCTGCTGTGCATAATTTGGCCCAAGCCAGCCCCAGCTTTGCTTTCACAACCGTGCCTACCTGCGTCACGGCTTATGACAGCCATTGATCTATCACCATGGCTCATAATTGTGCCAATCTTGCACCACGGCTCCCAGCCGTGCCAATATTGCCCTATGGCTCGCACCAACTAAGCCTGGAAAGGGCACACGACGAAACACCTAATGATGGCGCAATAATTCTAGGAGCAGCTCACTGGGCTTACACCTTTACATGGGTTCCACAAGCAGTTCGAAGTCTTAAACAGTTCGCCAAACAAGACCTCACAGGCTGAGGATTATTTCAATTGTCCAGCAATCTAGCTTTCCTCAGCTGTACTCATAACAACAACTTATATACTTTCTAGTGCGAAAGGGTAAAACTAATCCCCTAACACCCATCTGGTAAGCTCTCCAATACGAGAGGGTAAACTAATTGCTCTCCAGTGCAAGAGGGTAAACCAATTCCCCAACACCCATCTGGGTAAGCTCTCTAGTGTGAGAGGGTAAACTAATTGCTTTCCAGTACGAGAAGGTAAACCAATTCCCTGACACCCATATGGGTCTGCTCTCCAATGCGAGAGGATAAACTAATTGCTCTCCATTGCGAGAAGGTAAACCAATTCCCCGACACTGACATGGGTATGCTCTCCAATGCAATAGGATAAACCAATTCCCCGACACCCATATGGGTCTGCTTTCCAGTGCGAGAGGTTAAACTAATTGCTCTCCAGTGCGAGAAGGTAAACCAATTCCCCGACACCCATATGGGTAAGCTCTTCATTGCGTCATGATAAACTAATTGCTCTCCAGTGCGAGTGCGTAAACCAATTCCCTAACACCCATAAAGGCAAACTAATTGATCTCCAGTGCAAGAGGGTAAACTAATTGATCTCCAGTGTATGAGGGTAAACTAATTGCTCTCCAGTGCGAGAGGGTAAACTAATTTTCTGACACCCATCTGGGTAAGCTATCCAGTGCAAGAATGCCACATAGCTCAAAAGATTGAATGCTTGAATACTAAAATACTAACTTGGCAACGAATGGTCAGGGGGCAGCAGCCATTTTGCACTTAATAGTTCGCTCATTCGACATTTCATCTTTAGCAGCTCCGATCTTGGCAGCTTCATCCTTAACTGCTCCATCTACGGCAGCTGAGAAATCAAACTCAAGCAGTTTCCTCATTTTTGGCAAACAGCTCATACGAGGCAGCCCAAACCGCGGCCCATGCCACGCCACTTTCTCAGCCCATGCCACGCCACTTTCTCGGCCCAGGCCGAACCAATCTTTGGCTTCAATCAAGCCGAGTAGCACAAGCAATGGCCCTTGCCACACCACCTCTTTGGCCCATGCCAAGTCAACTTTTGGCCTCTACCAGCCGACGTGTCACACCACCCCGACACTAAGAAGAAGACAAGGAGTATTAAGTTTTTTTTACATCGGTGCGGTGCGGAGAAGACAAAGAAGTCAACAAAAGACAATCCTTTGCACATGCAAGATGTTAAAGATTGCTAGAGGAAGGGGAACAAATATCCTCTAAGCTTTCTCTCTCTTGTAGGGTAGAATAAATCGCTAAACAAAGTTGATTTAATAACCCACTGAAGGTGGACTTAAATAGGCTTTGAGAAATTTATTTCCTTTCCTAGAAAGATCTAATTTCCTATTAAAGAGGGAATTTGCATCAAAATAGGAAATAATCTTATGTTTCCCAAAGCAAAAAAATCTTTACACCTGTTGCCCTTTTCTACAAGCAGCCCAACAAGTGTGGGGGCATTTGTGGAGCCAAAAATAATCAATAGGCGACACGTGAATTTATTGGTAAAAATGACAAAATTACCCTTAAGGCACACCAGAATTCTTACGCACAAGCAATGGACAATCATCCCTCAATCAAGTCAAAAGTTCCCAAATAGGTATTTATTTATAACCTATTTCATCCATCCCTCATCATATCTTTTCCACAAGGTAACCCCTAAATCATTCATTTTTTATTATATTAAATAGCTAATTAATTGATTAATTATTCAATTAATTTGCTAATTAAACACAAATCATGAACTTTACCCACAAAACCATCCAAGTGAGAGTTCTTTTCTCTAGAGTGAGAGTGAGAGTCTTCCTCCCTTATTCTATGAGATCTTCAGTTTTAAGCACCTTCGGTGGCATTGACCCTAGCTTCGGCTGGGGTTGGTTGCTGGGTCATCTTCTCCCTCTTCTTCTTCTGCTCTTCATGCATCTATTGCTGGTTCTCCCAAATTTTCAATTAGGTATATCCAATTCCTCAACCCCCATGGGTTTTCCTCTTCCTGGCCCTTCCTTGCTTTGATTTTCAGCCATGTTCTTTGTGGAGTTTGTGTGTAGAGTTCTGGTGCTCTCACTAGCTTGGGTGTTTCCAACACCACCACGGTCTCCTTAGTGTCTGCCGTTTCCGGCAATCCTGCTCGGGAATTTTTCTAAGCTTCACACAGGTGGTTGGCCTCTTTTGTTTGGGTGCCGATTACCTCTTGCTTATGATTGTGTGCAGGAGGCGTCTAAGAAGGAGATGATCGATGGTGGCCGGAGAATCGATTGCCTGGAAGCTTCTCGGATCAGCAGTGGAGAAAGTGGTGGATGCTTCTCGGATGTTCTTTTTTTTTTTTGGGCCTTTGGGCTTTTTTATGTTTCTATTTTTTGCCTTTTGGTTTTTAGGCCCTTTTTGGTTATTATAGGTATTGTTTAACTTTTGTTCAATTGTAAGTTTGTGTACTATGTGTTTGTTTGAAATAAATTCTCTTCCTTGACCAAAAAAAAAAAGGTTGGAAAGAAAACATTTATCTTCTTCAATATATCGTAAAAGTTAAATCTCATAAAATCTGTGGGTCAGACTGAAAATCATGGCTTTCATGGTATATATTAGAGTGTAAAAGTGGAGTCAATGCGAACAAGAGAAATGACATTCCACTCAGATAAACAACATTTAAGTTTTAACTCCACCTATCTATAATATACATACCCAAGTCGTTAAAACTAAATACGGAATATAATCACAAATACATCCAAATTAAATCCCTCCAATTTTACTTTCTTCTTATCACAATGCACAAAAACTATTAAAATATGGCAAGGTAATCCTTTTCGTAGCTCCATAAAAATGCATCAAACATCCATCCCAAAAGATATCAAATTCATCTAAAATAGAACAAGAAAGTCTTATCCCACTACGTGGGGTCGACTATATGAATTTTAGAACATCATTGGACTAGGTTTTGCACCACGTCTTTCGTTAGTTCTAAGTACTTCATGTCTTTTCTTAAAGTCTCTTTCTAAGTCTTCGTAGGTCTTTATCTATCCATTTAGCCATGAGTCTCTATCTTTTTATTATCACATTTTCTCATTATCGCATCAAATGAAGCTGCAATTCACATCCAAAATATTCTAAGGTTTCCAAATGAGACTCTTCTTCTTCATAGGAGACAGGTTCTTAACCCATTTGCTCCTTTTGGTGCTAGCACTTGCAAGACTTTGGAGTATGATATCTCCCATTAGCAATGCAGTGTTTGGTTCGCTTGCGAAAATTTGTTGCGTACTATTGAAGCAATATCCAGTTGCCTGCTTCTGCACTGCAGTGATGTCCCGCTAAAACCATTTGCAATTTGGTATGAAAAAATAGTAAGTTAGACTTACCATATCAGTTCAGAGGAAGTATAAGCTGGAACAGACGAATGTAAAACGGACTTAAGTCAACAACAAAAACTACGAGGATTAACGCAACATGGCTATCGCTTTTGATCTACTATCAAATTACCAAACAATCAAACTTTTAGTAGTTTCTTAGTCCTTAAATATACAGTTAAACTTGTATATTGTAGTAGCAAAAATTTGCCATCTTCAGTTTTGATGAATTTATTGGTCAACTGTCAATGAACCTCCGATGCCTAATCTGCCATCTTCAGTCTTGATGAATTTGTTCGTCAATCGTCAATGGATCTTCAATGCCTAAATCAGTTTCTATGAAAAGAGAGAAAGTTTAAGACTTAATTGAGTAGCAAAAGCTTACCAATTTGGTGTACAATTGAGTATTAATAAGGAGATGTGGCTTGGGGAGATCTCGCGCTATGTGTCGTTAGCCAGTTGGTCAAGTCATGTCAACGGTTGGATGAGAAGAGAATTATCTTAAAAATATTATTAATTAAACCGCAAGAGAGAGAGAGAGAGAGAGAGAGAGAGAGAGAGAGAGAGAGAGAGATTGAGAGAGAGGTAACTATTTTGGGATGGGGATCTGGGAAAGATTTGATACTCGGAAGAAAGAAAATAGGAATAAAAGTGGGTGTGTGTGTGTGTGTGAAAAGCTTTTTTTTAGAGAGAGAGAGAGAGAGAGAGAGAGCGCTAAAGTGCATGAGATCGAATCTTGGGCAGGTGAAAGCTTTTTTTAGAGTGAGAGAGAGAGAGAGAGAGAGAGCGGCGAAGTGCAAAACGACATGCAACAACAACTGGGCACACACTTTGAACTCGAGATTTGTAGTAGACTAGTAGTAGGAGTGCTTTGATGGACAAGGATTGTCTGTTCTTAATTTCTGGTACTCTTTCTGTTTTCTTCTATTTTGTGTGGTCACAGTTAAGCCACGTTAACATTTTAAATAGAATTATCTTATAGCATCCTTAGTTAGATATAATTGTGATTTGTTGCATGATTGAGTTGGTCTTCAATAATGAAAGTTTAAAGATATGGATTAATTATTAATTCTATCTTTAATTCCTAGTTTATCTCCTTGCATGGGAAGCAGAGCTTGGAGAACTCATAGTTAGTAGCTGAGGCTTCTTGAAGGTTTAACCATGCTTGGAACAAATGTGGGCCTTTGCAATTTAATAAGGGCGTTCTCATCACTTGTGCGTAAAAGCTCGCATATCAACTCTAGAATTTTTCATATTATTTTTTACTCCACATATATGGCCTGAGTATGAAGTATGAATATTTTTGTTTAAAAAATAAATAAAACTTTGATAAATTTTTTCAGCCCAACATGTTCTACCACCAACATCGCCGATATTGTCCTTATTTAATAACTTATCGCTAGATGCGTGGTTCAACACAAAAGGCCATGGAGACGTTATTTGTGAGTCTTTCACATATTAATTACATATTATTTTGTCATATCCCTAATATGGGACTTTACATTCTCCAACGAACTTTGCAATATTGGCATAATTGTTTTCATTTTTCTGAGGAAGGAAATAATTAAATCCTAAATAAACTGCAGCTGTATGAAATCGACCCCTTGGGAATATACAGTTGGTCAATAACTCACAGACCGACCCCGTATTGTATGGAGTAGGCTAATTGCCCTGTCCCGATTAATCACCCTGACCGATTTAATTAAATAATGTTTGTCGATACACGCGGAAAATCAAATAATAGTACAAGATAGATGGACTGCATCTACATTTTTTCTGGGTATATAATTAGGTCAACTTGGCATCGTCTAATACAAGTTATTTATTAGTGATATAACTTCTAAATGTCATCAACTAGATAGGATGTGGATATTCAGACCACCTTAATTATTATTCAAATTATTCAACCAGATGAGAATAATACACGGGCTGGGAATTCAAGATGCCAGACCCACGGGCGGTATGAGACTGTTTTTATTTTGGTTTGACAAAGCTATAGTTCGTTTATATATCAAGTCATAGTAAATAACTCAACAACTCTCGAGTTTGATGAGGATGGTTTATGAGTAATGAACTTACGAATGAACAATTCAGATTGTATAAAATATAATAAAGTCCGCTCAGAAGAGCTATTAACGTTGTATTAAATAAATAACTAGTTAACGTTAGATATAGACAGAGCTGACTAACTAATTATCTAATAATTACACTAAGGGATTTCAACAGTACATACAAGTTTAAAGTAGAGGTAGATATTTTTAACAGCTATTAAGCAGTTGTTAATGAGGTGATAGTGTAGTTAGTGAATATCCTTATCAACGACTGATCAATTATTGTTTTATAATTTATACTACCTATTATGAAAAAGAAAAAAAAAGGCGAAATGATTTATACACTACTCTTTTCACCTTATACAATTCCTTTATTTTGTTTAGTTATTGAATTTGAATAAATCAAAATATAAGAGGACTAAAGAAGTACAAAAGGTGACAAGTGAAGGGATGAAATTCCTTCCCAAATAAAGATATTAAGTAAAAAAGAACAATAATAGCGTCTATGTTTGTGTTCCGTCGTTGTGTACGGGTAAGAGAACAACATACATTGTACGGTTATACAGATATGTGAAGTTTCGTGTCAACAAAATTATATGTGAACAAAGACATAAACATATTTTTAATTCATTAACATAGAATGATATCGTATCAGTGTACCTATGTCATATAAATTGATGTCCATCAGTAATTCAATTACGGAAATTGTTATTAGCTCTTCAAAAATCTTATTTGGTACTTTAAACTTTTTATAATTAGAAAGAAAAATATACTTATGTAGAATATAAAATGATATTTTTAAAGTACGAATAACAGTATGGTCCCATAGTTGAACGAACCAACACAAATCAAATGAAATTTGCATTTATGAAAGAAACAAAGACTTTGAAAAGGGATGGGCTGCATGCATAATAATTAATAATAGTGGAAGAACAGAAAAACCAATCAAATTCCAAATCCTCTGTATGCATTATTTTGGTTCTCATGTCTTTTTGTTAAATTCGCAAACTGCGTCGCTATCTTGTCTAAGTCTTGGTATTTATGGGGAGGATTGGACCGTATCACTCCCTCTCCCCGACACCCAACAAATGATTGGTACCTAATAACATCCATTCATGCACAATTGCACATACATATGATGGGTGCATCTCACCTGTCTTATTTTTCTTATATTTTATGGACCTACTTTTTATTTTTAAATTGGACTTGTTTGACCGACCTAACAATACATGAGAGAAAATTGGACGGAGTTATCTCCAAGGATGACATTGATTTGGATCACATTGATTGAATTCAAAGAATAATTACAAGAGTTTTGACGGACTATTGCTACTGAAAAGGCAAATCATAATACTAAAGGGGAATAAATTCAATAATAAGATGTGGAAATACGATTCATGTAACTCAAAAGCAATATTACAAGTACAATTTAGGTTGTCATATTTGAAGGGCTGGAATCCTTCACTTATTGAAATTTTAACACCACCTTAGACGCCGTTTGAAATACATTTCAGTTTTTAGTTTTTAATTTTTGGTCTTTGATTTTCAGCTTTTAGTTTGCATTCCCAACCCATCAGTGGTTGTAGTGGCAATGGTGGCATTTGTGGATTGTGGCGGTAGTGGCAACAGTGGTGGCAGTGGTGGCACTGTCCAAGCAGCAGTGGTGGCAACAATTGCAGCAATGGTAGTAGTAGTGGCGGCGGCAACAACGATGTTGGTGGTAGTGTTTGGCTGGTGGTTGCAGTGGTAGGCGATGGTGATGATTTCACTTCTAATAGAAAAAAAAAAAAAAAAAACTAATGAAAAGGGTTTGAAAACTTTGAGTTTTAATGATAAGGACAACATAAAGGGTAAAATGAATAGTACCATGTTTGACTTTTTAGTGTAAAAATGTGGTTTTTCGTTAAAGTGAACAGTACCGTGAGCTTTTCGTTAAAACTCCCAAAAAAAAATGTGTGTATAGAAGGATAAACACTATTATTTTTTGAAAACCAGTGAGGTTATAGTAGGAATTGAAATATTCATTATTGACTCAGCTATCTTTTAATGCAAGCAGTCATTGCTTTTAAAATAAAACTTGATATTTTATTTTTACCAAACAATTTTTATTCCCTAACTTTAAAGTGAAACAACATTTTCATAAAGAAAAATGGTCCTGAAATTATAAAAGAATAATACTAGGTAAACCAAATCTATGCACCAAATGATGTGGGAGCAATCAAATTTGTACTTTAATTCAAGTTATAATTTGGTTAATAATTGTGAATGTAACACCAATAAAAATTTATATGGTATAGAATGTATCATGTCATTTAGTACGTGCACGGATTTGATGCACAAATTTAGTGCATGTAGCACTACCCTATGTAAAAAGCTGCAATTTTATGAGACCCCTAAGTCCACATAACAACTTCAAATTAGTTACCTTTACCAAAAAAATAAAACAAAAAACCTTCAAATTAATTATGACTGCTTACACTATTTGGCCACTTTGCAGGTCCAATCGTGAAGTTGCCTTCATTGATGTAAAATATCACAATAATCAATGTTTTCTTTTCGTGCCTCTGAAAAAAAAAATGAAAAAGATAGTAGTTTTTTGGGTAGTATTAGAGCATTTCTTTAAAGATGTAAAATGCTTTGAAATAGATATATTCTACACTGCTTTTGTATCAAAAAATTTCTAATTACATTTTTTCCATTAAAGTGGAAGTTTCATACGTCAAAGATGTAAAGTAAGATCACCAAAACCGAATTGAGGCTCGTTTCATTATAAATTTGTCCTAAATTAAAAGATACCTTGAGACAATGTTTTAGTACCGGAAAAACAACATCTGAAGCAACCACCCCAACAATTTAAAAGATATCTTGAGATAATATTTTAGCATCAGTGTATTTTATATGTACTTTAGTTTATTTAAAGTATCTCAACGGTGTAACCCGTTTACTTATTGAAAAAAAAGTAAGAAACGGATGCAGAGATGAAAACTTGTCAATTGTAGAAGGACAAGGATTGCCTGCGCTCCACTTCCGGTGCCCTCCTCCTGCTCTCCTGTCTGTGTGGTCACGGTTAAACCACGTCAACATTTTATATTACTATTTATTTTTATCTTATTATATCTATAAAAAAACAATATAAAATATTAGCGTGACTTAACTGTAACCACACAAAATAGAAAGGCACGAAAATGATACTGAAAGTGAATGGCAGACAATTCTTGTCCATTGTAGAAAGTTAATAAGGGCTAGAGTGAAGAGGGTCCATCTGCTCCAACCCCTCTCATATTGGTCCCTCATATTTCAATGCCTTGGGAAAAATGTAATTACCCTACCCGGCCCCTCCCCATCGAGCCCCCCAACACCGCCATTTGACCACAGCTTGTCGGTCGCCGTCTTTGCCGACGTTGCTGCACTATTGCAACTCACGTGAAACAAAAGGCCTTGTCTTGTTGATAGTCACGTGACAAAAGATCTTTTTTATTTTAAGAACTTTAACGAAAAGATTTTAGTACTGTTTACTTTAACAAAAAATTATATTTTTACATTAAAAAATCAATTTTTGTACTATTCGCTACATTTTATTTTGTTATTATCGTTAAAAATTAAAGTTTTTAAGTTATTTTCATTAATTTTCCTTTTTATTTTTACTTTTTAAATTATGTTATGACACGAAGACAAGTCACCAACTTTTTTTTTCCCTTCAATTTCTTATTGTAATTTTCTTTTAACATGACAAACTAGTGGTCCTTGTAAATATATGATTTAAGCTGAATTTGCAAAAGTATAATGTCATGAGACTAAATTTGTAAACATGATTTTGCAAATTAAATGATATAAAAGTTGATGATGTGACTTAAGCGTTGATAAATGTGCTCATTCATATTGATAACACATCATTTAGTTTGCAAATTTTGTCTACAAATTTAGTTCTCCTAGCATTATATTTTGCAAAATTGGTAAAGAGTGTAATAAACAATATTTTTCATTTCACGTGTCAACGACACAGTAAAGAAAATTAAAATAGATATTAAATATACAAAATCTTTACTTATCACATTTTACATACACACTGGTACTACATCTCCAATAGAGGCGAGCTTTAGTTAGGGCTTGCAGTGGCCTTGGCTCGTTCTGTTTTTTAAAAGCCCTGATATACTAGACACAACTTCATGCTTCGTTGTACAATTCTTCCCTCGTAGCACCCTATTTTGGATCCTGGTTTTGCCTCTATTTATATCAATGCATCCTTATTGTCACACAATTACTTTGTTGGATCAATACCATTAATTTGTTAATCTTTCAGAACTTTTAAAAGAAAACCAAACCAAATTACAAAAACCAAATTAACTCAAATGTATGTAGCAGTTGTCAAGAGATTTGGATGTGTTAAAAGTGTGCTTGTGTCTTGGTTTACTACAAGAGACTTTAGGTAAATTCAAATTAAAACCAAATTATTACAGATGCTAGTTCCTCCTAAAAATGTCCTTAACAAATATCTCTTGCATACCTTTAAAATAAAAAATTTATTAAACCGATATTTCCCAACTCTGACTTCGCCATGGATTAGGTGACAATTATTGTTACTTTTTTACTTTTGGTTTTGGAGACCATAAATGTTTGATAGGACCCGTCCTGAAAACCATGTAATGATCAGCATCTCCAGTTTGGAGTAACGAATATATTGTTTGGATGATATATTTAGTGGTTAAAACATCGATATAAATAGAAATATCAACATATAAATGAATAAATTGATAATGTTTCGGTTTTTAAAGATTATAGAAACTTACAATTAAGTTGGTATATCTACTCATTTAGTCAAAATTATGGAAAAAAATTTCAAAAAGAATTCAAAAATTGGAAACTTGTGGTTGGTTCAAGCAAAATTTATGCAGTAAATCGATAAATATTATTGAAATTCAATAATTTTTTATATCCTACCCGATAGGTGAAGTTTGTACTTTACCTTCTTTTCCATAATCCTTGACTTTTTGAATGTTTGAAGACAATTTGTGAATATTTTAAACACTAACTGCTTTCTCCGCTTAACTTTTGTTTTTAACATAATTTTCGCGTCAATATTCAGGATGATCTCTATTACTTTAAAAAAGCAGTGTTTAAACTTTGGAAAACCCTACTACTAGGCCACTATACTGCGGACCACCCCTAGGGAACCAAAACCAAAACCAATCCTACCTTACCTTGGTTGTTAGTACTAGGTGCTCAGCTTCAGCGCACTTCCCAATTATGCTACCAAATAAAAAACACCACGCTGACGTAACCAACAAGCGCCCAACAAAATGTTTATGGATACCGCAGTAGGAATCCGGATTATCGCCGGTTTCTCTTTACGACGATTCTAAAGATTCGTTATTTTTGTCTGTTTATTATATATTTAATAATTAGAAATTAATTTATTTTAAATTAAACACAAATATCATTTAAAAAAATTGATCGCATAATTTATGATAAACAAACTTGATCCACAGATCTTTAAAATCTTCATTAAACAAATCTGGAGAAAATCCTGTTAGCCGCAGTAGCTCACAGGAAAAATAATTTCGAATATTAAATTATCGTGAACTGGTTCCACGTAAATTATTTTATGTTCTACAAGAAGCGACGAGCTTCATATTTAATTATATAATATTCAACCGGCAACAATCATGCATGCGGGAGCATAATATTTTTGGAATAATCCCCCAAAAGCAGTGAATAAATTTTGGTCTGGAAGTTTGCACCTGGGCAAAGCTTTCTACTCTTCTTGTAGCTAGATGATGTCATTGTTTATCAATAAAAAATATTTTATTTTTACCATCTATTTGTATTATTTTTGTAATAGAAATGAGACTCGCATGCATTGGACGGCCTCATTTTTATTAGAGAAATAGTACAACTAAATGTCAAGTGTAGCAGTACTCTTTATCAACTCCTCCATAGTGGACCTCCTTTGACTTTTTTTTTTTTTTTTTTTAAAAAGGACAACCGGTGGCATGTAATATCCTATATCGACCAACGGAGAGGGGGTGATGTGCCTTATATGTACATGCCCACCTCCTATAGCACGAGGCATTTTGGGAACTCACTGGCTTCGAGTTCCATCAGAACTCTGAAGTTAAGCGAGTTCGGGCGAGAGCATTCCGATGATGGGTGATCCACTGTAAAGTTCTCGTCTGAGTTCCCAAAAACAAAACCATGAGGGCGTGGCCTGGGCCCAAAACAGACAATATCGTGCTACAGCGGAGTCGAAACTGGGATGTCACAAAATGGTATCAGAGCCACTCTGCCGTTTAGTGCAAGTGTGTCGACAGGGACGTCGGGCCCCTAAGGGGAGGTGAATTGTAACATCTCACATCGACAAATGGAGAGGGGATAATGTACCTTATATGTACATGCCTACCTTCTATAGCACTAGGCCTTTTGAGAACTCATTGGTTTCAGGTTCCATCAGAACTCCGAAGTTAAGCGAGTTTGGGCGAGAGCATTCCTAGGCTGAGTGACTTACTGGAAAGTTCTCGTCTGAGTTCCCAGGAACAAATTCGTGAGGGCATGACCTAGATTCAAAACGAACAATATCGTGTTACGGTGAAATCGAGACTGAAATGTGACATGGCAAACCACGATTTTTCCACTCCTTCTAGGCCGGACCTACTCTGACTCTCTCAAGGCAGCCTTCGGTGCACGTCATAGCTTTGATATGAAACCCTACTAGGTGGGGCTACCAAATGGGAGAAAAGAACCGGTGGAGATTAGAGTGGAGAGTGCAAATGAATGTGTCACGAATCCTTGTACGCCTCAACAAGTATAAATTAATACACAAAACGAAGCAAAAGAGCACTGAAAGAAAACTTAAGAATGTGATAATATGATTAATATCTATCGTTAAACTTTTAAATTGAAAACTGAGAATAAACTTAGTAACATCATCACATTTCTCAATTATTTATCTAAATTGATATGACAATAGTTCACTCGTTCATAATATTTACAAGTTGATTTAAAACACAAAATTATACCGCGTAAGAAAAAAAATGAGCCGTTGGAAAAAAATAGTCCACGAAAGGCAACATCATCCACCATGCCGCCGATGCCCAATACGACGAAGTCGAACCAGTAGAGGGTCTTCTGCATGTGGGAGCTAGAGGGAGCGCGGAAGATGCTCATTTCTTCGTCGAAGGTAGGCATCAGGGCTTGAGAGAGGACAAGAAGCCATGGAGGACTTGGACACTGATTAGTGATGCGCTGATGGTGTGCAGCATATGTTGGGAGTAAAGTTAGGGATATTATGTAATTCAATCATATTAGTGTACTATATATAATGGAACAGTCGATCCATACAATCAATATTATACGCACAACTTGACATACTAGATGTTACACCAAGTACAAAAATATGATTTTCCTATCATTTTTTATATGTCGTCAAGGCAAGAAAAGATACGATTTTCATCATATGTGACACAACGGAATTTATGGTTTGAGGTTTAGAAACGGTTATCTTTGGATAGAATTATGGAATACTATAGTTTGTGAAAACTAAAAGACAAGGCCTAAACCCTAACGGCACAAACACAACTGGGAATTTGCAAATATTATTGAAGGTCGATTCCAATTCTGGTAACCATTAAAAACGAACTCACATATACAATGGGAGTAATTTTGACACAATCATTTTAATTCTTCACAATTTATTTTTATTTTTATTTTTATTTTTATGTGTCAAATAAAATAATCACACAAAATTATGAGGGTGAGAGCCATGCGGGGTAACGAGTCTATACGCTTAAAAGTGAGCATCAAGTTCCTGGAACAACCCTCTCTAGTCTCACCACCCCGCATCCGAGAAACCTTACAGCCTGGCAAATTCTCCGGTCTCGAGTGCCCTCAATGTCTAATCACCAACTCCCACGTGGACGCCTAACACAGTGACACCTTTGCTATCCACAGCTGTCTCCCTTATCGTCCGAATATAAATACCACCCCAAACCAAATTCATTGTATTCATTCACTCTCCCCACTCCCAATTCCCAACAAAAGCCTTAAACTCTTGCCCCTAGCAATGTATCCTATTTACCACTTTGCCACTTCTCTCTTGCTACTCTTGTTTCTGGCCGAGCCCGGTTTGGGTGCTTTAGTGGAGGAGCAGCCCCTGGTGCTCAAGTACCACAACGGCGCTCTTCTCAAAGGCAACATCACCGTCAATCTCATCTGGTACGGCCACTTCACCCCAATCCAACGCTCCATCATCGTCGACTTCATCCACTCCCTCGCCCCCCGGCGGGGCCCACTCCCCTCTGCCTCCTCCTGGTGGAAAACCACCGAGAAGTACAAGGGCGGCGCCTCCAATCTCGTCGTCGGCAGGCAAATCCTCCACGAGGCCTACTCTCTCGGAAAGTCCCTCGGCAACCGGCACCTGGTAGCCCTCGCCGGCAAAGTCAACGCGTTGAAGGCCATCAACGTGGTTTTGACTGCCAGTGACGTGGCGGTCGACGGCTTCTGTAGCCGCTGCGGTACCCACGGCTCCGCCCGGGACAAGAAGTCGGCTTACGTGTGGGTTGGGAACTCGGTGGTCCAGTGCCCCGGCCAATGCGCCTGGCCCTTTCACCAGCCCATTTACGGCCCGCAAACCCCGCCGTTAGTGGCCCCAAACGGCGACGTCGGAGTTGACGGCATGATCATAAACCTCGCCACTCTCTTGGCGGGAACAGTAACCAATCCGTACAACAATGGATACTTCCAAGGGCCGGCCACCGCGCCGCTCGAGGCGGTCTCTGCCTGCACGGGCATTTTCGGAACCGGGGCATACCCGGGTTATCCGGGTCAAGTCCTGGTGGACAAGGCGACCGGGGCGAGCTACAACGCGGTCGGGGTGAACGGGCGTAGGTTTCTACTGCCAGCCATGTGGGACCCGCAGACCTCTGCATGCAAGCCGCTTGTGTGACCGACGTGGCAATCATCTGCGCCGCACGCGATTGTGTAGATATTATTATAATATTATATATAAATACATAATGTGATGATGGGATGGTGTCCGATGAGGACGGGGAGTGGATAGGGTTGGGGGGTTTTGTACACACTTCAAGTTTGTCGTCTTGCGTGACGTGTAGATCAAGTGGAAATAAAGTGGTTATGGTTAAATAGAGCAATTATAGAGAGAGAAAATGTTGTCTTTAAAAGTTAAAGATGAAAGGATGGTGCTCGTTTTCGCTTTACAAGCAAAAGTTTGTGTTTTATCGGATAAACAAAAGCTTAATGATGAGTTAGCAACTAGTGGACAAAGCTGTGGATCAACATGGTGGCGTATCAAGTCAATAATATATATTTTTATATTATCTTCGTAGTCAATAATATATATTTTTATATTAAACATTATAAGTACGAGTCGTCACTCACGTAATTCGGTTTCTTAATAGCCGGACGGAGGGCAAAATTTTCTCACACTTCATTTGAACTCGTGTATTGAGAGAGAAAAAAGAAAAGATCTCGTGTAACTTGTTACTTTTCAACGACACGGTTATTTTGTTTTTATGCTTAAGTGATAAGGCACCACATTTAGGGCTGATTTGGTATTGCTGTGCTTTGAAAAAAAACTGCTGTAAGAATAAGCGGCTGTGAAATAAATCAGCAGAGTGTTTGGTAAACTTTTTTGTAAAAGTGCTTTTGGAAAAAAAAGCAGTCTAATAGTGGGTCTTTTCATTAAAGAAGCACTGTAGCTCTATGTGCTTTGAAAAAAAGCCAGTTTTCCAAAGCTGCAAATAGCAGCTTCAGTTTTTTCCTTTGATTTCAGCTTATTCTCACAGCAGCTTCCAAAATAAGCCATTTTTTTTCAGTTTACCAAACACTTAAAACCCTTACAGCTTTTTTTCATGAGTGTTTTTTTTTAAGCACCTCACTCCCAAACTAGGTCTTACTATGATTCCTTTCTTTTGTCGTATTCACTGTAGTCCATGTCAATTTGACCATCCACAAGTAGATTTATTTATTTATTTTATATTTTTCTTTTTCAAACGATATTATTTAGCTAAGAGGAGGTAAACTTACTTACTGCGGACTAACAATAATGTTATTCAAACTCGTCTTTGACGACCTAATACATTTCACTTACAAGTGAAAATGAATGCTACGGACTCTTGTGTCCATAACAAAAACGTTGTAACATAATTAATAAAGAGATTAGCTATGTGATTTTCATCACGTGAACATAATACAATATCATGGTGCCCATTTGACAGTACTTGGAAGACAAAATGCAATGAACATAAACAACGGTACCATGCTCAGCAACTTTTTCAATGCATAAGAGAAGTTTCAGTATATTTGTACCTATGTTTCATGCGTAAACCATACCAAGCTCAGCAACTTCTTCCTCCGAAAATACTCGCGTAACTGGCTAATTTCAATTATTCAAACATTTCAAGTTCCATACTTATCCAACTACAATTAAAATTCATACGTTCAAGTAATATATCGTATGAAAAGCATTCTAATTACCGGAGGAAATGTGAAACAGTAGACATCTTCTGAACAAGTTTGTAACGGAGTGGTAATTCATGAATGCATATAGAAATGCAAGTGGTGATTCACAAAATTGCAGAACTGTGAGCGATTAAATACGTGCTGAACACTTCAAACCCATCATACATGACAAAGCATGGAGTACAAATTCCGGCACAAGCAGGAAGAAACAGTGAAGCATGCTAGTGAAAAGACAAATGAATAAGATGATCAAACCGAACGACAAGGATTTTGATGATTTGAGAAACTAGGCCTTATAGATTTTGTAAACAATTTCAGCAAGTTCATCACTTTTGATTAAATTTCATAGCATTCCAAGTAGTCAAGAATCTACTGCAGTGTGACCAAGTGATTAGACAACAATTCCTTCTCAACATTTGACAATCCTATGAATAAAATTGTGATCAAACAAGTACACCAACATATACAAGTCATGATAAAATGCTTCAATATACATTGATGATCCCAACTACATTTCCAAAGGTAAGGGCACAGCTCAACGAAGCAAAAGCGATCAGAACAATTGTAGTTAATACTAAAACACAAAACCAGACAAAGGAATTCATTACCAATTACAAAAAGAGTCGAAAACCCATTCGATTACTTAACGGGCCTTTTTCTTTCCAGCAACAGTGACCCTCTTACCCTTCAGGGTCCTAGTGTTGTTCTTGGTGCGCTGTCCTCTGCAAGGCAATCCCTGGCTGTGGCGTATGCCTCTGTAGCACTGAATCTCCTTGAGTCTCCTTATATTCAAGGCATTGAACCTCCTCTGCAACATACAAAAAATCCCAATAGAACTTTCATCCAATGGAAACTGTGGCCATATCCCAAAACAATCAGGCAATCCCATGTGCGAAAGTTATAACCTAGGACGCGCATGATTGACTTGAGATACCGCCACAATGACATCCCATTATATGAAAAAGGAAACCCTAACAAATTAAGGGTGCATTTTGCTCCACCCACCGCAATTGCTTGCGGTCAAATGAAGGTGATCTAATGTATTTACTATATAAATGTCGAAATTTAAACTCATCTAACGACAATCAATGTCATGCCAGTGAGCAAAATTATTGTATTTGCAACAAATAAAGTTTGAGGGTTTACCAAATCTCCTTCAATCATGTACTTGGAGACTTCATCTCGGATAATGGTGAGCTCTTCTTCCGACAAATCTTTGGTGATTTTGTTCTCCATGTTGAGGTCGATTAGGATTGTTCGTGCCCTAGTACGCCCAATTCCATGAACGTACTGAAGAGAGTACTCGACCCTTTTGTTGTTGGGGATTTCAACTCCGCCAACACGCACGCATTTGATGCTCAAGCCACCAACCTGCACAAAATCGACGAGACCCATGAATTTTGAGGTCGACCCACGAAATTCTGAGGTCGACCCAGAATTTAAAACGTGAAATTTACCTGATTGGGGGGTCTGATTGGGAAGGAGAGGCCGTTGGAGAGGGGATTAGAGTTTCTTCCATTGCAGATTACATAGAGGGAGGGTGCCAGAGGCATTGCCAGTGTTTGCGCCATGACTGTGTCTGAGTTGTGGGAGTGATGAGCTTTGTGTGTGGATGAAGACGATGGGGTCGAGTTATCCTGTTCTGGCCAAATCTCAAGTGCGCAACACAATATATGCGCAGCGTTTCGACACCGTTGGATCAAATATGAACGGTTCTGATTAAGTTGAGATAAAAAGGTTTCTCGTGGAAACGTCTGAATACTTGGTGCGGCCGAGGCTGGGGCGGTAGATGTTCCCCTTGAAAGCTGTTGGAACCAAAATTTTGCCCCACCGTGGATGATAAGAGCATGCGAAAACGATCATGTACACAAGGAGGAAGGAGCAAACAATCGTGAACAACATGAGGTACTGGTGTGGTACCGGCCAAAGCCTCTTTGACAGTCAACTTTGTACCAGTCAACTTTGTATAAAGTATTAGACGGCTTAGTCTGAATCGGAGCCGTTAAGTGAATGCCGGCTTAGTCTAATTGAATACATTTTGAATTTCGGATAATCACTTAAAATCCTGATTAAATACCCCTAGATTCATTAAAAGAATTAAAATTCCTCAAAATCACAATTGAATACATCCCCCTAAATTCAAGAATCAGATCGACAAGAGAAACTAGTTGATCTGATTCTCTTTTGTTGCTTCTCTTATTATTTTAGTTTTACAATTCTTTTCCTTTTCCATTTCTGTTAACCAAACATGCCTGGATTTGACCAATCCGCTTACAAAAAATGAAAAGAACTGAAAGCGTTGGCTTTCTGTGGCTTCCTGTAGGGGTGGAGTTGAATCACTGAGAGCCAAGGCCAAACGGAAGCACAGCAGAGGCCTGAAATCAGCCTACATGTACAGCTGAACATTTCTGCAACTAAATTTTCAAGCTTTGGAACTCCAACCGGAAGCTGTGGGAAATTTCAGCATGGTAACAGTCATGCTCCAAACTCAAATGCAGTCCTGCCGAAGGTACTTCTCAGATTGCTCCTAATTTACTGCAGTAAAGGGTTAAACTTTTCCCCAATTAACTCACAAAGGTTTCCAGGTTCAACCTAATCGAGATTTTTCTGATGTTTTATCTTTACAGGAGTGCCTAGGTAAGCAGAAATGTTCAGTGACAATATCAAACACCAACTTCGGAATGTACCCTCGTCCAAGCAATCTCGAAAAAGTGTCTGTGGAAGCTGTTTGTGCCCCTATAAGTTCTTGAACTGCCAGAATGAAATTCAAAGGTATAAGACCGAACTTCGGAAAATCTAGTTCCCTACGAAAACTGGATTAGGCAGCAGAGCAGTCGCTTAGCAGCATTTGTGTGTACGGAAATGTAAAAGTATTGTCTACAGAAGTAGGCATGAAATGCTGATTCTCTCATACAACTGAAAGGAAACTTCTCAATCACAAAGTTGTAGGGACGACACGAGAAATTTGTAATAACAAGACTTCTTGAATTTGATTTCACTTGGTGGCACACCCCCTCGTCAATTAAATCTAAGAAAAGTTCACTCAATATTGGAAAGCGCGAGCTTTGGTGTTCACTTTGATTTACTGCCAAGCTTGGAAACTGATGGTTACCTTTTGATCGAATAGAAACCAAAAGAAACTTAGAAAATTCTTGAGATTATAATATCCAAGAGTTGGTTTAACATAAAAGTTGGAAAGGTTAAGAGAGATGGGTGAGTGAAACTTTGAGGATAAGTAGTAAGACATCTAACAACCATGGCTTCAAAACTCAAAAGTTGTGAAAAGAAGCTGTCTTTTGCGTCCAAACTGACGACTTCTTTTATACTGACTACTTATTCTTCACCTTGTTTGATGATGCAACCGCAATCCGTGGATTAGCTTTCCTAGTCCTGGCATTGGTGCTGGTGCGCTGCCCTCGGCAAGGCAACTTATCAATGTGCCTGATCCCTTTGTAGCACTGAATGTCCTTCATTCTCTTGATGTCTCTCTCGACAATAGTCGCCTGAAAAAACCCGAAAAACCCAAACCTGTTAGTGATGCAAGTAGCACTAAAACAGAGGGAGAGGAGGGAGAGAAACAGAGAGAGCTACATATACCAATTCCCTTCCAACTAAGTACTTGGAGATTTCTTCGCCAATGGCAACAACTTCTCTTCGGGTCAAGTCCTTGGCACGTTTGTTGGTCATGTTTAGCTCAGATATGATCAAGCCGGCCCTGGCTCTGCCAATCCCACGTATGTACTGAAGCGCATACTTAAGGGGCTTATTGTCTGGAATCTCCATTCCTGCTCTTATATTCAGGCATTTCACACGGACCCCATGAAACTGCAAATGACACAGGAAGCTCAAATATGACCATTAAACCAACATATGAATCTGTAACCTTTCAAATGGGGGTGGTCAGAATATTTGTTCCAAATTTTTTAATCTTTGAGTGTAGTTACAATTTACAATGAAAAACAAACTAATTCAAAACTGCAGATATAATTGTATTTGCCATTTCATAATTCACTAGTCAATCATTTTAGTCAAGTCCCTGCTTTGCGAGGTTCGGCCCGGGGAACAAAGAGGCTGTTTTCGTGACTCGAATCTGTGATTTTCGGTCACAAAGGAACAACCTTTCTGTTGCGCCAAGGCTTGCCCACCATGTAAAATCTCAGTTACCGGACAAATTTTGCAGGATAGCTGGGAGATGTGAGTAACCGATCCACCAACTGTATTGAGCCAATTGATCGGCTCCTCACACCACGCATTGAAAGAAAATCACTTAGTCAGAAAACATTCTCCAATGCATGACAAATCTTAGGAAAAAAAAAACCAACCCCATGAGGCATGAGTTATTTTTTCTTCAGTTACATAATTTTACAGCAACCAAATGAGGGGCAATTTCAGACCCAAAAAATAAAAACCAGACGAGGCAACCAACAATTCATGAAAACCCCAGAAAATTTCTAAAGCACCATCTTTAGTACGAACATGATCCACAGTCATAAACCCTAAACCCTAAACACAGTTTGTTTGAATTCAACAAAAGAAACGATTAGTCTGATAGAATGAAGTTTTTTAAGGTATTCGAACTTACCGATACAGATTGAAGGAGTCGACGACTCGCATCAGAAACGATTGCGATTGAACCGCGTAACCCCAACATCATCAATGATCAATTGGTCGCTGGATACTTAGATTTTGCCAAAGTAAGTTGCAGAATGCCGAAGGAAAACTTCCAGTCAAACCACCACTAGGGATTTTTGTCCGCCAAAATAACCGACCTGTATCTCTTTTTCATTTGGGCTTGGCCCGCTTCTATGTGCACAGAAATTTACCAAGTTATACACATTATTTTATTTAAAACTTCCCACCTTATTTTTGTACTTTGTTCACATCGAAGTTATGGTCACATAGTTGCGTTTGTTTCACAGGATTATTTTGGATTAGACTAGTTTTAAGACTAAGTTGAATTGGCTTATACTAGACTAAACTGGAGTAACTTAGTGAAGCATTTGGTGCAGTGTCGGATTAAAAAGCTGAATATAAACAAACTATAATATTATATTATTTAACACTTAGCTAATAATATTTTATTATTTTATCTAATAATATTAATTTAACCCTTTTCGTTCTTTTTTCCCACTCTACCTCTCTCTGGAACCTTCACCCATCCATTCTCTCTGACTCCATCCATTCTCTCTTTTCCTCCTTGTATTTCTTGTAAAACGCAGTGTTTCAAAACAAGGTCATGGTAGATCTTTCAAGACAAGCTCATCCCCTTCACCTTCTTCCCGCCGTTAGGCATCTCCACCTTTCTCACCTTTTTTCTCCCAAAAATTTTCGAATCTCTCTGCTCCCTCTGATACATGCGTCGGCTTCTCCATCTGCAATTCCAGAACGAGATAGCCATCTCAGAATTTTCTAGGAAAAAGGAAGAATGCGTGAAGAATGCTTGCTAATTAGCTTCTCCCATTGTTGTTATTGTTTTGCATTTTTTTTTTTTTGAATTTTGGTGTTTCGATTTTGAGATTTTGGCAGTGGGTGAAGCTTATTTGGGGGTGGGTAAACGGAGACAAAGTAACGTATAGACAATGCAGTGTAAAAATGAAGTAGATTTGGAGACGAGACTAACAATCTCATACATTTCGAGGGGACTTGCTAAGACTACCTAGCGAAGGACTTAGTCAGGGCGAATCCGACTTAGTCTCATTAACGCTAGTCCTTCTTCACACCAAACACGGCTTAGCAATTCCAGTTAAGCCAGTCTTTTCCAACGAAGTTTAGTGAGGGCAAACAAACGCCCCCTTATAGTCTAATTATATTTTTCCTTGTAAGTAAGAATTTCTAGGATCAAATCTCAAAAATGATAAGTTTGATATCAATATATTTTTTCATCCTTAGTGTAAATCTATCGTTATATAAAACAATACCAAAGATAATTTTGTAATGTAGCTCAGTTTAAGGTCGTATCTAATGGAGAGGCTAAATGTCCAAAAGTAAAAAAATGGCTTGATTTGTCCAAAAACTCATCTCCAACTGATGATTAGGGTATAATTCTATGGAGCTTACTAGAAAATTATTTGGCCAAAGGGGCATTAAGCTAACTAAATGTCGCCCCCTCTCTTGTTTCATGTGGATCAGCTCCTCAGTTATAATAATTGATTCAAATCCAACAATTAGATTCGAAAACATCCAAAGGTAGTTTAATTAAATTAACCAATAAATTTAAAGTATAAACTTAGAACTAACAAATTATTATAGGATATGTTTAGCCTCTTGGATTGGAGATGGTATATGAGTATGACTTGACATAGTTCATTTAAGATAATTTTTTTGCAGGGCTATAATTCTGGACGAGACTATGTTTAGTCATTTCGGTTGGAGATAGCCTAAAGAGTCGTACCCTAATTTTCTGTTATAAATTTGTCCGATCATTTTTTTTCTTTTATACAACTCATGAAATATTTACTTTAGGAGTTGGAGATTTGAAATTACATCACTAAACGAATCGCTAGTGGGTTCTTAATTTCTTTTTAAATCCAATTAAAGGTAAAACACAACAAATATAACTCTCCAAATGATTTCAAATCAGTCTTAAAACTTGAAAAATACTTTTTATTACATAAGGAGAAGCATTGTGGTTAGGGGTGGGCACGGTTTGGTTTGGTGCGGTTTTGAGTGAAACCAAAACCGAAACCAAAATTGTTTGCGGTTTGGTTCGGTGCGGTTTTGAAGCCAAAACCGAAATGAAACCAAATCGTTTGGTTCGGTTCGGTGCGGTTTCAAACGGTTTCGGTTTGGTTTTTAAGAAAAAATGTACAATTTGAAATTAAACATATTAATAAGCATTTCCCAGTAGCAATAGGAAAAAGACATTTGTTATATAAACAATTAGCATGTTGCATGCAGTTGTGATGTTAAAATATGTTTGTGCAACAAAAAGGTGTCCCGTACAAAGTATAACATAAAACAAGTTGAATAACTTTGAATTCATTAAACATGAGTGAAACTTTCATACTAGAATATGTGATATCATGCTTCAAATGAGTGGACTTCATTAGATCATTGTTCGACTCTTGATAACAAGATTAGTCCACCCTTGTACATATATGTGTGTGTGTGTGTGTGTGATGGTATAAAATAACAAAGGTCCTTGAAGTTAATGAACGAAAGAAAGTGATGAATGATGATATTCCAGTGTGGTTGTGTCCATACTAAGTGCATGGATTCTAACAAACAACCAATTAAAACATGAAATTTAATATGGACATTTAATTAAATGTTTATTAATATTTGCGGTGCGGTTCGGTTTCGATGCGGTTTTCAAAAGCCAAAACCGAAACCAAACCGTTTTCTATGTTGCGGTTCGGTTTCAAAACCAAAACCGTTCCAAAACCGCAAAACCAAACCATTCGGTGCGGTTCGATTTGGTTCGTGTTTCGGTTTCGGTTTTCGGTTCTAAGTGCCCACCCCTAATTGTGGTAAGTTCTGCCTAATATGGTAATTATAATATTATTACACACGTGATATTGTTCGAAGTACGTGTGTGTGTGTGTATATATCTACTCGCACAGCTTTATTTGTATTGCGTCTTCCCTTGGAATTTGTCTGTCGTAAAAACAATACATAATATTGATATTGTCCTAGTGGTTCTCTCCATGCACGGGCGTGGATGAGGGATTAACCAATACTTGCATGTTTCGCTTGGTAGGCATTGACAGAAGGGCCGTAGTACTAGTCTTAACTTTCTCCGTAGTCTTGAGGATAACCAAGAACATAACTCGATATAGAACTATCATCCCGAACAACACAGCAACATCCACCCACTTAGAATATCTCATTTCCACTTGCCATCTGTCTCTCAAAATTTGTTCGCCGCTGATGAATGGTCCTCCGGCTTCACTTGCTGGAAACATTGTTCCTTGGAATTCATTTTTGAACAATCCCTGGTATGCATACTTGTGGAAGGCAATGTAGTACATTGGATACTTCCACACAGGCTTGGGAAGATCACTTGGTAATTGGAAGAATCCACCACATAACATCAAAAGACCTTGAATTCCAGCACCAGCTATTATTCCCATGAGGTAATTGGGCACAATACTAGCAACTATCATCATAAGACTCTCAACCAACATCATGCAAGCAAGTATCACACAAGAAAAGTAGACAAAGTGTTCCAATCCGGTATGAAGTCCAGCAAGGTAATAAGTTATTGCCCCGGGAATCACTGAAATCATTATCAAGAAAGGCACAGAAGAAAATGTATTGCCAAAAGCAAATGCACAGACACCATAGTGCCCGTTTAGTCTTTCTCGTTCAAATACCTGCATTTACAACAAAAAGTAGAGTTTAGGAACACTAATTTTAACATCGATCGCTAATGAAGTATTCTAAATTAATTTACCTTCATATCTTCCACAAAGGAAGGGAATCCACCAATGGCCATGAAAGTTAGAAAACTAGATATGTACGTGAGCAGCAAGACTCTTGCCTGCAACATACGAATGTTATGTACTAATTAACTGCCTACTAAGGGGACAATTTCCTTGTATACATAGTACATATAGATCTCTCTCTCACTTACCTGAATAGATCTATAACCATGTCCAAGCTCATGATAGATAGTACCGAGGCCTAGGGTCATGCAGATGTAGATAGCCAGGCGCAACCAGTAATAGCCTCGATCTCTATGCATGTTCACGAAGGATCTTCTTGTGAGTACGAGAGATTGTGTAAGAAAGCCAGCACGGCTTCTCTTCTCCAATTTTTCACCAGAGTCCTAAATTTCATGTGAATTAATGTTAGTCGATGTTGCCCCCATTAATCCTGGGTCCACTACTGCAATTTGAAATTTTATTCAAAAAGGTGCATACATAATTACTTCTATGAATCTGATTACTAGTTTACCTGTTTACACAGTTCAGCTACTTGCCTTTGAACTTGCTGAAAGGTTTCAGATTCTTTATAGGACCTTATTAGAGTATCAATTGCTACTTCTGTTGGTGTGGTTACGCCTTGCTCAATGTCCTGCGACGTGTTACAAAGTTCTATTAGATTTCTAAAGGTTTATCAGCATGTTATGTGATTTCTTGTTTCCAAAGAGATTTTCTTACCTGCTCAAAATCTTTGTTTATGGTCCTAAGGAAGTGATCCGATGGATTTTGGAGAGTTGGGCATGGGAAACCAGTTAAAGTGAAAAACTGCAACCAATTAAGAACATCAGTACATAGTTAACAATATATTTAAATAACTCTGATTTTCTGAATAAGCCATCTCATATACATGGAGCTAGCCTTACATGATTTGCTGCAGAAGCAGGACCAAAATAGACAGTTCTTCCAGAAGACAGAAGACAAAGACTGTCAAAAAGTTGAAAGACTTCAGAGCTAGGCTGATGGATGGATGTAACAATAGTCCTTGGAGTTCCATCACTTTTATCAAGATTTGCAATTCTGCTCATGACATAATAAGAAGCTGCACTGTCAAGGCCGCTTGTCGGTTCGTCAAGGAAGAGAAGCTTAGGGCTTGTGAGAAGCTCAATACAAATGCTTACTCTCCTCTTTTGGCCACCACTAAGGCCTTTAGCTCCCCAACCTCCAATCCTTGTGTTCATGGCGTCCTGCAAACCCATCTCTCTAATTGTAACTTCTGCTCTCTCTTTCTTCTCTGACTTGGTCATGAAGTCTGGCAGTTGCAGCTGAGCAGAGTAATATACGGCTTCTTTAACGGTTAATGTCGTCATTAAAGTGTCATCTTGTGTGACATATGCCTGTATCCGTATATAAGTAGATGTGATTTATTAAAAAAAAATATGGAAAAAAAAGAGTGAAAAATTAAGGGAAATTTCTTCAAAATACTGCATAACATTGAATAATACAAGAATGAATGATTAAGTTTGAAAATAAATGATCTAAATAATGTAAAATCAAATCTAACAGTTAAAACGCTTGAAGCATTGAATGATACGTATAATTGAAGCCACACCCACCGAAGTTCCATAAGCTAGTGCTTGTTTATGCCCATTGATTAGGATCTTCCCTGTTTGCCTTGCGTTTGAACTCAATCTCCCTGCAGTGTGTAACCATGAGTTGTAAGTTAGAGTACCTATGCACACAGGTTGTGTATGTGATTAACTTAGGACAATATTTGAAATTTTGACATAGTTTGAGATCGAATTTTATTTGAGCTATAATACTAGGTCTTTAATTACTTGGACATGACCCCAATTAATGGGTCGAATCCAAGCGTGTAGTATTCACGTGATTGTCTTCTCCTTATTTGTTGTGGAATTCTCTTTTCACGTAACCCAATAAAAACATGGTGGACAAGAATTGTCTGCCCTCCTTATTCCCGTGTCCTTCTGTTTTGTGTGGTCACGATTAAGTCACGTCAACATTTTATATTGTTTTTTTTATAAAGATAATAAGACAAAAATGAATAGTAATATAAAATGTTGATGTGGCTTAACCGTGACCACACAAACAGAAGGGCATGAAAGGGCACGGGAACAAGAAGGGCAGACAATCTTTGTCCAAATATGGTCTCATGTGAGGGCCATGTTGAAAATACCATGCTGGCTTGGTAATTTGGCAAAAAAATATCTTATCTTAATTATAATTACGTGGTTCCATTCCTACTAATACCGATGCATGTTATAATAAAGTCCAACACCTACTAAACTTTACAGGTTGTTAAATTAGGACAATATTGATGCGTTTAGTAGGGGATTGCTTGCACAATTCTAAAATCTTGATATTTAAATGTGGAACCGTTCATTATATATTGTATTTATTTTGTCAATTTTCCGACGCGAGATTTTAAAATTCTTTCACAAATTCATATAAATATTGTTTGACTAGACAGCCAAAAAATAGCATCCGGATGCTTATCTCTGTACGTGCATGCAATCGTTAACCATGCTGAAATTACATCTCGTGGAATGGAAATTGGAATGAATTATTAAGTAGGGTATCGATTATTACCTCCTAAAGCATCAAGGAGAGTGGACTTGCCACAGCCAGAAGGACCCATTATAGCCAAGAGCTCCCCAGGCTTGGCATAACCAGTTAGACCTTGCAGGATTGATCTGCTGCTGCTACCAATACTGTTCTTCTTGGAAACTACTGTCACCCACAAGTCCTCCCATGTCAGAAACACACCCTCCTCCAAATTTGCATGGTTGTTGTTTTGGACGCGGCCACCTCCTCCTCCTCCGCCAGTCCTTGGCAGTACTTGTGTTTCAACCTCCAGTATAGCTGAACCATATTCATGCTCAGTAGCATTGTGGTGGACATTAAGATTAAAAGTAGAAGCCATATGGATTTGGGCAATTTCTGTGTGTGTGTGTGTGTGTGAGAGAGAGAGAGTTTTTGTTGGGGAAATGGTCAAGGATGCCCGGTATTTAAAGATCCTTAAAATGTAGGTAACGTGTACAAATTTTTTTCTCCTCTCGGGAAAAAATCGTGGGAAGAAGAGGACGGGACCGGGGCCCTCGTGTAGTCGTGTGGTTCAAAGGTGTCAAGAAATTTTTAATTATGACAGGAACACAAGTGATATATCACTTGTTTTAATAGGAATGATGGAAAATTTTATTTTTTAAGTTATTAAATTTTTAACACATATATCTCATCATTTGTATAATGATACGTAATATACTATCCTATATACCGGCCACATTAAAAAAATTTCCCAAGTTGTGATATCGATTAACCAATTAGCTTTTTTGGTTGTTAAAAGGTCTTTTTTGGCTCCGTTCGGTATGCGACGAAATTTATGGGAAATTAATTTCCATGTCTTTTCTTTATTTGATAAGAAGAATTCGACTGTTTGGTTAAAGTAAAGCAAAGCGATAGTCTGTGTGAATGCTAGTGCAATATGATTTCTGTTAGTGTTTTGGATGTTAAAATGAAGATATTCAACTAAGCGCCGGTAAACAATTGAAGTAACTATGACTAATTTTAGTTAGTCAAATGTCTCGTCATCTAATAAGTGACACACATGAATGAATTAATATTAACAAGATTTCTACTATTCCTGTCTACCATCCAGTGAAATCATAGCCAAAAGAATGAGCTTGGCAGAATCATCATGGAAAGAAAATCCTGTTGAGATTGACTCTAGTCTAACTTTGTTTAAATAACTAGAGAGGTGTAGTATAAGTGGAAGCTTCACATCGAAATTGAAATATCATTACTTTTAACGTTATTTTACTTATTTTATGAATCGAATAAATGAAAATTTTGAAGATTTATTTCATTTGGTGTTAATATCAACTATTTTTCTAATGTTGATTCATGTTGGTTCGAAGAGCCTCCAGATATCACATAGGATGCTCTTTTACAAGATTGGTTGTATGACTTTAATATTTTTTATAAAATCTCTATCGTTTCATCCAAAAAGGAATAATAAAAGAATAATGCTAGGGGATGAGAGGATGAGGGTTCGAAACTACTACAATAATATAAGTGTGTGAGAGTTTCAAACCCAGGGCACATGAGCATAAATCATTACTGAATTACCCACACACACACACACACACACACATATATATATATATATATATATATATATTGGTATTGAATTCGTTAACCACGAGATTCAAACTTAAAACCTCTTACGTATAAGTACAAAGAAATAATACAAGACCGTCCAACTTACATGTGTATGATATATATTCAGCTTGTCCATATTACAAACATGACATCCAACTTATACTTGTATGATTATGTTATTCAACTTGTCCATACTACAAAAATGATATTCAGCTTACACGTGTATGATATACACTTAACTTATCAGGTGAAATGATACAATAGTAGAAAATTTTGAAACCACGAGGAATGACACTTTCTACGTGCTTTCTTTTGATCCATGCGGCGGACCACGAAGTGACGAAGGCTGCCATCACTCCCTACCACTGCAATGGCCATGTCTCCAATCTAGGAAGCAAGAAGGCAGCTGCGCCAGCCTTCAACCCATACAGAGGTAGCTACTAGCTAGCGAGCTTAGAACCAGGCAACAGAGGTCTAGACCATTTATATCAAACTCTCCTTACCTAGGGTGAACTAATATATACCAATTAAGGCTTATTATTGCCCCTGAAACTTTTATCCAATCTCAATTTATCATTTGCATATGGTTTTGTCTCATTTTGACCTTTAAAATTTCCATTTTCAACTCTTTTGATCTCATTTCATCTTATTTTGTTAAAAAAATGTTAAATTCAAAGGCTTTTTGGACATTTCATTTTTTACGGACTTCATTTTGTTAAAGGAATGTTAAAAAAATAATGTGAATTAATAGCAAAAAAAATTGGGATTGTTCTGCAGCTTCTGCTCTCTCTTTCCTTCCCTCCTTCTACCAGACAGCCACCCGTACTAATTTATAAAAGTCGAGCAGACAAAGTGACAACAATCACGACATGGAAAGTTCCTTTCACATTAATAGAATCTTTTGAGGCAAATCAAACTAGAAGATGCAAAATCAAAATTCATAAGTCCAAGTTTTTATTTTTGGGTTCACACTATGTAATGAATATCTTCTCCCAGTGAAGTTAGCCGCCGCTTGGTGGAGACACTAGCATGCAATGGCGGTGGCATGAAAGGGAGTAGTGGTCGCCGTCTGGTGAGCTGGGTGCCTTGTGGGACTACTTTAAGAACCAGGAGTCTCTCCTGAGCACTTCCCTAGGGATCCTAGGGATCCCACAATCTTATCCGTTCATTTTATATCGTGCGGTCAGTTTTCGTTAGGTACTATTCATATTTGAATTTTAAAATTTTAATTTTAAATCATTTCTGATCGCACGATATAGGATGAACGGGTATGATTGTGGGATCCCTAGGATCCCTAGGGAAGTGCTCAGGAGAGACTCCTGGTTCCTACTTTAATTAACTCTGTCAGATTTGAATTATATGTACAACAATACTAGAGAGATTAAATTTATAAATTAAATTTACAAGCTAAATGATGTGTTACTAATAGGAAATGAGAACGTTTACCAACGTTTAAGTAGTAATCCATTTATCAACTTACATATCATTTAGTTTACAAAATTTTATTTACAAATTTATTACTCTTATCTGTACAGTATTGGGTGTGTTGATGCTACATACTTTGCACATAAATCGAGGAAGACTTTTCACACTTATTCACGTCACTAACGAAGGAAGACTTGGGAGCCTTGAGGATGACATGGAGGGAACCATTTATCCCACGAGTGAAGGATGGCCAAGTATCCCACAAGTGAAGGACGTAAATTTTATTTACAAATTTATTACTCTTATCTGTACAGTATTGGGTGTGTTGATGCTACATACTTTGCACATAAATCGAGGAAGACTTTTCACACTTATTCACGTCACTAACGAAGGAAGACTTGGGAGCCTTGAGGATGACATGGAGGGAACCATTTATCCCACGAGTGAAGGATGGCCAAGTATCCCACAAGTGAAGGACGACCATGCAATCATCTTGACTCGCCACGTCAACTCAGGAATACTCGCCGACGCTAGCATGACGTCGGGTCATGCCTTCTGGCGCAAGGTCGGGCATAAGTTGCTCGAGCTTTTGGGTGGGTTTCGCATGGCCCACCACTTGTCCTCTTCTTCTTCGATCGCTGGAGGTGATTTTTGGTATTGCAGATATGTTTCTTGCCCTTGTTCTGCCTTTTGTTCACCTGGCGGAGATGCTCTAAGTTATGCCCTAAATCATACATTCTTGTCCAAGGGCCTTTAAGAGGAGGAAGGCGGCTAGAAGGAAACCTGGGCACACTTCTCTCCCATTTCTCTATGTAAATGCCTTCTAAGCCTTCCTCTCCCTCCCTAGATATCATAGCTCTTCTTATATAAATTGTACACCGCAAATACATGGTGGAATACAAATTCAACCACAGTAAACGTAGCCCGATTAGGGCGAACCTCTAAAATCCCATATTTATTATTTGCTAATTACGACCTAACCCAACTAGTTGTCCTCTCAATTTTTTATGACGACAGGGTGTATTGAGAAGTTTTTACTTTTTATTGTAAATACATTTTGTACTTAACGGTAATTACATATTATGGTAAAATAGATAATTTATAAGGTTTTGAACTTTAATCCTTGAAAATTATAGAAATTTGATTTATAGTTCTTTGCATGGTAATATAGATAATTTAACGGTAATTACATATTATAGTAAAATAGATAATTAAAACTTTGTCTTAGATTAAATATTGATTTATAGTTCTTTGTATTTTAATTCCAATGATTTTAATATTTAAAGTGCTTTATTTAATGTCTCCCCATTAAATATTTGAATTTAGTAATACACATTTTAATTGATTAATTTGTTTAACTTCCTCCGATTATATTCTTATAAACGTACCTAAATGAGAAACATTAGAAAAATAGTGACACATAAGAGAAGTATGTAAATGCATACCGAAATATGTTAAAATGAATTGATGTGCTCAAATGTTTGTACTGAAATATATATACCGAAATACATTATAATGAATTAATGTACCTAAAATTTCAGGGCTGTCTCTGAGATTTGAGGGGTCCTGTGCGAATTTATAAAAGGGGCCCTTCTTAATACAATATTTAAAAATAAAAATTTGAACTTTGTGGTTCTTTTTCTTTAAAAAAAAAAACCTATCAATAACTCGTTTTTTAGACGAGTCAGTTGTTCAACTTTTTTTTCTTTGG
The DNA here is from genome assembly GCF_916048215.2 of Malus sylvestris. Taxonomy (NCBI): domain Eukaryota; kingdom Viridiplantae; phylum Streptophyta; class Magnoliopsida; order Rosales; family Rosaceae; genus Malus; species Malus sylvestris. The sequence goes on along the minus strand of NC_062269.1, from coordinate 6,192,072 downwards.
TGTTTCAAGTAGCCACATGAATATTTTTTAGTAGGTGTCATCTTTTATATCTCAAACAATATCACAATTAAATTATATTAAGTATAAACAATAAAACCTGATAGTTTGCAATACATGTGTGTCTATTGGTTTTTGTTTATTGCTCCCCTCTTGCTATGACGATTACTTGATTAATTTTTAGGAAATTTTAATGAAAAGCTCCCGGTACTGTTCACTTTAACGAAAAACCATATTTTTACACTAAAAAATCAATCTTGATACTATTCACTTTACCCTTTATTTTGTCCTTATCATTGAAACTCAAAGTTTTCGAGCCATTTTCATTATTTTTCCTTAATTTTTATGAGTTTTGCCCTAAAAAGTACAAAAGGAAAAAAATTCATTACTTTAATCGAAGTCTACACCACTCTGACCACTTCAATTGTCTTCATGATTTGAAAAATTTTCTTCAATGACATGAAATTCTGAATTTAGGGTTTAATGATTTGTGTAAAAAAAAGTAGTGAGGAGGGGCGATATAGGAGGGAAAAGGATCCTCGTTGGATCCTTTTCCTAGGGATCCTAGGGATCCCGTGATAGGGACTGTTCATCGTACATCGTATAGTCAGAAATCATTTTAAAATTTAAAATTTAAAATTAAATATAAATAGTAGCTAACAAAAATTGACCGCATGATGTACGATGAACAGTCGTGATCACGGGATCCTTAGGATCCCCAGAAAAAGGATCCAACGAAGATCCTTTTCCATACATGAGAAGCAGGAGAGGGGGCATCTGGACCATAACTCTTAGAGTGAGAATTGAGAAACATTGTGAGGAATGTCATTATTTTATGATTTTTATAAAATTTCTTACTATTTGGTGGCTTATATAGGCATTCATGTAGCTTGTGGCTTATGGGGCCACTAGGATTTGTATATCTTTTCTTTGGTTTTGATTAGTATTTTTATGTATATAAATAATATAATATTATTTCATAGGATACCCGATTAGATAGAAAACTATTTTGGAGGCCCTTAAATTTGGAGCCCTTTGCCATCGAACAGGTAGCTCCCCCTCAACGTCGACTCTGATCTAAATATGTGTATTGAAATGTATTATATTAAGTTAATCTACCTATATATCTATACTGAATATGATATACCAAAATATATTAAATAAATTAATGTACCTAAATAAAAAACACAAAATGTTTCAAAATATTATATTAAAAATTTAAGAAGTAGAAGATAAATTAAACTCAAAATATATTAGTATATTAAGTGATTAATGTATGCTGACATGAACATTAAGTTAAGGGACTAACATTGATTTATTTTATTTTATAATTTATATATTTGTTTTGTCCCTAGATGTAATTTGAGGACCATGGACCATAGTTCATAAGACTGAAACGTTCACTCGTTTTTGAAAAGTCAGAGCTCATGCTGCTTATTACTACTGTTTAATGGTATTTCGTTTCATTTGTGAGTGAGAAGTTTTGGATACGATTCTCGTCAAAGGCAAATTTGAACCCATCATTGCTAGCTCATTGTGAGGCTTCATCCACTCTCCCACCCCTTTACTGTAGATAATATCGTTTGTTATAAAAATAAAAAAATAAGTCAGTGCTCCGAATTATTTTGTATTTTTGGTACAATTGGATAGAGATGGTTATGTAGAGGAGTAGACTAATGAGAATTGTGGGTTTGGTTTCTTGTTCCATCAAACTAATGATAATTTAACGTTTTGGAAATTATAATTCTCGACCATCTGCATTTACACGAAGAGTTTACTGATCACGTTTTCATTATATTTTGTGTGTTTGCCTGTGAATGCATGAATGAGCGAAACGTTGTTTTCAATATACCTTGTGGGTTTTGTTGTGTGGATGCATGAATGAACAAAACATTAATTGAGCACAATTAGTTATACTGGTATAACAAGGTACTAAAGTGGGTATTAATCTGTTTAATGAATAAATGGATGTACTAAAATGTGTTATATTAAGTTAATGTACCTATATGTCTGTACTGAGTTTGATATGTCAAAATATATAAAATAAGTGGTAAGGTGGGGGGCTGCAAATCCTTTTTCCCCAGTTCAAATTCGGGTGTCGCCTGATCAACAAAAGAATAGAAATACCTTCTGTTGACCTAAAAACTACCAAGCCTACGTGGTGCACATGTCAAGTAATTAGTAAGCTAACTACGTCATTTGGTTGTGTGCGAGGCGTGCCAAATCGACGGCCAAGCTCGGTCGATGAGTAAAATTTGTTGATGTTGTGTTGGGTACGTTGTTGACTTCTTGATCTTGCGATTGTAGCCGAGGAAGGAACACGTCTCGGCTTTTGGGTTCTAGAGCCTGAAGACAAGGCTGCTAGTCTTGCGAAGTTTGGTTATGGTGATTATATTCGTAAGAGTATAAGCATGTCGAACCGGCTCCAAACTATATGGACACAAGTACTCAAAAAAGATGTATGTCTTGATGGTGAATGTGGTTCAGCTGTCAAAATGCCGAACTCTTAAACTTACTTATGAATATCCAATCATAAACAACTTGACGTTCAATGTGCCGAGCCCAGTAATCTGTAACACCTCACTTCGTCAAGAAGACTAATAAGATGACATATGCCAATAAGGATTCGAAAACCCTTCTCGACCGAGACTTGAATAGGTAACCAGTCGGCCTTGACGCAGTGCTGTTTATCCAAACTGAAGGTTCTCCTCAGTCTGCTGATTCTATGACAACAGTGCTGTTTATCCAAACTGAAGATGTGTCGGCGAAAAAAGAAAATAAAAGTCTTAAAGGTGTTTGAGAGGTTTGCGTAGGGCAATTTATGTGTTGAACTGGAGGGGTTTTACGATGCACAGTGCCTCTGTATTTATAATGTTGCTCTCGCTGATGGCTAAGCCGTAAATCTCTGAGTCTCCTGACGTGTCACGGCTACTAGAAAATAATCTCTTGGTCTTCTGATGTATCACGACTACCAAACTGAAGCAATCCCTGAGTCTCCTTACGCCACAAATCTTTAATATTTAAATACACCATGTCTGACCAAACACACCTACTCCTTATCCCATTATCATGTGATCAATGGTCAAGAAATTACCATGTCACTATCTTCTGATAATTAGTTTTTCCATCATGTCCATAGGTTGAAGCCTACTCCTTTTTTTTTATCTAGATAAAACCATCCTAATCACATCACATCACCATCTTTCACCTTTATCCCATGCATGGATTAATTGCATGAAATTAATCCAGTATTAGATGCACTGCCAGATACTGAATATCCCATCATCATTCAAATTGGGATTTAGATAAATATCAATTTTAAATAATTTAATATATTACTAAGAGATAATATCATGATTAAAATCACAATATCATTTCTTAATAATAATTAAAAACCATTTCAACCACTTTTGTCACGCCCCGATCCCGACGTACGTCCAAGATCGACACGTGACGTCATCAAATAACCATATATCTAACATACCCCGTCTTCGGGATATGAATAAAGCCTAATTCAATACTCGAATTGCGTTAGAATTTTTGTATACTTTATGACTGCATCTAACATCCTCGTTAGACTTCCTACGTACCCACATTTGGGATCAAGCCATTCGTAGTTCGTCATTTCACTACACTCGAATATTCATCACATAGATCGCTATATCTCAACAATATATCACAATGCATATCATACAATATTACAAAGAGAAAACGACGGAGCACAATCATATTCACTAGTCACTATGGTAAACGAGTCTAATCATAATTACAATAACCATAGCCAACATCATTCCATAATCACCTCAAACAATAATGCCAACCATCGCATCATCAATATCACATACCACTCATCAAAATGTAGGGCTAGAGCGGCACAGTTCGGCTGAAGCCTAAATCTCGGAAGAACGGGATTTCGAACTACACAACGGAGCCAAGACAACAAAAGGGATTCCAGACCATCACTCAACGAAATTCAACCCAGGATACGATTCTGGACCATCACTCAACGGAATCACGAAGTAGAAGGGATTACGGACCATCACTCAACGAAATCCAAACCATGATACAGTTCTGGACCATCACTCAACGGAATCACGGAGTAGAAGGGATTCTGAACCATCACTGAACGGAATCCAAACCAGGACACGATTCCGGACCATCACTCAACGGAATCGTGAAGTATAATGTATAACACCAATCAATGAACCAAGACATGAATCAAGTTACTCAAGTTACAAAGACTCAACAAAACGAGAATAAAATAATGACACAAGGGGTGAAACATGTTTCGAAGCAACAAACCCCATGACAATGGGTTAACGGTTCACTATTAGCCCTCGCATTTCATTACATCAATCCAATCATACAATACAAACAATATTTCCAATGCACAAGTCAAATCATACTTAATGAAAATAGATCAATAGTCCGAAATAAAAATAACACTTCAATAGAATTTACATTTAATAAACATAGGTCTATGGCATATATATATAATTCACACGTCAATATAAATGTCATTTATAGCCCAAATCATATTCACAAATGATATTAATATAAGAAATTAAGGTAGTAATTACATCACATATATTCCAGTCACTCTCTAACCAATGTGACCCCACTAGACTTACTTAGTATCCCGTGGTACTAGATTTAATATTTAAAACGTTTCGAGACATATTGACCACAAGTCAACTTTCGAGCAACGGTAAAGTCCACAACCCTGCGAAATTCAATCCGGAAGATTCGTATATCGGATTTCCGATCCATAACCTCCCAAAGTCCACATTATGCTCATAGAACCATATACTAAATTCTCATCGCAATCCAACAATCGGATCTCCACCAATTGCTAGAATTAGGTGGCGGTTAACAATTAATTTTACAAACGTAGAAATCTAATTAGGGAAGATCCGTACGTCGGATTCTCGATCCATAAGTTTCTATGAAACTAAGTCCAAACTATCAAATTACGTCATACAGTTATCAATTATGGAATCAAGGAATCTATTTGAACTTAAAAGGACATCGTCGGCCCACTGGCCAGGCTGCCGCTGCACGCGCCATCGTGGGTGGCGGTCGGCCGCCCCAATTTGCCGGAAAATTCAACTATTTTTAAAAATTACCAAAAATTACAGAAATGAAGATATCAATGATTAGAGCAAACTTTATACATGTGGCCAAGTCCAATTTGGCCGGAAAGAGCTCCAATTTCACTTAAATCCGTCGGAAACCCTAGAAAAGGGTGTGCCTCAATCCTTCAATTCCATAGCTTCGCCGCCCCCAAACTTGTTTGGGCTTTCATCCAGACCTCAAGGGGAGTTGAACCATGGTGGTAGTCAATGGTTTTGTCTTCACAAATGGTGGAATTGCCGTTGTCCACCCCGCCACCCACCAGTGCATATCTCACGAATACAAGGCCAAATTAGCTCGATTTTAGGTGGAAAGATGAAGAAGGAGTAACGAAGTGATGATTGGTGGTGGTAAATCATCTCAATTCGTCGGAAAATTGACGATTTTCATCGGAAATTATACCGGGTCGAAACAGGGTCGCGATGGGTTAAGGGGAAACCGATTTTCCCCCTCATTTTCTCCTTCCCTCCTTTCCCTTCTTTCTCCCTCCCTGATTCGTCACTTCCTTCCTCTCCCCTCTTCTGATTTGTTATAACCCTTACCTGAAAATAACCTAGTTTACATTGGGCCAGGCTCATTCCTTTGTGAATTAATGTAAGGCCCAAGATTTTCTTTAATTTTCTTAAGCCTAAGGTTGACCCAACCCGTGAACCCATCTTCTCCCTTATTCTTTTCTGCACCCAGTTCCGTAATTTTCTCTAAGCTCCGAGAGCTCTACCTTTGCTCTCACTTTGAAAACCCTCTCATCTCTCTTTCTTCCTAGCACTCGCACACTCTATACTCATATTTTGGATCTCTGGAACCTGAGGAAGCTAACTATAGCTTTGCATGCACCATCGGTGCACTGCGAATGCAGTGACCAGTGAACCCGAGAGCTTGAGCTCTCTCAAAATTTCCATCTCAGGTATGTTTAAATTGTCCCCTTGGTGGTAGTCTATCTGTGGTGACCTTTGAGCCTGAGTTGTGATTCTAATCTCTGCATGCATACCTTAGGTGTTTATTTCCAGAATCTGACGAAATTCGAAATCGAATTTCCGACCTCTTCTTCACGGTCCAGCTGGGGTGGCTCTAAACTAGGTATAATCTTGTTTTCCATTCTCTCTCAGCGTCATTTTTTTTATGTTTTAACTTCCTATATTTACTTAGTTTTAGGTCCAAATCGGAATCGAGAGGAATCCCGATCAAAATTTCTGGTGTTCTTCCCCGATCTGCACCCAAAGCCACTAGGCCATCCGGCCTTCTTAATCACCCTCGGGCCTTAGCTTAGCCCATTTCCCTTTTTGTTTAGTTGGCTTACGGCCGTGCCCTGCATGGGTCGTAAGTGTGTGTTGTGTGTGTGTGCTGTGCCATATGTGGTGTGTTGCGTGTGTGTGTTATGTGTTGTGGGTGTGTGCGTGTGCTGTGTGAGTGTATGTTGTGTGTATATGTGTGTCCGTGTGAGTGTATGTGTGCAGTGCCGTGTGTGTGTGTGTGTGTGCAGCACAGTGTGTGTGTATGTGTATATGATGTGAGTGCATGTGCGCATGTGTGCTGTGCATGCATGTGAGTGTGTTGTAGTGCATGTGTGTGTGTAGTACGTATGTACGTGGTGCAGGTGTGTGTGGTGTGTGGTGTGTGCCGTGTGTGTGTGAGTATAGGGGGTTTAAACCCAAACCAGCTCTTGTTCCTAACCTATCCAAACCCAAGACCCATTTCCATTTCTTGGAATTATATCGTTTGGGTAGTTTGATTTATTTGTACACTCTTGTGTTTAGGTGAAATTGCTAGTGAGGAATTCCTTAATCTTTTTCCACATAATTCTGCTGCTACGGAGTAACTGTGAGTGGACCACCTTCAAAATTGCATGTTTTATTTATAGAATTGCATAATTTAATAGCATGCCTTGCAGAATTATTGATTTGAGGAATACTTTACAGGAAGCATGATGATTTAATTATGATTGATTATATATATATATTGAACTATTTTCATTCTATGGTATTTTCTATAGAACCCTCGTTCTGGTATACTATCTGATCGATAACGATAGGATGCTAAGAATGTGTTTCAAATGACTTTCGAACACCTCTTCGTAGTATAGAGGATCGATGAATTTATGCTACGAAGTTGTATTTTAGAGATGAATTATGTTTTGTGCGTACCTAGTGAACACTATGCCGCCTGGGGCGAGGATCTGATGTTAGCATTGAGGTCGGGAGAAATAATCCCTAGCAAAAGGCTGAGGGACACGGAGAAAGGCATTGGGCCGGGAGGGAGATATCTTTGGCTATGGGCACAGAGACTGAGGTGCAGGCATTGGCCCAGGAGTATTATTATTCGGTGCACTCACTAGCAGCACAATTTGTGTTATGCTTCTTGATATGATTTATGAGTTTGATTTGCAGATAGTTATATGAATTATTTTTATGGCATGCTAGAGGTTTTGAGAAACCTATCACTTATTATTTAGTAGTTTTCATCATCTTAACGGTGGGGGTTAGTATGTTTATAATTGTTTTCGTAGTATGTATATATATAAACTTGGTCCACTCACCATTGTTTTGCGCCCCCATTCAGGTCTTAGGGACGAGGACTACGATGCAATATACGAGGCATTCCCCTACCAGTAGTTGCATCCATTTTCTTTGTGTGATATCTGTAATAGTCTTTCCTTTTGAAATCTCAAATTAGAACATGCTCTGTGCACTCTAGCCACTTTCTTAAGCACTGTTTATTTCCTTTAGACCTTTTGATAATTATATATATATATATATATATATATATATATATATATATATTCTTCTAATCTTTACTCTTGTATTCAATAAATAGCTTTCGTCACCTCGGGTGTCGGCTAGCACGTACCTATCATGATATTCGGGGAATATCGGGATCGGGGCGTGTCATGATTCATCCCCCTCCTCCCCTCCTTTCTCTCCCACACCTCTTTTCCTTTTCTTCTTCTTCCTTTTCTCAGCCACCCCCCCTGGGCATTTTCTTTAATTTTTTTTCTCCTTAATTAATTAAGGGCAACTCTTTAATTGTAGCTTTTTCACCTTGATAACTTTTGAGTACACAATCTCAACACTCTACAATTAATATAAATTCCAAAAATAATATAATAACTCCTTAATACACATACATAGTTTGCAATAGTAAAAATCAGGGACGGGATTTCACAACTTTATCTTTCAACGGTCTAAAATCCTGCTCATTCAGCGGCCTTGATTGCGCGGGTTGATAACGTAAATTTGAGTCTAAACACCTTCTTATGTTTTGCTGATATAATTTGCAAAAAATTTTCTAGCAAAAGCAAGTGGAGGAAAAAAGATTTTTGGTTAATGATAAATGTGAAATGTAAAAGAAAAAAAGAAGAGGGATTGCTGTTGGGAATGAAATTTTGTTATTTGGACTTCTTTTCACAAAAATTAGAGAGATGAAGATATAGTTTTTTATTAGATTTAGATTCGTCGAGACTGACGGGGCTCGAATCCATAGCTTCTGCCTTGATAGAGTGGTGCTCTAATCAATTGAACTACAATCCCAAGTAAATACCATATAAAATAAAGATACATATTTTGATGATTTCATTCTAACACTTTCGATTTCAATTAGAATTGGTGGCGTGTTGCAACGGAGCCGTGAGTGTGATATATCAATACCCATAGGTATATGTACTTTAGTGAGAGCAGCTGGTATTACCCGAGCTTGGAGAAGGAAGAGATAAGAGGGCCTATGGAGAATGTGGTCAAAAATCCATAATAGAGTTCAACCACAATGACCGAATTGATTATCTTCATGCATAAAGACACTAGATTACCAAGCACAAAGTGTATCAGAATATTATATTAAAAATTTAAGAAGAAAAAGAGAAATTAAACATCAAAATATATTAGTATATTAGGTAATTAATGTATGCTGACAAGAACATTGAGTCAAGGGACTAAAATTGATTTTTTTATATAATTTATACATTTGTTTTGTCCCTAAATGTAATTTGGAGACTGGACCGTAGTTCATAAGATTGAGACGTTCACTCGTTTTGTTAAAAATTACTTAGTATTACGATCTAGTGATATTTCTTTTTACTTGTAAGTAAGAGATCTTATATTCGATTCTCGTCAAAAATAAATTTGAACCACATTAGTGCTAACCTATTGTGAGGTTTCACCCACTCTCCTACCCCTTTAGAATAGATAACATCGTTTGTTAAAAAAAAGAGTCAATGCTCCTAATTATTTTGTATTTGTGTTTGCTTTTTCAGTACAATTAGATAGACACGTAGAGGAGTAGACTAATGAGAATTGTGGGTTTGGTTTCTTGGTCCATCAAATTACTGAGAATTTAATGTTGAAAATTCTAATTCTTGACCATGTGCATGTATCATACTGAGTTTACTCATCACGTTTTCATTATATTTTGTGTGTTTGCGTGTGAATGCATGGATGAGCCGAAATTTTGTTCTCGATCTACATTAATTGTGTCTTTTGTTGTGTGGATAGAATTGAATTGTATCAAATAACTAATTAGATTCATTATCTGTTTAATCAAGAAATGGATGTAATTTTAAATTTTGTCCAAGTTAGAGATATGCATTAGTAATGAAGGAAAAGCATCGCTTTCCAATTTGTAATAATTGATACAATTAGAGGGACAAGTTTCATTCATGGTTAATTCATCTTGTACACTCAAACTTGACAAAGTTTAAAAGTCATATTAAATTTTTGCTTCAACATTATTGAATTTAGAGAATCGTTATATTCAATAAACTCCTAAATACTAAAAACGATTTTTATTTTTTATTTTTGTATAAGTATCAAACTTACCATCCATGATATTTGAATTTAAAATCTCATATTTGCAAATAAAGAAAAATTGCATTAAATTATGGTAATAAGGGGAAAATACTAAAAGAGGTTTTAAGATTTAGAAATCCAAGATTGGTTTTGACTCTTAAGACAACTGAACAAAATAAAAATAAAAATAAAAAGGTTACTCTTAAGCTACCCGCCAATGCAATCAATGCATAAGAAATATAAAGAGAGAAATGTTAAGGAGATTTTTTTAATGTGAAACTCTTTATAGATTCTTTGACACTTCATAATTTAACTTTAGTTTTTGTGCTAATCTTATAAAATATTATGCAAAAAACATGAGGTAACATAAAATCTCATTTTTAAGAAAGTTTCCTTAGCATTTATAATATAAAGAAAGGTTTCACTTATGACAAAATGGAGAGATTTTTTAGTGTGACCGATATAGGAGGTAATACACCACGTATCACTATACAAATGATAGGATATGTGTGTTTTTTGTTAATAACTTAAAAAATAAAATTTTCCACAACTTACATAAAAACACGTGGTCTACCATCCATGTTCTCGTCAAAATGAAAAATTTCTCGACAAAATGCTAAGGAGACTCTAAAAAATTGGACTCTTTATGAACTTTTTATCATCTCATGTTTTGGGCACAATTCCCGTGCCAATGTTATAAAATATTGTACAAAAAAATATGAGGTAACATATAATCAATATAAAGTCTCACTCCAAAAAGTCTCTTTAGCATTTATGTTCCACCTATCGAAGTTATTAGCCCAAGACTAGGGATATTGACATCAATCGTTTTTTGAAAATGACTATTAAGCCAGCACTGCAATACTACGAGGTCACTCGCAGTTCGTGGTTGTTAAAATGGTACAAGGCATAGGAAAAATTTAAAAATGTTTCTTATCACGTCAGCGCCCCAAGACTATGAGGTCACTTGCAGTTTATGGTTGTTAAATGGTCACTTGCAGCTTATGGTTGTTAAATGGTCACTTGCAGTTTATGGTTGTTAAAAACAGAAACATATACTAAACGACACTGTTCAACTTTTTTGAAAAGATTACAAAAAAACTATAGGAAGGATTATCTTTGATGCTATTGCCATATTAATAACGCACGACCCCTTCATGGCCCTTAAAACAATATTAGCTCTTTGGACCTAATAGATGGCCGTTGGGAGAGCCCACAAAAGAATGAGAAGATGAAAACAATACAAACCAGCCCAATGAACCCAGCAGACGTTGCGCTATCGCAACAAACGAAAGATGACCGCCATCAACGATCGCTCCTAGCCTTAGATCGTCTACCGACAAAGAGAAACGAGTGTAAAACTTAAACGTACTATCTGAATGTTGATGGACCTACAACTTGTTGGCACATAACTTCAAGGACAGGTCTGTTTAGACGTCAACTCTAAGCCACACGTTGACCATCAACAGAAGAAGAAGTTTATAATGTGACATAAATGCTGTCAGGCCTAGCATTTGGACAAAATGCTATTCAACCTCTCTTGGATGAGCGTTGTGCTCAAAACGCGTCGACCCAAGAAATCATGTTAGTAGCCATGTGTAAATGTCACTTCCTCCACACATGTCGAGTAGAGAAGTACTTGATCGTGCTTATGTGTTCTGCCTATTTATTAGTAGAACGGTGGTAGAAGTAAAGACCCAAGACTTTTAGGATTCACTAAGGGCGTAAACAAAGAAACCGAGTACCCTTATAAGCGGTCAAGTCCAAGAGAAATAAGTAGATTACTTAAGTCGAGATCTTTTGTAATTCACAACTCATATATACAAGAGTACTCCAGTGGATGTAGCTCATCTTTTATGAGTGAACCACTTAAAAAAAATTTATTTCTATATCTATCTTATTTTTCAAACCCATGTAGAGTTGACCATACTAGTTTTTATTGACCTTCCAATTTTAAGCGTTAACACATACAAATCAAATAATAATCTAGGAACTATTGCCGGTTGAAAATTACAAAACCAAGAGATAAAATTGATAGAAGAAAATTAGGGGTTATAATTCAATGTCTATTCTTCTATCCAGGAGGTGAAATATATGTACAAGCTGACCAAGCATACAAGAAATCTCATAGAATAAGAAAATTACAATCTTATAATAAATACAATAAATACAAAGAATCATTGCCTCATGACTTGTCAAGTGAGTCATGAAAGACTCTAGCAAATCCCGAATGTGTTAAAACATTTGCCAACTGTTTTTTTAGACCTTACAAACGGTATATCTAGTAACCTCACAACTAGCGTCCCTTTGATAAAGTATCGATCTACCTCCACATGTTTAGTTCGGCCATGTTGGACATGATTATTTGCTATTTCCCTAGTTGCTTGATTATGACAAGAAAGCTGTATAGCCCCTTGAGATTTAAACCCAATATTTTATTTTTATTTTTAATTTTGTAGGGACGGATTAGGCGAGATTAGTTCTTCGTCAATAGTCATGTGCAAAGCACCAACCCTCTCCTTTAGGAGAAAGGACCATTGCACCTAGAAACCCCCCCGCCCGTCCCCTTTCTACTAGATTTTATTAATAATATGAAGAAGGAAAAAGGAAAAGTAATACAAGCGGGGGAGCTAGGCCAATACCCGTTAAAAACATCTTTTGAAGCCAAACCCTAACAAGAAGTAGAAAACTGCTTGAAACAAGAAAACCCAGTTACAAAAAAAACAAGGTAAAAACCCGATCTCAGTAAGCAATATACGGAGCCATAAGTGCTCCCAAAAAATGCATTGGACAACACATGAGTTGAGTTTACTTCGTTGATTTTCTTGAACATGAACATGCGGCACACATCCAAATTTACATGGCGTAAGATTAAGGGTAGAGGATAAATATATGGTCTACCAAAACCTCAAGAGGAGTCCAGAAGTCAAGAATCCCAGAGGGCATCCAATCCATCAGATAGCATAGGTAATTGCGTCAGCCCAGTAAGACTGGAGTTGATGCATCTATAAGAGCCCGAGCTATCTCCAATATGTGTATATTTTTCTGCTCAGCCATGCCATTCAGTTTGTGGACATGTAGCTTCATGAAGATACCATTTTTGTGGAGTTTTTTTTAGAGTTCTGAATTGACATACTCACCGCTAATTTCAGACTGGAGAACTTTTGATAGAGAGTGAAAATTGAGTTTGAACCATCTGATAAGAGTTTTAGAAAATGAATCCAATATCACTCTTATTCTTCATGACTTGTAACCAAGTCATCCTAGTATAGTCATCTACAAATATAACAAACCACCGAATTCCATGTTGAATAGATATTAGGCCTCTCTGTACATCAAAATAAACTAAATCAAATGGGTTCGGTCTTTTTATTAAAACTCAAAGAATAAAAGAAAAATACACCGATCCTCGTCACAGGAAGAGATTCTTTAGTTGTTGTCACTACGTTTCCTTTAGGAAGGGATGTCATATATCGCAATAAGGTTTTTGATGCAGGGCAATAGTTAAAAGAATTAAATTAAGAGAAATAAAAATTGAAATATAAGGTCCACTATCTCCTAGAGCTAACCAGCTAGAAGAGACCTGAAAACCCAAATAGAGCCCCATTTCTAGTACCATCCCACAATCGCAGAGAATTTGAAAACAAAAGCTGAACAATCTCATAAGAGAAAGGCTCTAAATACCACGCAGGATACCCAGGTTTATTGAAGCACATTTCATCAGTGTGTCGGGTTCCATTGCAAAAAACAGAACGAAGACTATCTTTATCAACATTTTCGGAGGAATGGGCGGACCGAGACATTCCAAAATATGGAATTTTGCAACCATAGCCATGGGAGAATCATCCACATGGCTTTTAGCATGGTTGCTTGCCGCTGAGCCTCACGATGAACAAAGTTGAAACATTTTGCCAACTCCGGAAGTGGTTTAATCTGGAGAATATCACTTCGAACTTTGTCAAACACATCACCAAGGCCAGCAAGAAAATCATAGATCAGATCCTTGTTTCGGCTCTTCAAGCCAGCCGCACGTACCATCTTGCTAGGTTGATGTTTGTCAAGCTCTTGCCAAATACTGTTCAATTCAGTAAAATACAATTAAATTGGACGACCTTGTTGTTTTGTCTGGGGAGCTGTGGGTGCAAAAAATAAGGCTTAAGCAAGCAGCCACTTCCTAAATTTGGGGGAGTGGGGCTAGAATAAAGGGGCATGATCATGGAAGATGGAACATGGAGAAATAGAAGGAAAGTGGGACTTGGAGCCTAAGTATTTTATGCCTATAAAGGAACTAGAATAGGGAGGAAAGGGGAAAAAAGATCGTTCTATATTTGATAAGCATTCTGAACAAATACTGACTTGAGCGTCAGAGTGTTTTCTTGCAGGTCCCCCCCTCCCTCATTGATGGCGAGCGAAGATGGAGTTGTAGGCTTCTCAACATGGTTACAGGATTTACTTGTTGGGAGATTAGAGGAACCAAAATTTTCTGCTCCAACAATTGGCGCCGTCTGTGGGAATTGAACAAAAAGCCAAATTAAGAAGCGAACGAAATAGTATCCATCCCAGCAACACCATGGGGGCATGGGCTGAGACATCAAACAGAGAAGCGCTCCTACTTCCTTTCTTATAATACTTCCACCAGTTTACATATGGTAATATAATGATTATTAATTGTAGAAAAGCAAACCAATCGGAATATGAGAAAAGGCAGTTGAGTCCTTTAGCAGCCGCCAACGAACTTAGGCAGCGTACGAGCCTCCATCTTCTGTCGCTGCTCCATGGATATTGTTCAAGCTAGGATGGGGGCATGATTCCAAGACTTCGAATAGGCGTTCAATGGCTAACAAACGATCAAAGTCACAAACTAATTAAGACCAGTGTGTAGAAAATTCTGTATTAGCAGGAAAGGTTGAAAATGAAGGAAAAGCATTCAGTCGTGAATTACATCAAGCGAAGCGTTCGCTAATGACTAATGGTCACACTCAAGCTTCTGTCAACAACAAGATAAGAACCCTCTTATCTAATCCATAATGTTTTTCGGATGATATATAGTAGATTATTCACAATGTTTGCATACAAATTTCAATGTTTATTATGCAATTGCCTAACGCCCTGTATTTGCTTGAAGTTCTTATTTGGCTAAGCTGTACCATTATTATTTTTAATTCCTATAATGGGAGCGAAAGTGAAGGAAAATCAGAAATGCGTTATGGTTGTTGGACGTGAGACTAACCGAGAATTTGGGCACGTCGTGTACCATGTGAACAAGGAGATAAGGACTTATTTGCTTATTTATATAGTATTTATCAACAATAAATGAAGAATAACATTTTTATGATAATATATGATCCTGAATATCAACAATACTAATGGTGGTAATCAATTCAGAGTCCTAGTATAAAGCAACGATTCAGAATTCAACGTTGGACCAACCAACTTTACACATGTTGTCTTAGACTAAGCGATCAGACCTGATATTCAAATACCTACAAATGAGAAACTCAAAGGAGATGTCATTTCAGATAATACTCGGATCGGCGTAGGCGGCGCGCCGGACAATACTGGCGGAGATGGAATACCATTTCACAGTCGTGACTGCAGATATTGATGAAAAAAAGTATAAGGATGGATAAGCCTAAAGAATTGGTCATGGTTCTAGTTGAGGCCAAAGCAGATGCTATTATTTCAAGGCTCCAAAGTGAGAACAATTGAATGGGGATGCTCCTGCTACACTGTTGATTACTGCAGACACGGTGGATAATAAGGGAGAAACCATCCTGCAAGGAAGAAGCATGGAATTTTATCAAGGCTATTCTGGTGGTCAAGCAGCAGTTATAGGATCTGTACTGGTTACCAACCTTAAAAACCGGAAGAAGAAACAGTGGTTGGCGCAGAGCAGAGGTTTGTCTTTATGTCATACCAGAAGAGGTGATCAATAGCCTGATAGAGGAGGAAATTACGCTCAATGTTGCTGGCGGTTTGATGTTGCAACATCCATTGATTTTTCCATTTGTAGAAGCAGTGATACTGATAGGGTTGACACCGTTATGGGATTGCCTAGAGAAGTCACAAAAAATTGATTCTGGAAGCAGTCTAACTATATATTGTTGTGGAGTGGTGATCGGGTTCTTACTCGAAACTTAGCAGCTGCTGATGAATCTACGATTTCCCAAAAACTCCTAACACCACGAGGACAAAGAATGCACGCAAGAAGCAAAAGTTTTGGAAAATATTGAAAGGCTTCAACACACTCTTAGAAATTGCCTAAAAGATAAGAATTCCTTCCTTCTTGTCAATTATAAATTAAGATCAATGCAATTCAGTCTCTCTTTGGAAGGAAAAGAAAGACAACGAAGTTTCGCTGCATACCAAAAATGTACATGGACAAATATTGCACAAGCATGATCAAGTCAAAAGCTACGAAGAAAAATGAGGTTACTTATTCGGCAAGCACTTAAGGTTTGAAAGCAAAAGAAATACATTGAATTTGCTTCAACAACAACGAAGTTGCCTAACAGTGTGTTGACCCTAGAAATTACAAAGCCTACGTGGCGCGCAGGCCGAGTATATTCTAAGCTAACTACGTCCTTCGGTGATTGCGGGGCGTGCCAACTCGTCGGCCGAGGCTCGACCGAGGAGTAAATTTGATGATGCTGCGTTGGGTCGCGCTACTGACTTCTGCGTCTTGCGATTGCGGCCGAGAAAGGAACACGTCTCGGCCTCTTGGGTTCTCGAGCCTGAAGACAAGGCTGCTATTTCTTACAAAGTTCACGAACCGAATTCGGCTTGCAATGTGCCGAATGTAATAACTGTGACACCTCACCTCACCGAGAAGGCTAATGAGATGACCTCGACCAACAAGGAGGCCAAGACCAATGACAAGAGCCTTGTATTCGGCCTGATTATTAGTGCACTCGAAATCCAGTTTGAGCGAAAAATACCAACGATTGTTGTGAGGAGATTGAATGATGATGCCCGCGCCGGCCGAAGACGAAGTACTGGAACCATCAAAATACATCGTCCAATAGTTGTCGTGGGTCACCACCATGCCGATTTCGACGTCAGCATCCCCGAAACCGTAAGGCGAAGGGTGCTGAGCAAGGAAATCGGCCAACGCCTGTCCTTTCACAGCTTTTTGCGGCACGTACTGCAAACTGAATTCGGACAACGCCATCGTCCACTTCCCAATTTGGCCCTTCACAATTGGCCGGGTAAGCATGTACCGGATAACGTCGGTCTGGGCAATGACTTGGGTGACCGACGGGAGCATGTAATGCCGAAGCTTGGATGCGGAGAAGAACACGGCGAGACAAATCTTCTCAACGGCGGAATAATTGATCTCTGGATGACTCATATTGCGGCTGAGGTAAAAGATAGCCTGTTCCCGTCCGGCATCGTTGTCTTGCGCGAGGAGGCAACCGATGGACTCTTCGGCCGCCGAAATATATAGCTTGAGAGGCTTACCGCGCTGAGGGGGAACCAGGACAGGTGGGTTTGTGAGAGAAACCTTGATTTGCGTAAACGCTGCCTGATGCTCCTCATTCCACACGAACTTATCTGAGTCCTTGAGTTTCAAAAGTGTGGAGAATGCTTTCATTTTACCTGCCGAATTAGCAATAAATCGGCGTAAAAAATTGACCTGGCCGAGTAAGGACTGTAGTTGTTTCTTCGTTGTTGGGGGTGGGGCACTGATGATTGCGCGTGCCTTATTCGCATCAACCTCAATCCCTCGGTGATGTACGAGGAAACCTAGAAAATTTCTGGCCGACACACCGAAGGCACATTTGGCGGGATTCATCTTGAGGTTGTGCCGACGCATGCGGAGGAAAGCCTGTCGGAGATCATCCAGATGTGTCTGTCGGCGTTTAGATTTGATGACGACATCGTCGATGTAAACTTCGACGATGGTTCCAATTAAATCATGAAAAATAGTATTCATCGCCCGTTGGTATGTGGCGCCGGCATTCTTGAGACCGAATGGCATAACAACCCATTCGTAAGTGCCGAGTGCCCCCGGGCAACGGAAAGCAGTTTTGTGCACATCGGCTTTGGCAATGAATATTTGGTTGTACCCGGCGTGTCCATCCAAAAAGGATAAGATCGCATGATTCGCCGCAACATCGATTAACAGGTCTGAGATCGGCATGGGATACTCGTCTTTGGGAGTTGCCAGATTCAGATTGCGGAAATCGATGCAGATACGCAGTGCGCCATTTTTCTTTAACACAGGAACGATGTTTGCCAACCATTCAACATATCGAGCCGTCCGAATGAACCCGGCTTTTAAAAGCCGAACCAATTCGTCCTTGATGCCGAGTTGCACTTCTGTCGAGAATCGCCGAGGTGGCTGGCGGAAAGGTTTACATCCGGGCTTAATTCGTAGTTCATGCTCGACCAGAGCACGATCTAAGCCGGGCATTTCATGATAACTCCAAGAAAAACAATCTTTAAATTCCGTAAGCAAGGCACGCAACTCGTCCTTCATTTATTGAGGAAGTAAAGCGCTAACAAACAAAGGCCGTGGGTCATCGGCCGTCCCCACATTAATTTCTTCTAGGGGGTCCTTAACCTGAGGCCGATGATCCTCGAGTTCGGCCGGGGCGGCTCGGACTTTATCAAAAGATAGGGTAGGACCATGATCTTCTTCGGCAAGGAACTCGACGAGGTTAACGCCTGAATTCGGTTGCCGAGATATAGTATACCAATGAGCCAGCAGTCGTTCCATCGTAGATGAAACCGCGGCCCTACGTTTGTCCTGATCAGTGTCAGACATCAGACTTGGGGAGGAAATTGGCCAATCCGAGTCTCGCCGAATCCTGGTGGACAGTCTCGGCGCCAACCTCGATGGCTTTCTGAACTGAAATCCGAGTCGGTCGTCCGTCTTCATTGAAGCCTTGCAGCGTAATGTAGCCGACGTGGTCATCATAATACCGGGCTTGGATCATGTTAGCTTCGAAGGGCTGGTTATCGGCTGGGTGAACAGTGACCGATTTGCCGTCCCAAAAGACAAGCACTTGATACAACGAAGAAGGAATACAACTGGTTTGATGGATCAAATCTCGACCAAGCAGTGCATTATACTCGGTTTTGGAATCAACCACGAAAAAGGCGGTCATGTGGGTGCGACCGGCAATATTCACAGTTAACGGAAGTACACCTTTGGTTTGAGATTTGTCGCCGACGAAACTACTCATCGTGATTCCTGACGGAATAAGTTCTTCATTCGAACGACGTAAGGCTTTCATGATATTCAGAGGCATGATATTGACGGTAGCCCCACAGTAAACAAAAACTTTAGAGACTGGATATCCCTCAATGTGGGCCGTTACATATAATGGCTTTAAATGGTGAAGTTTGGCTGACGATGAACGAGGGAACAATTCGGCCAAGGCAGCCTTTAAACCATCATCTTTTGTTGCTGACTCTCCTTCAGTGATCGACACAAAATCAATATGGCCGGGTTCTTCGGCAACCACATCTCCATCGAGGAAATTTGGTTGAGCCGTGCGTGATTGAAAATCGGCAGATAACACATGGACCATACTTATTTCCATATTATCCAGGACTGATGGGCCCATTGGGTCGATACCCTCCTCGCTCGGTTGGTCGGCAACTACGGATTCCGTTGCTGTCAAAGTTGGACAACAAGACTCTTCTGTTCCCTCTGTGATGGCTTCATTCGGCGGTGCTGCCTCAGGTAGGGTCGAAATTGACAGTGCTCTTGGGGTCAAAGCCTGAACCTGCTCTTGATAGTGAAGCCAGGCATCCCTGACGTCGAGATAAGCATCTAGACGTGCGACCCGTTTGACTTCATCGGCCGTAAGGCCGAAAAGAGAAACAGCCGAAAATACCTCGAAGTGATATCGTAAATACTGAAGGTCCTCCATCGAGAAAGGAAGGTCAGCTGCATCGATATCGGTGTACGGGTCAACTTCAAATCCAAGGACACGAGCTTCTCGGATATGCTGGAACCTTGCTTTCAATCCTGGATCTGAGGTCTTTTGGATGATTCGCTCGGCATCCGGACAAGTCAGGACCAGATCAATAGTATCCTGGCATGCCTTCGGCAAACCATACAGATCGTTGGCCGAATGCTGCTTATGAAATTCTCGCATATATTCCAAAGCCTCCCCAAGAAAGGGTGGATGCAAATTCCGTCGAATTTTGATCAAAGGTTCTTGTATAGCTGGCGGGGCGAATTTCCTCTCGGCTTCTCGCCTGAAATGCTCAAGGCGTGCCCTCATCTCCCCTGGTCGAATGAGAAGTTTGACCCGTTTATCAGCTTCTTTAAACGTGGTCTCGATATCTTGATCGACCAGCCTTTTCCCTTGAGCTAACTCTGTCATAATTGCTGGAGGTGGTCGCTCATCATCAATGGCAGCTGTGTCCTTCGGCCGCCACTTAGGGGCCGAAGTTTCTTGGGCTGCTTGTCGGCGCGCCATGCAATCTATCCGTTGATGCCGGCGTTTCTGAGATTTGGACAACGCCGTGCAGACGCCCTTCGAATAGTGGTATGTATACCAACGTTGATCTCTAGGCTCGGGAGGCTTGAAGGTCTTTTGACTCCGCGATGATCCTGAACTGCTAGAATTACGCTTATAGTAATCATCGTCATAGAATGAAGCATCAAAATCGTTGCGCCGCCTGACCGGGGGTGTCTCTTCCATCCGTACTTTATGACCGAGCCTCTCAAAAACCCCGTGATGTTGGCCTTCATTGGCTACCTTTTGCCGAGTTGCGGCCACAGGCTCCGAAGAAGGCTTCTCCTCTGGTTCACCGTCGACCTTCGCTCTACATTTCCTGCACAAAACCGCCGTCCCACTATCTTCATCGGTGCTATAATCCATCATAGGTTTGACAATAGCGGGCCCCGTTAAAGCCGTAGGTGGTTTATTTGAACGAAAATCGGCCATGAACCGTGGCCGAACATTCTGATTCTGCGGGCGTTGTGTCTCAACCATTTCAGCCTTGCCTTTCCCTTTGTCCTTGGGTAGGTACGCGTCGACCATGTTTACTGTTGCCGTGGGGAATGGATCAGTATCCACACTCATCTTTTTTTCGGGGAATTTCAGTTTGCCATTATCAATCCAGTTTTGAACGTTGTCGCGAAATACGACACAATTGTTTGTCGTATGTTTGCTTGAATTGTGGTATTTGCAATACACCTTTCCTTTAAGCTCTTCGGCCTTAGGAATGTTGTGACCAGGCCGAAGCTTGATGATTCTTGCGGATAATAGTTGGTCGAAGATTGCGTCAGCCTTGGTAATATCAAAAGTGTAGACCTTTGATGGTTTCAACGCTCCTTCAGCGGCCGAGTGACTTTTGACTTCTCTAGAATCAACCTGAGTTAATGCCTTGCAAACGTATGGCTTATCTATCACTATCTCGGCCGCATCCACACTAACGCATTCATCCTCGGTTGACGCATAATTGACAGTAGGATTTTTGTACAACGTCCCCCGGGATGGCGTTTTCGAAACCTTCTCCTCACGGAGCAAGTAGTCGTACTGTTCAACATGCTGGGCTAATTCATACATGTCCCGAAAGTTTGCCCCCAGGAATTTCTTTTTGTATTCGACGTCGAGGCCGTTCAAAGCAAGCCTAACAAATTTGACTTCGGGTAAGGGCACTCGGCACCAATTCCTGGCCGATTTGAACCTAGTGAGATAGTCCATTGGTGATTCATCAGATGCCTGAGCCATCCTTGCTAATGAAGAAACTGACATCTCCATCCCTGGTCGATAAAAATGCTCATGGAATTTCTCGACCAACTCTTCCCAGTTCTGGACGGAATTGGGGGGTAGATTAATGTACCAAGCAAATGCCGAGCCGGTCAATGAGAAGTTGAATAGCCGTAACTTATGAAAGTCGCTATTGACATCTCTGCATTGTGCGGTGAAACGAGCCACGTGCTCCAACGAAGATAAGGACGATTCACCGGTAAAAAGACTAAAATATGGGATCTTGAAACCCTTCGGGTACCCAAACGATTCCACGTAAGCTGGGTACGGATGAATAAACTTAGGAAACTTCGGCCCTTTCTTCATGGCCGAGTCGATCATCCGCTGGACTTCGGTCATATCAACGGGTGTCGCTTCGATCCTCTGGTCGGCCCCGTCTGACCTACTATTCGACCCTCCTCCTTTTTCCAAGTTGATTGGTTTGAGTTGGGCAGGAATAGACTCGACCGGTACAATCGGTGCTGGATTGTTTCCTAGTGGACAATGCTGGGGAAGATCGAAAGGTCTGCCGCCACCGACTTTACTAACCAGCATTTCGAGCAGCTTGGTTTGTCGATCATTGGCACTGAGTATCGCGTCATGCAGCTTGTCAATGCCTCGACTGAACGTCTGCTCGACTGACCGAGACTGCTCGTCCAGTCGCTTTCGGAGAAACGACCTCGTTGGTGGGTCTGATCCTTCACCACCATCCTCGTCACACTCCTCTATTATCCCTTCATTGAGAACGCATGTGTTTCTGTTAGGGATCTCTAAACCACGGAGTTGACCGCCGAGATTAACTTCTCTCTCTCGGCGAGTCGCGCTCGTGGACTCAGGTGTACCAACGCTAAGTGGATTTTGCGCCTGTGGCACACTCTGTCCTATGCTCTGACTCGGTAAATCGGCTGTCGACTTTCCCATAGCTGTTTTCTTTTTTACCGATCGTGTTTCAATTGGCATGAACTTCGTAGTTTAGCACTGGGTCCCACTGGGCGTGCCAAAATGTTGACCCTAGAAATTACAAAGCCTACGTGGCGCGCAGGCCGAGTATATTCTAAGCTAACTACGTCCTTCGGTGATTGCGGGGCGTGCCAACTCGTCGGCCGAGGCTCGGCCGAGGAGTAAATTTGATGATGCTGCGTTGGGTCGCGCTACTGACTTCTGCGTCTTGCGATTGCGGCCGAGAAAGGAACACGTCTCGGCCTCTTGGGTTCTCGAGCCTGAAGACAAGGCTGCTATTTCTTACAAAGTTCACGAACCGAATTCGGCTTGCAATGTGCCGAATGTAATAACTGTGACACCCAAGGAAGAAAATATCGGTAATATCGGAAATATCGGTAGTCCGAAAACACGGAAATATCGATGGAAATATCGGTAAAATATCGATATCGATAAAAATTACATGGAAACCACGGAAATTGTAAGAAAAACTTGGAAATTTTTAATGAAACTTTGTAGGATGTTTATTTAGTCAATTATCTATTAGTTTATCACAAAAAATTGGAAGGAAATGCATTGCATGATGGATTTAACTGATTTAAGTTGATTATATAGCGAGCTGGCAAACATTGTGAGTGTAGAAAATATGTAGTAATTAATGAAAGAAGTTTAAACACACCATAATCATTTATATATAATTAATTAGTACAATATTTGGAGGTTTTATTTAGGATATTAAAAAAAAAAAGGGAAGTGAATAAAATGATGAAGAATAATGTGCCGAATTTGACACTTTAAATTTCTTACACATAAGAATAAGACTAAACTTTAATTTGGATGCCGATTATGTTTTTTCAAGTTTATATAAAGTAAAAGAATTGAATTTTGGAAACCAGGAGTGTGTCAATTGAATTTTGGCCGGCGTGCAAGGTATCAATCTCTTCGTCTCGTCGAGTAGTACAACTTTCCTTTTTGTTTCACTCAATTTCGTTGAGTATTGAAAAAGTTATACTCATTTGAATCTTACCCAGTTTCCGGCGACCTCAGTGGCTTTCGAGGCAATTTCCGGCCAAAACACAATGAGTCAGACGTCGTGTAAGGTACCATTCTCTTCGTCTCTTCGAGGGCTACAACTTTCCTTTTCGTTTCACTCAATT
Source organism: Malus sylvestris (assembly GCF_916048215.2). NCBI lineage: Eukaryota > Viridiplantae > Streptophyta > Magnoliopsida > Rosales > Rosaceae > Malus > Malus sylvestris. The sequence goes on along the minus strand of NC_062269.1, from coordinate 6,168,354 downwards.
TCGTTGCGTATTGAAAAAGTTATACTCATTTGAATCTTACCCAATTTCCGGCGACCTCAGTGGCTTTCGAGGCAATTTCCGGCCAAACCACGGAGAGTTGGCCGGCGTGCAAGGTATCAATCTCTTCGTCTCGTCGAGTAGTACAACTTTTCTTTTTGTTTCACTCAATTTCGTTGAGTATTAAAAAAGTTATACTCATTTGAATCTTACCCAGTTTCCGGCGATCTCAGTGAATTTCGAGGAATTTTCCGGCCAAACCACGACGATTCAGACGTCGTGTGAGGTACCATTCTCTTCTTCTCTTCGAGGACTGCAACTTTCGTTTTTGTCTTGCTTGATTTCGTTGAGTTTTGACAAAGTTATGGCCGTTTAAAGTGGGTGTAAATTTTCGGCCGAAATTCTGATTTTCTTCCTTGAGTGACTGAGTCCCACATCGCCCAGCGAGGGCAGTGAGCAAGCCAAAATTGCCTATAAAAGGCACATTCACCTCCTCAGAAAGCTTGTCTTCATGTCTTGGTTGGCCCTTTGGGCTTTGCTCAAGTGTAGTATGTTGAGATTTCTCAACATATTAAGTATTTTTGAATATTTTATTACGATATTTTCGATAATTTTAAAAATATTGCGATATTAACGATATTATCGATAATATCGCGATATTTTGACGAAAATTATTTGGGTAGTTAAAAAAATATCGGATCTTAAAAAAAATGATAATATCGGCGAAATATCGCCGATATTATCGATTTTTTATTCCTTGGTGACACCTCACCTCGCCGAGAAGGCTAATGAGATGATCTCGACCAACAAGGATTCGAAAACCCTTCTCGACCGAGACTTGGATAGGTAATCGACCGTTCTCGTCGCAGTGCTGTTGATGCCAACGGAAGATACTGCGAGACCGACCGATTCTACGGTGACAGAGCTATCTATGCCGACTTAAGATATCACCGGTTGCTTCCACAGTGCTGTTGATGCCAACGGAAGATGTGTCAGCGAAAAAGGAAAAGAAAAAGATCTCAAGTTGTGAGAATTTGCGCAGGGCAATTTTGTGTTGATTTGCAGGGGCTTTCCTGATGCACATCGTCCCCTATTTATAGTACTGAACTTTGAGTCCGAGTTTAAATCCTACTCGGACTAGGTTTCCCTCTCCGGATCACCTCGACCAGTCCTACATCTACTAGGACTATGAACCTAGTCCTTAGCTAAGCTGGATTAGTTTCCTGGATATCCGATCCCGTCGAGACTCCCCATTGCACTAGGATTCGTCCTAACCGCCCTAGGTTTGGACTCCCACGGGTTGACCGATCCATGGTCCTTTTGCCGCCCGGCCTCCTGGGCCGAGAGTGATCCTACCCTCGGCCCAAACTATTATTTTGGGCCCAAACACAGTGGCAAATAATTCACCGGAAGAGAGCAAATAATGCTCACTGTAAAGGAGGCAAGGCCATTGAACACTAATTGGTGCAGGGAGCATGAGCTAAACCCAAAAGGGGAAGATTTCTATTCTTTCTGTTTTTATTATTCTACGAGTTATTGCATGAAATGCATTTTTAGCGTGATACTTATGATATAGCAAAATGGTATAATCATCTTATATTTTATTGCCGTAGTGCAGTATGATAAGTAGTTGTTAATTTGTTAGAATCATAAATCATTCACGTTTTGAAATTTTAAGAAAATTTCGGTTGATAAATCATAAAATCAGAAGTTTATCTGATAATAACATATGGAATATGTGCAGAGATATTAGGTTCAGTTGAAAATTCATTTATTGAGTCTTAAATCTTTGGATTGGTGAAGGTTGTGTATAATTGGGGACATGCATGGCTTAAAACTTTCATAAAAGTCTATCTAAATATTGTTGCAACTGTATTAACCATGAAATGTTTTGATTTATAAAGAGAACAAAGAAGCCAGAATGGCCGAAAGAGAAACTGAAAGGAAGAGGAAAATTAGATAGCGCACCAATTAAATTGGGTTGGGGGCGTGGGAGCACCACCTATCAAATACAGAAAGTGTTCAGCCTTAATGCATTTATCACCAAATTATTTGACTCTTTTTGTCTAGTTGAACAGGGCACCTAAAAGGAATTGCTACATGCCCTGTATAATCAAGGGAAGACATCACGTATTACAAGGAAGTGATTCATTCAAACTACAAGTTGATTTCCCAATCCACATCAGAATCAGATTGTGATTTAGTAGAAAGTTAAAGAGAGCTCTTAGCCGATACGAGTGTTTGTATTGTGCCCACCAAGGAAGTAAACACCAATGTAGGTGTGCGTTCCACGCTACTAGGAAAGCCATGTGCGATGGCTATACGGTATTTGAACGTCACTTGGTTGCGGATCAAGATTTGAAATTCATGCTATTCATTGTCTAGAGAAGAAGTGAACTCATCAGAGCATGAACGAGCCGAATAGATGGAGATGTTTGTATCCTGATAATGGCAGGTTTTGTGGCGATAAGGACTTCCAGGCGAGGAGCCTATTCAGACTTCGACCTCTATCGGAAACGAGAGCCACTTAATTTCATTAAGGGTAAAATGAAGGTTGGGGTTAGCTATTACTCTAGCGAAAACAAGTAAGAAAGTTTAGAATTTTTCTTTTTTTCTATGTTTGGATGTTCATCAACTTTTATATGGTGTGTCAAACTAGGCAATGCTACTCTTGAAATTTTGCTTAGTTATTGTCAGAAAGCGAAAACCAATGCATTTGAACAATTTTGGGGGCATGAGTGTACTACCAGAATTAAGATCGAAAACCCAAGATTGAATTAATGGGTTAAGACCGAATTTAGATCGAAAACCCAAGATCGAATGGGTTAAGACCGAGTTAAGATCGAAAACCCAAGATTGAATTAATGGGTTAAGACCGAATTAAGATCGAAACCCAAGATCGAATGGGTTAAGACCGAATTAAGATCGAAAACCCAAGATTGAATTAATGGGTTAAGGCCGAATTTAGATCGAAAACCCAAGATCGAATGGGTTAAGACCGAGTTAAGATCGAAAACCCAAGATTGAATTAATGGGTTAAGACCGAATTAAGATCGAAACCCAATATCGAATGGGTTAAGATCGAATTAAGATCGAAAACCCAAGATTGAATTAATGGGTTAAGGCCGAATTTAGATCGAAAACCCAAGATCGAATGGGTTAAGACCGAGTTAAGATCGAAAACCCAAGATTGAATTAATGGGTTAAGACCGAGTTAAGATCGAGAACCCAAGATCGAATGGGTTAAGACCGAACTAAGATCGATAAACCAAGATCAAATGGGTTAAGACCGAATTTAAATCAAAATCAAAGAACGAAGGTTAAATTATGATCATGAGATCGTAACCAAAGGCTAAATTATGACCAATTGATCGTGTCCGAAGGATAATGTATGGCTTTGTGATCGCAACCAAAGACTAAACTATGATTGTGACCAAAGGCTAAACTCGTAATGAAATTTCAAGTCACATGATTTTTTGCAAAAGAAATATTTTTCCTCTACAAATTAAGATGATATACATTTGCAGAGGAAAAAGGGGGCATCTGTGGGTGCAAAAAATAAGGCTTAAGCAAGCAGCCACTTCCTAAATTTGGGGGAGTGGGGCTAGAATAAAGGGGCATGATCATGGAAGATGGAACATGGAGAAATAGAAGGAAAGTGGGACTTGGAGCCTAAGTATTTTATGCCTATAAAGGAACTAGAATAGGGAGGAAAGGGGAAAAAAGATCGTTCTATATTTGATAAGCATTCTGAACAAATACTGACTTGAGCGTCAGAGTGTTTTCTTGCAGGTCCCCCCCTCCCTCATTGATGGCGAGCGAAGATGGAGTTGTAGGCTTCTCAACATGGTTACAGGATTTACTTGTTGGGAGATTAGAGGAACCAAAATTTTCTGCTCCAACAAGAGCCCTGCATCGTAACTCATAGATCAAGGATTCATCAAAACCATCGTAACATTTAAGTCACACTTTTCCAAATATCTTTAGCCATAAGCAATTCGATAAGTAAGCCAAACACATAGGAGGGGTTACATGGTTTTCCATGGTTTTAGCAAAAGAATTTCTGATTCAAAAACCTGCAGCAAAATCTGTTAACTCTTAAACCCCATGAAAGATTCAGTTGCTAGAATCACAATCAAACAAGACACGAAAACATCAATCCATATAATAACTAAAGCATGCTTACCTGAAGAGACTTGTTGGATGCAGCCATGATCCAATTTGTACAACCTGTGAACGCAACAACTTTTCTTCTCTATGTCAGGATACTTATTGCTCAAACGAAGAATAAGGCTCGGTGCCTTGAGAGCATGAACATGCGAGAGAAGAGATTGCCATATATATATATCCTTCTCATATTAGAATGTGGATTCCCTGTTAAAATCCTTATGGAAAACAACTTAAGTTTTCCCAAATCATATCAGTTCACTACTGCAATAAAATACAAGGCTTTCTTATACCTATTGGACTCAAATAACTAATGCCCGATCATCAAATCTCATGTCCATATACTTACATTCTCCCACTTGAACATGAGACAAAGATCAAACATAGCTTTCACCAATTATAAGAAGTGATCACATAGCCTTATTTAAGATTTTACCATCATAACTATCGTCCCATTACAGCTCAAAATACAAAAACCAAGATTCACAGACCACAACCAAAATGCACTATTGAATCTAAGCTCACATGTATTCAATATGCAAATATGACTCATTATTCAAAACAACATAAACAGTCCATATTATGCTCCCAGTTTTCAAAAGATCATAGCACAAAACAATATTCAATGAAAAGCAACATTTTAATGACTGAATCCATTAACTATAAACTTTAAAACAGATAAATTGTTTTTCAAAGTATCATATGAATCTAACTTCTAACATGGTCCATCACCAAAACTACAATACTTTCAAAACTAAAGCATTGAGTCTCGAGACAAGGACACTTATCAAAACACAAAATCAAACTAGCAAACTAGCTATAATTTAACCTCAACTTGTCAGAACTACACTTAATTGTTCTAAATCCTTCACAGTTGCAACCCCGAGGCCTCAAAACATCCTTGATTACTCCCATTGATCAAAACTTTCTAGTACTCCCATCAAAGAAACATGTTTTTCTAAATTCTCCAATAGGCAATGCCTTAGTTAACGGATCAGCAAGCATCATTGTAGTGCTTATGTGCTATACTTCAATAACTCATTTCTTGACCTATTCTCTGACCTTAAGAAATTTCACATCCATCAAACGTGAAGTTAAAGTACGCCTATTATTCTTAGCAAAGAATACAACCGAGTTGTTATCACAGAACATCTTAACAGACTTCTGAATCGAATTCACAACCTTTAATCTGTTAAGAAATTTCTTCAACCATGCTGCCTATTTCGTGCCTTCAAAACAAGCTACAAACTTAACCTCCATAGTAGATGTAGCTATAACAGTTTGTTTTGCACTTTTCCATGAAATTGCCTCTCCATTGAGCATGAAGATATAACCCCCTGTTGACTTCCTGTCATCCACATTTCCAGCTAAATCTGAGTCTATGTATCCTATAAGTTCCAAAGAATTGCTTTTGCCATACACCAACATATGACTTTTGGTTCTCTGCAAGTATCGTAGAACTTTCTTGGCTGCCACCCAATGTGCTTCACCTGGATTTGCTTGAAATATGCCTAGTAAGCCAATAATAAAGGCAATATTAGGCCTTGTACACATGGTTGCATACATGAGACTTCCAACCAATGAGGCATAAGGTTTAGCTTGCATTTTCTTCACTTCTAAATCAGTTCTTGGACACTAACTCTTCGAGAACTTATCACCTTTATTTATTGGAACTTGACCATTATTGCAAATTTTCATATGAAATCTCACCAATACTCTGTCAATATATCCCTTTTGAGATAAGCCAAGAAGCTTCATTTGTCTATCTCGAACAATCTCTATTCCCAATACATAATGTGCTTCACCAAGGTCTTTCATCTCAAAGTTGTCACTGAGCATTCTTTTGGTACTTTGAATCAATTGAGGACATGAACTAGCAAGAAGAACATCATCAACATAAGGCACCAAGAAAATGAATTTGGATCCTGAGAACTTAATGTATATGCAATCATCTAGCTTATTTTCCACAAAACCTTGTGCAGACACAATTTGATCAAATTTCAAGTACCATTGCCTTAATGCTTGTTTCAAGCCATATATTGACTTGTTGAGCTTTGCATACCATACTCTCCTTCCCCCTTTCAACAAATCCAACAGGTTGCTTCGTATAGATATCTTTTTGTAGGTCTCCATTAAGAAAAGCTATTTTTACATCCATTTGATGTAACTCAAGATCAAAATAGGCAGCTAAAGACATTATAACTCGCATAGAATCTTTAGAGGAAACTGTAGAGAAAGTGTCATTGTAGTTGATTCCCTCTCTTTGAGTAAACCCCTTAGCAACTAACCATGCTTTATATCTCTCAATTCTTCCATTAGCATCTCTTTTAGTTTTATGCACCCACTTGCAACCTATTGGCCTAATTTCAGAGCTTTCCACCAATGTCCAAACTTGATTCTTGAACATTAAATCTAACTCATCTTTCATAGCATTGTTCCACGAACTGATTGAGGGCTTTCAATTGCCTGAGTGTATGTGAGAGGGTCATCAATGTCACCTATATCGAACTTAATCTTTTGCAAGTGCACATAGTCACTTATTGCAGTAGATTTTCAAGCTCTTGTAGATTTTCTGAGTTCAACTGGAGGTGGAACTAATGCTTGTGATCCTCCAAAGTTAACGTTGCAGGCTGTGTTAATCGATCAACCTCCATATTGTTGTCAACTTGAACCCCTAAATCTTCATTCATATCCTCAATGACCGGTGACAATGGATGAGAAAAGAATGGAACCTGAGTGTAATCCATTGTTACATGGTTATCACCAACTTGATGCATTTATTCAAATACAAAATTTTCCCTTGACAAATGTGAGACATCTTGATCTTCTAAAAGGGGTGTGCTATCCACACACCTCATTTTACTTCTCATACACCCCTTGATAATTTTTGTCCGCTGATCTTCTTCAATTCATTCGATCCGACGGTCGAAAATTAAAAAGGTATGTGAGAAGTAAAATGGGGTGTGTGGATATCACACCCCTTCTAAAAAGGCTGCATTATGTGTTTCTTGAATTCGAGTGTGACTTTAAGGGACATGGAACCTGTATCCTTTTGATTTCTCAGGATAGCCTATGAAGTAACATGATTGAGTCCTTGAAACCAGTTTTCTTTTTATTAGGATTATAGAGCCTAGTTTCTGCTTTACAACCCCAAACATGGAAATAAGTAAAATTAGTTACTCTCACATACCATAACTCAAAAGGTGTTGAGGAGATTGCCTTGCTTGGAACTTGGTTCAATATATAATTGGCTGTTTTCAAAGCTTTTCCCCAAAAATATCCTGGCAATTTTGATCTTGACATCATGCTTCTAACCATGCCAATGATAGTCCTGTTTCTTCTTTCAGATAGACCATTTTGTTGAGGTGTTCCAAATGTGATGTATTGTGCCACAATGCCATTCTTCTTGAGATAGAGGGCAAATGGACCCTTTTGTTGCCCAAATTCAGTGTACCAGCCAAAGTATTCATCTCCCTTATCTGATCTAATAACTTTTATGACTTTCCCTAACTGTTTTTCAACTTCTGTTTTATAAATGACAAAGCAATTAAGTGCATCTGATTTCTCATTAATAAGAAAAGTATAACCGAGCCTAGAAAAGTCATCAATGAAATTGACAAAATATCTATTGCCACAAATTGTTTTGATTAGAAAGGGACCACAAATATCAATGTGTATGATTTCTAATAACCCTTGACTCCTCTTAGCATCCATTTTTCTAAAATTAGTCATTTTGCCCTTCAAACAATCAACACACTCATTTGTAGAAGTAAAATCTAATTTTGGAATCAATTCAGCCTTTGAAAGTTTCATAATTCTTTCCTTAGAGATGTGCCCTAGCCTCTTGTGCCAAAGAATATAAGAAGTGTCAGTTTCTAGCATCCTTTTGGAACCAACATTCAATATTGAGTAATTATTTGACTCTATTGGGCATTCTAGACTCCACAAATTGTCTAATAGAAGGGCAATACCTAAAACGGAATCTAGAAATTTCTTTTTAAAGATTTTCAAACATTCATCATCAACAAGGAAAGAAAAACCGTCTTTAACAATTTTGGAAGCTGAAATTAAGTTTCTTCTCATCTTTGGCACATAGAGCACATCCTTTAATTTTAAAAACAAAACCAAAAGTTAATTTTAGATTTACAACCCTATTGAATGAAATGTAACTCTAGTCCCTTCCCCTACATAAACATTATACAAAGTATTTCCAATGTCCTTTTGTTTTTGAAAACCATTTAAAGAGTTAGTTATATGTACTGAGCATCCAGTATCAAACCACCAAGAATCAACAGGTACTTCACAAAGATTTGACTCAACACAGACAAGTCCTTGTTCTTTGCTCTTCACATAATCTTTGAAAATTTCATAGTTGACTTTTAAATGCCTTAGTTTTGCACCAAAAACATTTTAAGTTTAGACACATCTTTATGTTTAGCCTAAACTTTATAGATTTTCTAAGGAGTCAACTACTTTAGCAGAATTATTGAGCTTAATAGAATTCTTAAATGGCTTAGAATTCTTACCGGAATCAGAAGGGCCTCTATTGTTGAACGACTTCTTCTCATTTGCAGTTTGCACAAAGTTGATATCCTCAATCTCTTTGCCTCTTTCTTGTTTTTGACGAGTTTTTTCTTGCAAACATTGTGCAATCAATTGATCAACATCCCAGTTTTTGTCTTGAATGTTGTATGAGATCTTCTACTAGCTATATTTGTTGGGAGTGCTTGAAGAATCATGAATACTAGCTGTTTTTCACCAATATTTATATACGTTGCATTGAGTCTTTCTACAGCATCGGTCATCTTCATTATGTGATCCCTTATAGAGCCAGTACCCTGCATCTTGTATGTAGTCAATAGAGACATGTACTGACTCACTTCAACTTTTTTCAGATTCTTGAAATTTCTTTTCTATGGCATTCAGATAGTCAGCAGCCAAATCATGTTTCTTAATTCCTCATTCAATTGTGTCAGTCATGCCACTTTTTAGAATAGATAGTGCCACCTTATTGGCTCTTGTCCATATCTTATAATCTGCCTTTTCAGCTCTAGTGCTTTGATCATTGATGACAGTCTTGGGGGTGTCAATTGCTATATCAAACTCATTCAGGGTTAATAGCAAACTAATATCCCTTCTCCACTTCTTGTAATTACCCCTACCAGTGAGGATTGAAATATTAGCCAAATTGAGGGTCTTCATTGATATTGTAGACATTGAAGAAGACAATGAAATCACCATATGAACACTTAGGCTCCTGATTTCTATTCCCAGTCTATTGCACATCATATCATTTGAATCAATTATCTATATACATAACCATAACAACCAGAGGTGATACGTATATATAGAATAAGAGATCTCAACATAATACTTATGTCTCCTCGGACAATCATTCCATTTAAATAAAAGGAATTTGTCTCATACAAAATAAACTCAGCATATCAATTTTAATCTTGTAATTATTCAGAAATTTTTGAAGAAGATCCAGGCCCTAAATGCCTTTCTTCCACAGATGATTAGATAGTGAATAAAAACACAAAATTTCAGATCACAACAAAACCATATTTGTCTACGTTATTCAAATCATGTTGACAAAGAATGTATGCAACACAAGTATAAATTGAGAACATCTGGGTTTTCAATTTCGGATTCAAGTTTCAATGGACATACCATGGAAAAAGAGCATAAATATCCAACGGTGGAAGCATTTATTACAGGTATCATAAAACTCAGGCATGGTATAAGCCATCATGAAGCACTCGGATTATCAAAGTTGAAATCCAGAAAGGAAAAGGAAAGACGAAAGGTGTGTATCCTAGCCCAGAAAACCCAATTGAATAGGTTTGAAGTTCTAAGTCTAACAGTCAAGAAATCTAACAATTATATTTAATTAAAACGCACCGTTTTGACCATGATTAACTTTAAGTCTAGAACCAGTTTCGAAACCAGAAGAAGCAAAAACCACCATTTTTTTTTCTTTTTTTGTTTTATTTTTTTCATTTGTTTGGATTCTATCGATTTTGTTGATTGAATTTAAGAATATGAACCTTAAGCTTTGATACCACATGTTAACTCTTAAATCCCAAGAAAGATTCAGTTGCTAGAATCACAATCAAACAAGACACGAAAACATCAATCCATATAATAACTAAAGCATGCTTAGCTGAAGCACTTCCGTTGGATGCAGCCATGTTCCAATTTGTACAACTTGTGAATGCAACAGCTGTTCTTCTCTCTGTTAGGATACTTATTGCTCAAACCAAGAATAGGGCTCGGTACCTTGAGAGCACGACCATAAAAATTAATGTGGATGCAAATTTCTTCCTCCTTGATCTTGGACAATTTTGCACCTACAAAACAATTAACACCTTAGGTTAAGGCCAAGAGCCTCACGCGCCCACGATGAATGGGGGCGCTTTGGCCGAAGAACCTCCGATGCCAAAGTTAGAATTTAAAGAGAAATAGTGTTTAGAGAATTTTGGGATTTTTTGCGAAACTGTTGGAATTGGCTTTTTGGTGAGAAATGAGAGTATATTTATAGGGATAGGAGGTGGCTAGGGTTTTTTGGGTTTGATTTAGGTTTAATTAGCCAATTTATTTGGCTATTAAACATAAAATGAATGTTTTGGTGGTTTTTTGTATAATTGGCTAATCAATGTCACAAAAAAAGAAAATTATGGTGAAAAAAGAAGGAAATGGCCAGCTCCCTTTGGAGAAGGGATAACCGGCCTTTAGGGTGATTTTTGGGCTTAATTTGGTGATGTAATTAGCCTTTAATATATTGATTATATTAATTGGTTGAGGATGTTATGGAATGTTTGAAATAAATGGCTAATTGAATAAGAAAAAAATGAGGTAAAAACATATATGGAATGAAATAGGTTTTGAATTGTTACCCATTTTGGGTACTCCTAACTTGGTTGACGGATGATTCTCCACTGCTCGCGTGTAGGAAACCCGGTATGCCTCGAGAGTATTTTTGTCTTCTTTTGTCCAAAAGTCCACGTGTCGCCTAGTGAATATTTTTGGCTCCACAAATGCCCCCACACCTATTGGGCTGCTCACAGAAAAGGGCAGCAGGTGTAGAGATCTTGCTTTAGGAAACTTAAGACTGCTTCCTATTTTGATGTATATTCTCTCTTTAATAGGAAATTAGATCCTTCTAGGAAAGGGAAATAAATTTCTCTCAAAGCCTATTTAAATCCACCTTAAGTGGGTTATTAAATCAACTTTGGAGAGCGATTTATTCTACCCTACAAGAGGGAGATGGCTTAGAGGATATTTGTTCCTCCTCCTCTATCAATCTTCTACATCTTGCCCGTGCAAAGGACCGTCTTTCGTTGATTTCTTCGTCTTCTTCGTGGATGGTGCTACCACAGGGCAGCCGTCATGGTGGTGCGGCACGTCGGCTGACATGGGCCAGAAGTCAACTCGGCATGGGCCGATGAGGTATTGTGGCAGGGACCACTGCTTTAAGCTGCTCGACTTGGCTAGAACCAAGGGCAGCTTGTGTGGTTGGGGCCTCGGATTGTGGCACTGGGGCGCAGTGCTAGGCAAGTCACATGGCTTATGTCCTTTTAGGCTTTTGGACATGACGCGAGCTAGATCGGTGATTGAGAGAAATGAAGAGGTTGTGGTCCTCATGAGCTGCTAGAATGTTGGGTTGAACTTCCCTGCTAGGTACCACGAATGACATTGGCTACTTTAACTCTTTTCGTCAGGAGAAACGTGGGCTGCTCCCAAAAGAGGAGGTGAATAGGATCAAAGTGGATGCACTGGCTCGTCCAATCACCGTTGTGGATCCCGCTGCAACTGAAGGTGGGAAAATGGATCTTCTCTACTTGCTCAAGAGATGCCGGCTGAGAAAAAAACAAAGACTTCTTTCGCTGCTCGAGCTGGTTCGCCGACTACCTCCAGGCTTGTGATTGACTTGACTTTTTCCAAGGGGACGAAAAATGAGGCTGCTAGATCTGAGCATGTGGTGCCTGCCATGTCAAGAATGGCTAGTATGATTGCTGATAGGATTGTTCGGCATAAAGGTCTTGTCATGCCCTTAGTGCCGAATTTTGTACCAAGACGTTTGTTGGGAGCTAAGTCCAGTTCACCTTTAGAGAGGCTTGCTATTATGAAAAGTGATAAGGTGGACTCTACTGCTAAAGTGGCGCCAAGGCCCATTCCTTAGCTGCTGAGACTGATTCGCCTGTTGGGAATGAGGAGACTGCTCGCGTAGGCAGCTGTGAGAAATTCACTAAACTTGCTTCTGGGGAGGCTGCTGAGATCTATGTGCTTTTGAAACCAGATCTCTTGAAAACATGGATGCTTGTGCCAAGTTTGTTGATGGCGTCAGAAAGGTTGTTTGCCCAAGCTCGTTTGCGAAGCATACGACCCAATATAGAAGGACTGCTCTGCTTGCTATGATGCAAATATAGCAAGGCTGCCAAGGAGATGGCAAATACTATGGCAGATTCTAAGCTCGTTGCTTTGAAGGGGTCTAATATTTCTGCCCCCACTTCTCTCATATTCAAGATCTTAAGTTTCCAGTTTCTGAGCTTCGTTTCGCTGCTTATGCTAAGAAGGGAGTGGATGAGCTGCAGCGCGTCCGTGTTAGTCTGCTTAAGAAGAATGAGCAGCTGAAGGGTGAGAATGATGGGCTTGAGGTTTTAAGACCTTCTCTATTTCTCTTGAAGACTTGCTTGCTTTTACTTTTAAGGCTTCCATTGGTGAAGTAGTTGGAGAAGTTAGTGCCCAGGCTGGGGCAGCTGGGGGTGAAGCCCCAGATGATGCCGCTGCTAAGAGCGTTATAGCTGCTGAAGGTGTGGTGACCGAGTAGTCGTGGGATGTCCAAGCTGCTGTAGTGTAGTATTCTAGGTAGCCTTTAGGATTTTCTTTGTTTTTCCTTATAGCTCTTGTTTTGCTTGAACTCCTTCGGCCTTTGCTAGTTATTTATAAACATGTTTTCCTTCGTTTTTCTTCATCTTCGCTTCTTTTGTTCATGCCCTAACCTTTAGACTTGATAAACCAGTGGCATGCATGCTACTTTTTTATAAGCAAACAAGCTCGCGTAGCCTATGCAGTCGTAGGTGTTGGTGTAGAACTTTGCAAAGTTGTTAGCCATAGGGTTGGCAGCCAGATGCCTTACTTATAGAAGCAGACAAGTCTGCGTAACCACTAGGCTGTTAACCTTGACTTTCTTCAATTTCGTAGGTTGCTTAGCAAGTATCACAACACTTTAAGACTTGGTGTAGGTTGTTCCGCGCTTGGCAGAGGTGAAGCTTATCAACTACGTAGCATGTCGGCAGTGGATAAAACTTCGTATATGCGCGCTAGCTTGTTTAAGCTTTCACAAGAATGTGCGGTTGTATAAGTTTAGCGCTGCTTTACTGCTAGAAAGGGCAAGCCGTAGGCAATCTTCCAGAATCCGTAGGCTACCTTAGTGCACTCGGTAGCAGCTTTAGGGTTCCAGGGCAGCCGTCTATAGGGCGTACTGCGTAATGTGCCCACTCCGTCTCTAGGCCCGGTTCCCCGCGGATTAGGCCAAGAGACCCAAAATCCTTCAGTTAGCTAAGCCTTGAAAAAGACCATTGTGGCTACTTCTAGGAATCTCGGTGCAAGCCATCGTGCATCTAGTTACACTAGGGCAGCCAGGCTCATCCACGTTTGGATATTCGGAGTGTAAAGTTTATCCTCCCATCTTGGAGAGCTAACCCATATGGGTGTCGGGGAATTGGTTTACCCTCTCGCACTGAAAAGCATGGTTGGTCCCTCGGGGGGCGCAATTCCTGCGATGAGTCCCTAAGAAGGGCGTAGTCTTTTTTTGAAGTGCATGAGTGATTAGTTGTTGTTAGCATGCAGCCGAGCCAAGTTGTGATTACTTCTAAATTCCTCATTGAAAAACGAGTGAAACGAACGAGAACTTAGCTGTAAGGTAGGAATTGCATAATAACTGGATAGTCCTCAGCTTGTGAGGTGGTGCCCGTCGAGCTTTTTGAGTCTTCGGGCTTTGATGTAATGGGAGATCACATACGGTACTTCTTCAGATTGTAGGCGCTCCACTACTTTTCGATCATTGTATCGTTTCATGGTGGCGAGGGTGTAATTACTCTTGCCGCCTATTCTGCTGATTTTGTACGGACCTTCTCTATGGGCAATGATGAAGGCTTTTCTTAGGACTAGATCTCTGGGCTGGAATTGCTGCTGGTAAGCTGCGATGCGAGTGAAGTCTACTCGCATTTCTCCTCTGTCAGATTTAAGCTTGTGGCCATCTCATTTCGGTTGCTCGTCTTTTGGTGGTGCGATATGCCCATAGACATCTAGGGAGTTCATCTGGCCATTTTCTTTTCTTACTGGTGGGGGATTTCTTGTGACAGTCGAGGATCATCTTGGTGGATACTTTGGCCCGCCTATTGCCTTGAGAATATCTTGGCGTAGACATGTGTTGCTTGATGCCATATTTTTGGAAGAACTTCGCCAAATCTTTGCCCATGAATTGCGGGCCGTTGTCGGTGACGATGGATTAAAGGATGCCATATTGACAAATGATGTTCCTCTATATGAAACGCTCTATGTCCGTCTGAATCGTGGTCATCATGGGCTTTGCTTCTACCTATTTGGTGAAGTAGTCGGTTGCCACGATCGTCATGCCTTTGCCCCCAGTAGTCTGGCTGGTGATTAGCTGGGAATCGGAATAAATTGAAAGCTTTTCACCGCCAAGTTTTTTATCATTCGAAGGCCTGCTAGTAGGGCTTCGTACTCTGCTTCGTTGTTAGATGCTTTGAAGCTTAGAGTGATCGCCTGCTCGAGCATTGAAACGTCTGGGGTGGCAAGAACTACGGCTGCTCAAGAGCTTTTGTAGTTGGATGCGCCATCGACATGCAAACGCCAGAAATCTCCATTGAGGGAGCAGGTGTGGCTAAAGTGTGCTCAGCTGCCTTCGGGGCGCTGTTAGGCCGTTCTGTTGCGTTGTCAAAGCTAGGCTTGAAGGCGCGGTAGGGAGCCGTGGAGTTGGGGCCATGTTACATGTAGCAGGAGATGCTCAACTTCCGGTATTAGGCCACTCTAGAGTTGAATCTTCTGGGACGACCAGGATAAAACTTGCTTCTGAGTGTTCCTTCTAGTGTTTGTCTGCCATTGGCGTGTCTTTTGGGCCGAGTTATTGTGTTCGTCAGAAAACTTTGTATCTGCCAGGGTCTATGACTTTATCGTCGTAGGTTTGGATTCGGCGGAATAATGCGTCATGATGATGACTGCGTGCGTTTGAAGGTAAAACTTAAGCTTTTGGGTTACAACAACTATCGCCAAAGTTAGATTTTGAATTTTTAATAGCATCGAGAAGAGCTTTTGAACTGTAGAATACAGGTAGTTGGGCCCCCAGCTCTTCTCGCATGATGGTAGAGCTTATTGCTACTTTAGATACCGTCAACATGCGAATAAGTCCTCCGTTGCTACTATGGAGGTGATATTGGGTACTTCTTCAAGTCATTGAATGTGCATTGGCGAGCCTCATCCCAGAGTGCATGCTTCTCTACCAAAGCAAAAGAGTCTGCCAGAGTTAGATCTTCTTTCATGATCAATTTTCCGAATAGCAGGTGGTCTGCTGGAAGTCCTTTTTGGAAGGCTGCTCTAGCTATCGAGTCGTTGCATCTGACTATTTTTGCCTTCTCTACTTTGAACCTCCTCACATAGTCGCGAAACGACTCCTTTGGGTTCTTCTTGACGTCGAACAAATGGTCAGACTTTTTTTTGATCGAGCGATATGATGAATATTCTTTGGTGAAAACCAAAGAAAGTTCGTAGAAATTTCGGATGGATTGTGGCAGTAGGGTGTAGAACCAATCTTGCACCTCGCATTGTAGAGTGGTGGCGAATATCTTGCATATGAGATTATCGTTGTTTTGATAAAGGATCATTACGCTTCGGTAGCGCTTTAAGTGTCTCTTCGGGTCTTCATCCCCTTTGAAAGATGTGAAATGTGGCATGCTGAAATCGCGTTGAGGCTCCGCCTGCTCGATCTCATCCGTGAAAGGTGACCTGCTTATGTTGGTCATGTTTCGTCGTAGTGCCTCGTCGGTGACCTCATTGCGTTGGAAATCATGCAATCGCTTGGTCAAAAGTCTTTCTACTTCTTCCTGAATTTGCCTTTGTTGGGGGTAGCGGAGCTCTCGGCTGCCCCCAACCATGACTTGCTGGTCTAGGCTGCTCTTCCATGTGTTTGGCTCGTCTATGCCGCGGATGCAGTGCATATGGTGCGTTCCTAGCAGGCGAACGAGTTCTTCGCAGGCTGCTAGTTGAACTTGAGCTAGATTGAGTGACTGTTTTTCTCCGTCCGTCGGGCTGCCTACTCCGATGTGAGGTTGATGATGCTACTTGCGGGCTTAGCCGCAAATGAACACTTCGCCTGGAAGGCTGCTCATGTTGACTATCGGAGTGTGACCCTAACCGTGAATGTATGCTCGTTTGTGGGCCTAGTCGAGAGTGCACGCTCCTCCACGCTCTAAGACGGGAGTATATGCTATCTCGGGGGCCCAATCGGGAGTGTATACTGCTTGAACGCTCCGTTCGTGGTTGGTCGAGTGGCTGCTTACCGGGATGCTGCTAGAGAGGTTCTTTGTCTGCCCTTGTCCTACTTCGGAAAATCTCGTCTGGGGCACGTTGCATCTCAGTGCGTTGCAATAGCCGGTTCACCAAGGTCGTCTGCTGTGCAAGGACGCTTGTCAACTTTATGACCTGTCGTGACAAGTGTTGTTCTCCATTTGGGTTGGAAGAGCTTGGAAGGAATGTGCCTCCTTGGGCAATGGAAGAGTGGTAGACTTCGGGCACGAGATTTGAGTTGGGAAATGTCAAATTCGTGAAAAAATGTGGTGAAAATGCCCCCTGCTCGATGGTAGGTCCGGATGGTTGAGATAGTCTTGGGCTGCTTGGAAAACCACTAGAGCAGGATGGGCCGTGAGAGTGGGCTGCTCGACGGAAGCAGGCTGGACCACGGGAGTGGGCTGCTTGTCGGGAGCAGGCTGGGTCATGAGAGCAGGCTGCTTGGCAAGAGCAGGCTGGGCCACGGGAATGGGCTGCTCGACGGAAGCAGGTTGGGCCACGGGAGTGGGCTGCTCGACGGAAGCAGGCTGGACCACGGGAGTGGGTTGCTCGTCGGGAGCAGGTTGGGTCACGAGAGCAGGCTGCTTGGCAGAAGCAGGCTGGGCCACGGGAGTGGGCCGCTCGACGAAAGCAGGCTGGGCCACAGGAGTGGGTTGCTCGACGGAAGCAGGCTGGACCACGGGAGTGGGCTGCTCATCGGGAGCAGGTTGGGTCACGAGAGCAGGCTGCTTGGCGGGAGCAGGCTGGGCTGCGAGAGCAGGTTGCTTGGCGGGAGCGGGCTACTTAGTATGTGATGCATGCGAATGCGAGGCTTGGGCCCATGCCCGTGCAAACTTGGATGGCACGACTTGGGTCGTGGCCTTGGTGCCGTAAGCCTTGGATGACACTGCTCGAGCCGTGGTGAAGGCTTCATGGACCTCTCCACGGGTGGCTACCGAGGTAGCCACCGTGGTGGTTCCCATGGTGGAAACTCGTGGTGGTGGTGCTGCTCCACTTATTGTCGCATTTAGCCTCACGGATCTCCGCAATCCCATTTCTTGAACATTAGAATTTTCACTTGTGGAAATTTCTAAATTTCTAGCCATTATATTTTGCTTATACGTTTTATCAAAGAACCTTTGCAAGTAAAAAATTCTAATAATAAGAACGTATGAAAAATATTCAAATGGACTAGAAAATAAAGAAAAAACCTTTTTGTGCGAGTCTTCTACGAGTATGGATTTCAACTCTCAATGAAAGCACCAATTTGTGGATGCAAATTTCTTCCTCCTTGATCTTGGACAATTTTGCACCTACAAAACAATTAACACCTTAGGTTAAGGCCAAGAGCCTCACGCGCCCACGATGAATGGGGGCGCTTTGGTCGAAGAACCTCCGATGCCAAAGTTAGAATTTAGAGAGAAATAGTGTTTAGAGAATTTTGGGATTTTTTGCCAAAGTGTTGGAATTGGCTTTTTGGTGAGAAATGAGAGTATATTTATAGGGATAGGAGGTGGCTAGGGTTTTTTGAGTTTGATTTAGGTTTAATTAGCCAATTTATTTGGCTATTAAACATAAAATGAATGTTTTGGTGGTTTTTTGTATAATTGGCTAATCAATGTCACAAAAAAAGGAAAATTATGGTGAAAAAAGAAGGAAATGGCCGGCTCCCTTTGGAGAAGGGATAACCGGCCTTTAGGGTGATTTTTGGGCTTAATTTGGTGATGTAATTAGCCTTTAATATATTGATTATATTAATTGGTTGAGGATGTTATGGAATGTTTGAAATAAATGGCTAATTGAATAAGGAAAAAATGAGGTAAAAACATATATGGAATGAAATAGGTTTTGAATTGTTACCCATTTTGGGTACTCCTGACTTGGTTGACGGATGATTCTCCACTGCTCGCGTGTAGGAAACCCGGTATGCCTCGAGAGTATTTTTGTCCTCTTTTGTCCAAAAGTCCACGTGTCGCCTAGTGAATATTTTTGGCTACATAATTAATTTTAACATAATCATTATCTGGAGGTTTCCAGCCAAAATCCTCATAGCTTTTCATTTTCCATCGTTTTAATCTAGTTTTATTAGCTTTCCAAAATTCACCTAAAAAATTCATGTGTAAAAGCTTCCGAAATTTGAGACGTCTCAACAGCAGTGCTGATGTTGTAGGCTATTTTTGCCTTTGAGATCATATTAGACCTTAATTTCTCATGTCAAAGATGTGAGACACTCACATTTGACGAGTAATTTTCCTCCCAAAGTTTATTGAAGATGCTTTAAGATACCAAACGACTCTAAACTCTACTCATTTTTTCTTGAGCCAAACCATCAAATTTTGTCTCCCCCGTAAGTGCTTTTATAAACACCTAAAATCAAGCTTCGGATTAAAAACCTTCACAATCGTTGTTCGTCATTGTCGATTTTATAACTGTGGAATTTTTCAGGTCGACGGGCCGAGGGCCCACTCTAACAACACCGATACTGTCCCCACTTAACCACCTGCACAATCCTCAGGTGTGGGGTTTTATCACAAAAGGCCTCGATGTTAGTTAGAGAGGGGTATTTCTATTTAAAGCATTTTCACTTGGGCCCTCGGGCCGATGTGGGACAACACTGGGGTTCCAACACTCCCCCGCACGTGAGACCCCATTTATGGGTCACACGTGAAAATCCACATCGGCAACCACGTGGAGCCATTGGGGACTCACCCATCACGCGGGGCCATTGGGGACCCACCCAAACACGTGGCATCTTTGGCCTACGTGGACATCGGGCGGGGCCAAATGGGACCCACCCAATCACGTGGCAGTACGGGCCCGCCTCCTGGCTCTGATACCATGTGGAAATTTTCAGGTCGACGGGCCGAGGGCCCACTCTAACAACACCGATACTGTCCCCACATAACCACCTGCACAATCCTCAGGTGTGGGGTTTTATCACAAAAGACCTCGATATTAGTTAGAGAGGGGTATTTCTATTTAAAGCATTTTCACTTGGGCCCTCGGGCCGATGTGGGACAACACTGGGGTTCCAACAATAACATATCCAAAAGTTAGTTTCGTCCAATATGTAAGGCAAAGTAAACACTTTCTGATTTGATTGATTCGATTGTGATGAAGGCATCAGACTCAACTATTAATTAATTCATTCATTCAAATAGAAAACGAGCGCAAAATAAGTACAGAATTAAGCAAATAGGAACCCTACTAAAACACCTCAATGTAAAGCAGAAGAGTAAACTACTAAACCGCCAACCAGATTGACAAGGAGCCAAGCCTTGTTGACATTACAAGTAAAACTACGATTCTGTTGATGACATTATAAGTAAAAATACTCTAATTACAACTAGATTGACAAGGAGGAGTCCCATAAAGAGGATGGAAGTATATGTTAGCCTTATTAGGTTATACAATTAAAACACAAACGAATGAGTGACTAACCTGATTCCATCGGCGGCCATGGAAGTCGAACACGAAGGGCACGGCAACACCAAAATCTTCTATAAGTTCCTAGCCGACTACAACTACTCTATGGGAAGCATTATGTTGTGTGTTATAGGGCTTATAGGGACCGGTGTTTTATATAGGCTAAAAGCTAGGGTTTCCATCCATAAAGGAAACCTAAACTTACTTTATTAGCCTCCAAGTCAAGTATCATAATCATATTCAATTAAGGATTCCATCAATCCTATTTCCAATATAAGACACCTTATATAGGATTGATATCTTTAAGAGATCAAATCACAATTAACATTATTCTCCAATATTACATTCCTATTACATATAGTAGACCACTTAAAGGTTGATTTATATTGGATAAATCCAACATTCTCCCACTTGGTCTACAAAATGTAATATTCACGTTTATACTTGAGATTGGAGACTAATGTCACTTTAGTGGCCATGTAACAGTGATTACATCTCGTCCTTAATGCAGCTTCTGTCAAATGCATTTCTTAACATGGAACTAACAAGGTTGTAGAGTTAACACAACCCAGAACCTTCATAATCACACATGCTAAGATCCTCATTCACATGAAACACAAATTATGATCAAGAGATGAAACTTTAAAATTAAACTTTAAATTAACCAAAATGTCTTACTTTATATCATCTCAGGTCCACCTTATTGTAACTCACAAGTTACACTTTATGCTTCTTCGAAGCCTTAAATCTGCCAATGCAGATATCCTTCATCTAATGAAACCACCATAACCTGCAGGTGTGAATACATCTCCAAAACAATCATGCATCAGTTTCATTAGACCGATAACAATACAAACAATGTTTGTAACCAACGGACACAACTGAAAATACCAAATAGGCACATATCCAAGTAAAATATCCCAAAAACTTCATAAAACAAATTAATTCAACACTTGTGAGCAAGATGAATTAATATGTTTTTGACACTGATCTATGCACCATACCAGTTACTTTCATAGTGATTTCCAACACCTGCGGGCAAGATGGAAATCCTCACAACTGAGGTAGTACATAAACCATGTCATGCCATTTAATATGCAATTTGATAACAACTTGATATCTGATATATATTTTATCAGATTATTGACTAGCACACGAAAAATGTGACTTAATGAATCCAACTGGAGATTAAAATGAATACATGGATTCTATACATACCTTATAGGTCATCTGCAACTGTAAGACATTACTAACACGAAACTCAAACTCCCACTGATCTGCAACATCATCACTTAATTTGCAAATCAATACTTTAATCATACTTTTGAAAATATGTCTTTGGGAGTAGCCTTACTTAGTCAATGAATGCGTATTACCTCAATGAAAGGTACAACTAAGCTTGAAAGCATTCACTGTTGTTTACACAAAAACCGTGCATCCAACAACCATTGTATATGTATTAATAAGTCCACATTTATGCTAAGTCCTTATGAGCCCCAAAACAATATGATCAATCAAGAAATCTAAATGATTGCAAGTAATAGAAAATGTACGCATATACCAAGTATTCATTCGTGCAACTTAAACATATTATAGACATTCAAGTAACACAAATTCATGGAAGATAGAATAACGCTTTAATAGATTCATGCAAGGCCACTTAATGCTCACAATTTTAGAACAACTCCCACTAAGTTATCAGAGTTTATGCTTGCAAATAAGTTAATGAGTGTGAAGCCCAATTTTCGTTCACTAATTCTCCCACTTGGGCAAACACTCTTTCAAAGATGTATCTAAATAAAATTTCTTTATATTTTAGACATAATAAAATAGGCATTACAACCAACATAAAGTTGTCAAACATAATTTCAGCAACGAGTTACACTTACTTTAGAGTTTATCATAATTAATTTACAAGCTTGATTGCTACCAAATTTATACTGATCAAAATAGACATACTAATATTCATAAAATAAAAATACAGAGCCGTTTTGGGTCAAAAAAGTAGTCTAAAGTCACGTCTCAAAAAGACCAACACAATCTGCCAGTAAAAGTGCTATACGAGTATGGGTTACTAATAAATTCATCATAATTAAAATACATGGCAGAAAATTACGAAAATTTGTAGACACATAGTAGACATATATATGTTGAACATATCAAACATTCAGGTCATTTGGTGACCATTAGACGTGTCATTCACCCGATTTAAATCAAGACACGCAATCTGCCAGAAACAATTATGTGCATCTATCATGCATTTATGCATCCATAACAAATTCAATTTCATATCATTTCAATTTCGATGTCCAAAAGAAACTTTAGTAGTCAAATTTCATCCTCTAAACCGACATCATAGTTCAAATTGAAAAGATTTTCAAGCATAAGACTTAAACAATGCGTACCTTAGCAATCCTTGATTAACTTTCATGGATCCAATACTTTGCATCAACAAGTCTCATGAAGAGACACAAAATACGTCATGATGCAACCGATTTCCATGCCTTAAAACCACAACCTATTATGGGCTCATAGTGGAAATATTTTAACTGATGGCATGGAACTTTATCCCCAATAGACTTCATGAAACTAAATTAATTTACACCTGTAGGCAAGAAAATTAACTAGTTTCTAGTACTAGATTTTATGTTACAAAAGTACCTTCATGAAAAAACTTCAACACCTGTAGGCAAGATGAAGGTTTTCACAACTTTTGTAAAATAAAACCCACACTATGCCATCTTAATTAAGCTAAAAGAAATAATCCACACCTGTAGGCAAGAAGATTATCCCTTTTATTCTAATTAAGATGCAAAGTTGACCGAAGTAACTCAAAAACACAGTCTCATCATCAACTAAGCCGTTGTGGCTTCCTTTAGTTGAAAAGACATTTATCAACTCCGCCCTGAAACAATGCAAAAGTCACATGGATTAATTAACTGTAAGTGACAAAACTATGATAACCTGATTCAAGCGTCGAGTCTTGCCAACAAATGGCACTAATTCCTTCATGACTCCCTTTGACATTAAATTAATCTCAAGAAACCTGACAGCATACTTGAAAGAGATTAATCACATATAGAATAAGTTTTATTCCACCACAAGAATGTCAAAACTTATCGTCATGGAGTCAATTACTTGATAGAAATACTTTATGTAATGTGAGAGAACAATACATTCCTTTAATTTAAAAGCTAAATCGCTCAAATATATATCAAACGGGTTCCTTTCCTTTTATATATTTCTTTCCGTAGTACAAAACTACTAAACATAGCATTAAAATCATGCATTAGCTTTGCAAATACCAAATTAAATAAAAGGAACAACCAAAATTATTTTCTTCCATAGAAAACATCTCCAATATATGCCCTACATTAGCCTTGAAAAGTTTCTTTTCTTCTCCCCTTATGGCACATAAAAATTTACTAATTAAAACACTGTTTAAATTCTTTAGGCATAGGAAAAACCACAAACAATAATACATGTTTGAAAATCCATGCTTATCAATTTAGTCACATACTTTGAATGAAATACATACCTCATGCCTTCATATGTTCACCACTTCTTTATAAACATATTTATAATCACATGACCAACCACAATTCTCATATAAATAGATAAAATACAAACGAGAATTGTCACATAATTACTACAAACCTCATTCTATTTGTATAATGTCCTTGTTCTTGCCACTGAATGCTTTCTGTCATTCTCAGTCAATTCACAAGTTATGCATCAATTTCATAATTAACTAGTCATGTACAATTGACTATACTGAGATATGAAAGCAAAATTGTAGACAAAACTAATTTGATTAGTCATGCAAATTCCTTATGGAGTTAATATCATTATAAACTGTACTTGAATTAATCCCCAATCATACTTAAGTGCTAGTATACTGCATTACTAATCAACACATTTGTGTCTTTATATAAGAACATCTCAAGCTTAAAGCAATATAGGACGACCCAATCCCTTTAATAAAACATGCCATATGTCAATTTTGCTATATGTTTGCAAAACTTAAAATTTTAATCCATATTGATTACTTCCCACAGCAAACAATTACATGGCAATTCAATTCAGTATATATATATATATATATGTCCCATACCTGACGAATTTTATTTACCCATGGAGATCAGAGGCAATAAGGATTTGGGGTGTTTTCCAAAACCAGTCCGTGAGGCATCTGAGGGGTTGCTTAGTGTCCCCTCTGCTTCTGCCCAACTTGGAAACTGCAGCTTGTTGTTGAAGGCCAGCCAATAGTCTCACTCATGTAATATTAACAAAATAGCCATGAACAAACAAGATATATATGCACATTTATATGCATGCTTATGCCTTAAAAATTCAGCTTTTCTCAAACACACTAATTTCCACAGATTTGGGCAATTCATCAAGGAGCCCCCATCTAAAACTTTAACATTTGGAGCAAAATTACTTAAAGATCTGCTGCTAGTTAAAGAAACTGTAAAACACTTAATTAAACAAGCATACCAAAAGGAAAGGTTATACCAAGATTTCATATGCCAATGTATATATATGAACCTTCACAGCCATATATTAATGCCTTCACGTCTTTTCCACTATATGTTTTCATTCCATACATCAATTCCTTCATATGCTGGTATATCTGAACCTTCCCATCGAACTTGTTGTTGTATAGAGATCTCAAAATTTTCTCCAATGCAAGGTTAGAATAAATGTAAATATGTACATATTCTTACACAACTTGAGAACACATCGACATTACATGGTAAAACATTCCAGCCAAAATATTAGCATGAAAATTGAAGTAGAAAATTTGAAATATGCCATGATCTTCAGTATTGGCTAATTCAATGAACTGAGTAATCAAATTTTCTTTATCGTCCTTTATTAGAACTGTTGGTGGCAATCAAATTTTACTAATCATACTAACAACCTCCTGACTTTGGTGGTTCAACTAAAACAAATTATATGCAAAAAGGCCTGCATAAAAATGTCATCAACCTGACCATATATTATATGTAACTATGATAGGTATAATCTGGAAAACTGTTGGAATTCGAAGCAATCATCACCATTATTTAAATTTCATACTTCAATCCATGTTTGGATCCCATTGCAAAATATTTACATATTAGCACCATATACATATATTGATATGCTTCTCCAAATTCCTATTTGATCCACGACTTGCTGCTATTCTTTATAAAATTTCCCCAAATTTATGCCATAAGATTATTAAAAGATATTCTTCATTAAAACAGAATGGTTATACAACCTATTAATAATCCTCAAATTCCACTAATTAATCCAACACGGTGATGTTGCCGAAATCACAATTTGGATTTAAAAAAAACCGCAGTCCAAAAGAAAAGATATTATATAATCAAACTTCAAACCTAATAGGTTTTAATCATATAACCAGTGGCTCTGATACCAACTGTTAGCCTTATTAGGTTATACAATTAAAACACAAACGAATGAGTGACTAACCTGATTCCATCGGCGGCCATGGAAGTCGAACACGAAGGGCACGGCAACACCAAAATCTTCTATAAGTTCCTAGCCGAATACAACTACTCTATGGGAAGCATTATGTTGTGTGTTCTAGGGCTTATAGGGACCGGTGTTTTATATAGGCTAAAAGCTAGGGTTTCCATCCATAAAGGAAACCTAAACTTACTTTATTAGCCTCCAAGTCAAGTATCATAATCATATTCAATTAAGGATTCCATCAATCCTATTTCCAATATAAGACACCTTATATAGGATTGATATCTTTAAGAGATCAAATCACAATTAACATTATTCTCCAATATTACATTCCTATTACATATAGTAGACCACTTAAAGGTTGATTTATATTGTATATTGTGTGTTATATTGTGGTATCCCTTTAACAAGGCTATGATAATACTACTTATATCTTGCAGGGAGGGCAGTGGCTGATACGGACTCATCTGTTAAGGATTGATCCAAAGACGAGCTTTCATCTTCATCGACTTCTGATTCAGTAACCCTTATATTCTCCAGCTCTCTCACAATTTCATCCATCCCTGGTCGCTTCTCAGGGGACGGATCACAGCAACGCATTGCAATTTTTAGCAGTCTAACCATATCACTACTGGCTCTTCTGTGCATAGTTATTTCCCTATCGAATATCTCAGCCGTCCATTCCTCCCTAACTGCTCGGTGAACCCAACTGCAGAGGTCGACACCATTCAAGCCCGGTTGGGCTGTGCAAGCTGAGATCTTTCCCGTCAAGAGCTCTAAAACAAGGCTGCCGTAGCTCCAAACATCAGATGCCTTCGAGACTTTCTTGGACTTTTGGTACTCCGGCGATTTGTATATGACCATGCGCTGTGTTGCAACCGGAATCGCAACAACCGAAGCAAAACCATAATCAGAAACAAGAACCCCATCATTATCATCCAGAAGAACGTTCGTCGACTTTAAGTTCCCGTGAGGGGCGGTGCTAGTGCTACTGCTGTTGCTGCTGCTGCCGCTTTGTATTGATGAGGTCGCATTCCTGTGGAGATACTCGAGTGCTCGGGCTACACCTCGAGCAACTATTAGTCTTGACCTCCATACAAATGGAATGCGGTCTGGAACTCTTTTTCCTGCATATATATAAACAATTATCTTCGTAAATATCAATGAGAAGAATTAACTCACTCGTATTCATAATATATAGGTACGTACCAAACAATCGGTTGAACAAATTCCCTTTGCGAATGTATTTATACAACAACAACTTCTCATTCTTGGAGAAGTAGTAAGCAAGAAGAGGCAGCAAATTGGGGTGCTTCAGACTGGCAATCACCTGCAACTGCTTTGTGAAATCTTCACTAACCAGTGGCTTCAGATCCCTTAGCCGCTTAACTACCACGGATTGCTTAATTTGATTGCCCGCCACGTTATTCATCGTCACTATCTCCGCCTTATAGCTATTCCCAAAGATGCCATTCCCTAAACTCTCCGCGGATGCTTTTAGAAGATCTCCCATTTCAAATATTTGATGATCATCTGCTCCGTGGGGCTGAACGA
Organism: Malus sylvestris; assembly: GCF_916048215.2. NCBI lineage: Eukaryota > Viridiplantae > Streptophyta > Magnoliopsida > Rosales > Rosaceae > Malus > Malus sylvestris. Next base: position 6,141,156 of record NC_062269.1, on the reverse strand, counting down.
ATTCCAGCTTCCCTCTCTTGTGTTGATCCTGTCCTTCAACCTCGGCAGCTTTCATTGTCTGATCTTGACGGCCTTCTTCTATCCTCTTGTCTTTATCATCACCAACCTCACCTTTTTCGTCCTGATTCGTTGATGCCGATTTATTCATCTCCAATTGCTTCATCATCTTTTTTAGCTTCTGTGATTTCTTATAGTAAAGAAGGAAAAGCAAAATTACAACTACAAGAGCAGCAACATCCAAAAGGAACCAGTACACGCTTAACTTAACCTCGGACTTGGAAGAACTAAGTTCACCAACTTGACCAGATGCTGGGTTGTCAATTCCACGAACGGTGCTAGAAGAGTTGCATAAAATGGAAGAAGGCGGCCCACACAATCCTGCGTTACCAGAAAAAGAATCATAGCCAAATGCTTGGAGAGCATGAGTTGTTGGGATCAATCCGCTAAGATTGTTATTCGAGACGTTGAATGCCTTTAAGGTCAATTGGTTAAATTCTGGAATAGGACCCCCGAAGTCATTATCTTGAAGCAGCAACAACTCCAACATCCCAAGACTCAAAAGCGAGTGTGAAATTTCCCCATGTAATATGTTGCCGGACATATCAATATGCGTCAATTTCAGGTTGAGACTAAAGTCCATCATGTTTCCCCATAGAGAGTTGTTCTTCAAGCTCAGGGTTGCCAACTCAGTGAAGTCCATGAACGCGTCGAGCTTGATGTTGCTTCTGAGTTCCATACTGTCCAACACAATTCCAGTGACGCGGCCGATGATACTGAAATTAGTGCATTGAATTCCATACCACATGGAAGGCTGACTCATGAAGCATGGATCACCCGTCCAGTTAGCATTTAGGAAGGGATAATTGAAACTAGTCTTGAGGGCAGCAAGAGCATCCTTCTCCTTTCCGCTGTACCCAACCTGGGCGGTAGCGCACCTAATGCGTAACAGAAAACACGGAACAAGAATAAGAACAGCAATAAGGTAATGTTTTTCCATCATCAATATTCAATACGTGTGCTGATGATGAACAAACAACTGTTGGCATAAAGATCAATAAGTACAATAAGTAATCGAAAATCTCGACGGACGATTTGTAGCTAAGCAATGGCAAATATTCCCATAAAATTCTATTGCGTACAGCTAGCTATTTAAATGTTTCTATGTCGATGGAGGATAAAAACAAGGACGGACATGGTGCACGTTCTTGCTGAAAAAACCTAGGAGAAGGCTGTTTTTACATTGTTGTCGACGTTAGCTAGAACTGAACCTAAAAATGTCCCTTACATGTAAATGGATACTTATATTCTTGTGCCTTGCTGTATATATAATGCTTTGGTTTTATATGGAAGTTAATTATCCAACAAATAAAATGTATACACAAATTAATTATTGTCGATTTCAAGGATTATGGACATACGTACATATAGTTAATCATAAATATAATGTGATAAAGTATTTTTATATATAGAGGATTTCGGGTTAGTTTATATGGAAAAGGATCATCGTCGGATCTTTTTCCTAGGAATCCGGGGATCCCGTAAACATGACCGTTTATCGTATATCGTGCGGTTAGAAATAATTTAAAATTAAATATAAATAATATCTAACGAAAATTTACCATACGATGAATGATGAACGGTCATGATCACGAGATTCCCCAAATCTCCAGAAAAATGATCTGATGAGGATCCTTTTCCATTTTTTTTTTTTGGAAAGAAGATCCTTTTCCATTTTATATATATGTGTGTGTATGCATCTGGACATATTTTACTGTACTTAATTTTCTTCAAAAAAATTATTAATTAATTTTGTATTGGTTTGTCACTTTGCACAGCAGAGAAAAAGCTTTATTTGATCCGAACTACAATTGTGTTGCTATCTTACATTCTTACCACCACCTACTAGCACCAGTGCCGCTTAAATTAAAGAAAAAAAGGTATTACAAAAAAAACTGGGCGTTTCTAGTGTTTGGTAAACACTAGTAACCATTGTCACATCCCAACTCGGACTCCATCACATCTCGGGTTCAACTTTATCGTAGCACGATATTGTGCGCTTTGGGCTCCGACCACGCCCTCATGGTTTTGTTTCTGGGAACTCACACGAAACTTCCCAATGAGTCACCTATCCTGAAATTGCTCTCGCGCGAACTCGCTTAACTTCGAAATTCCTACGGAATCCGAAGCCAATAAGCTCCCAAAAAGCCTTGTGCTAAATGAGGTGGCCATGTACATGTACATATAATGCATAGATGATCAACTCCCCTGGGCGATATGGGATCTAACAATCCATCCCCTTTAGGGACCCGACGTCCTCGTCGGCACACTTCCGGCCAGGGATTGACTCTGATACCAAATTGTCACATCCCGACCCAGGCTCCACCACATCCCAGGCTCTACTTCACCGTGGCGCGATATTGTCCGCTTTGGGCCCCAACCATGCCCTCATGATTTTGTTTCTAGGAACTCATACGAGAACTTTCAAGTAGGTCACCCATCCTAGGATTGCTCTCACGCGAGCTCACTTAACTTCGGAGTTCCTACGGAATCCGAAACTAGTGAGCTCCCAAAAAGCCTCATGCTAAAGGAGGTGGGCATGTACATATAAGACATAAAGGATCCACTCCCCTGAACAATGTGGGATCTAACAAGTTTTTTTCACAATTTTGAGTGAAAAAAAGCCAAAAAACTGAAACGACAAAAGTCAGCTTCAAAAAACTAGTGTTTTTTTTTGTCTTATAACACGGGTGAACAATATCATTAAATGAATTTTTCAAAAATCAATCATGCCCTCATTTTCCCCTCTATTATACACTACCAGTAGCAGAAATCAGATCTTAAATTTAGGGCGTCCTTCCTCCCAGCAATCTCTCTCGTCTCCTAGGTTGTGTTCTCCTAGCTCACGTCCTTCATCTGGTAAGCTTCTCTTGTATGAAAATTCCAACCAAATTTCGTTTTTTTGTTTTGTTTGATTTTCTTATTGGGTTTTTAAATTTGGGGATTTGAGAGTGTGAGAGGTTTAAACTAAGATATAAATATTTTTTAATAAGTATTTTTAATAATTGTCACTTAGTACTATGGTCTAATGATATTTCTCTTCACTTGTAAGTGAGAGGTCTTAGGTGTCTTAGGTCCGATTCTCTCCAAAAGCCAATTTGAATTACATTATTGCTAGCCTAATGTGTGGCTAAACGGACCCCCCCTTTTTCTGTAGATATATATTTTTAATAATTAACCTTTATTTTCCAAATGATGAAATTAATACAGATACGTATTATGCCTTTTTTTTTGTCATTTTACATAGGCAGTGCTATTTTATATAAAAATTTATCAAACATTATAACAACTTTTACAACTATAGTTTACCAATTATTTTACTGCTTTATTTCAAAGCTATTTATTCTCACTACTCAACACATGTTTTTTTTGTTTTTTTTGTTTTTTTAAAGCACAACAATACAAAACTAACCCTAAGTAGAATCATTCATTATATATTCTATTTTACGTGAGACTTCCCAATATTGATCATATGTGCAGATAATTCAACATCTATCATTAATTTTCTTTTGTTAATTCGTACATGCAAAGTAAAAACCCAATAATATTTTTTGGGGAGTGTTATTGACACTAAAAAAATCTCATTATACACTCCTCACAAGTGTTTTTTTATTTCCTAATATAGAAAGTTTGGAGTGTAGAATGAGATTTTTGAAGTGCTAATAACAATTCTCTACTTTTTATTCAAGCAATCAACCTACTATGATACCATATTAAACTTTTAGGGTGATGGGCCAACGCCCCACTACTCATAATACTGGTACTTTCTCCAACTTACATCTTACCACATGCAACATAACAAGTACCGAAGATTTCCACACAAGGTTTGGGTACCCTTAGGGTTAAAGCCATTCATTTATCTAAATTACATATTAATAGAACATTCTTTGTCAACTAAAAAGGACAAAAAAACTATTTAGTCTTTTATCATAACAAAAAAGTTAAGGACAGGAACATAAATTCACAAAACGAAATTTTTTTTGTTTGTGTTTAAGCCTCTATAGATGATTTTGACATCTCTAATTTAAACAAAAAAATAAAAGGAAAACTAATGAAAAGGGATTGAAAACTTTGAGTTTTAATGATAAGGATAAAATAAAGGGTAAAGTGAATAGTACCAGGATTGACTTTTTAGTGTAAAAATGTGGTTTTTCGTTAAAGTAAACAGTACCGGGTGCTTTTTGTTAAAGTTCCCAAAAATAAAACCTATCTCCCCACCTCTACTTCCACGTTCTCTCTCTCCTTTTCTCCCACCTTCAATTTTAAAAACAAAAAATAAAAATTTCATGTCTGGGCATATAATAGTATTATATATTTGAATGTTTTTTTTTTAACAAATGATATTATCTATACTAAGGGGAAGGGTGGGCTTAGCCTCAAAATAGACCAGCAATAATTTGGTTCAAATTCGCCTGTACTCTCTCCAACTTACATCTTACCATATGTAAAATAATAAGTGCTAATGTGGCACATAAATGAGTCTTATAAGTATTTTTTTTTTCTCACAAATGGTCCTTGAAAATTGACCCACGACATCAAAATAGTTCCTGAAATTGACCTGCGACATCAAAATGGTCCATGAAATTGAAAATCGATCAAGGTAGTCCCGCAAGTAAGTGTCCCAAATCAATGTAATCATTCTGTCACAATTTTGTCAAAATTTTTGTTATGTGCTGACGTAACACATAAATGGATAACACAAGTCTAAATAAATTAAAAAAATTACAATAGGTTTAATAATTTAATAGTTAATAAAAAGTGGTGAACCCAAAAACTAATCCTGTAATTACCTCTGATCCCAGTCCACATTCCTCTACCTTATTCGATGTCTATTCTCTAAAAAAAATCTCAATACACTCATCTTTACACACTTCAACACCCTTCACCAAATTGAACCTAGATTGAGATCACCTTTGGTGACAGCTTGACTGATTGGCAAAGACTTTTGAGACATCACCGCTAACATTTAAGCGATCAGCATCCTCATAACCTTAATTTGGGAGAGCTTGTTCGGCACTTCCCTGGTGATCTGGTGACTCAAAGAACGGCGAGGTATGCCTTGAGATAATGAGGTTATAACCGAGGTGTGTCTATTGTTGGTTGAAAATTAATTCCAAACCCCCTCTTATGCCTTGGTTAAACCTTGTACCTTTGAAAATTTATGAAAGAATCTCTCTTCGAAGTAGGTCCTACTATAAGAAAAAAATAATTCTATTGTGCAAAAACGTATTTAGACAACTTTTTGAACTAATTATTAAGCTCACATCAGCACATAACCGTTTTTTTTTATAAAATTATGACGGAATGATCATATTGATTTGCAATACCTATTTTCAAGAACTACATCTATCGAATTTCAATTTTAGGGATCATCTTCATAGTGTTTCAAAAACTATCTTAATGGTTTGAGTCAATTTCAAGGACCATCTTGATGGTGTGAGCCAATTTTAGAGACTATTTGTGATAAAATTCTGTAAATCTTGTGGGGCACATCAACACTTAACGAAATTTTTAATAGAATTTTAACGGAAGGATCACATTGATTTACGACACTTATTTTTAAGGACTACATTGAATGATTTTCAATTTCAAAGACCATCTTCATGGTTAGAGTCAATTTCAAGAATCATTTGTGATAAAAATCCTAGAATTATATATTTGTATTTTTTTTAACAAATGATATTATCTATACTAAGGGTGAGACGGTGGACTTAGTCTCAAAATGTGCTAATAATAATTTGGTTCAAATTCGTCTTTTGCGAGAATCAAAACTAAGATCTCTTACTTACAAGTGAAGATGAATACCACTATACTGTAGAACTAAGTAGCATTTTTTTTGTTTTTTTTGTTTTTTTAGTTTGTCAAATTTCCAATGGATTTTCACATACACCATCTCCCATCCTCACGGCAGCCCCTCCCCTCTCTCCCTCTCTCCCTCTCCGCCTCCTCCCATTCAGCTATGGAAGCCAAGAAATCACCAGAATTGAAAAATTAACTGAGATAAAGATTGATCACTTTCAAATACTAAACACCAAAGTTTCGGAATCCACGACGAGCATAGCACAAAGGTGCTGCATCCATCTTTTAGCCAAGACAAGTTCACTTTTCAAAGAGATTGAAATGCAGAACCTGACACACCTCCAACACCAGCTTCATAAACGTTTGCTGCAAAAGCGAGACCCCAAAATTAGTCATTCTACCACACTTAGCAACATTCAAGTTTTTCATGGTTTTTGAGGAAGACCCATCTTCCAAAAATACACCAAGTTACCCAAACCCACGATCTTTAATCAATGATCTATCTTGCAAACTCAAAACGCTAATCAAATTACTGCCCCAATTGCTCTAAGAGCTTGGTCTGAGACCAATCCAGACTATCCCAAATCCAAAGGTGTCAAAACATTTCACATGTTAATGAAATATTAATGCTTTCAAGCAAACAGGAACTCAAGGTCAAAATAAGGTTTGAGGGCAAGTAAAATACCTTACTGTTCATGTCTTGACCAAAGATTCTTGTGTTGCATCCTCATTTGCCTTCTTAAATCGAGCAACGTGCTTCTGATACTCTTCTAGTTCATTCTCAAGCTTTTCAATGAACTGACTTGTATGTTCGAGGGACTGCTCATATTTATATTTTTCCAGTGCCTGCAGTGTTTTAAACACAAAAGCAATTGTAACGTTAACCTTTGCATTCACGTGAGGATCAATGGCTTTTAAACCAATTGATCAATTGGCCTTTATGAAAAAGTCATTTCCAATATCACAACCTTCTGGGGTGATGATTTCATAATAGAATCATAATGTCGAGTACAAATAAGATAAGCTAAAACTGTTAATTTAATTTCATTCTATTTAAGACCTTTAAAAACAGAATAATTTTGTTATTAAAGACGAACACCATAACCAAATTTGACTAGCAGTCAACAAGAGATACTATCATCAACCTAAGAAACAGGACACAAAAACTAAATTGGCATTGCTAACTGTATTTCAAAAGACTTCACAGAGAATCACTCTCAAAGCTGAGAATCCCACAGTCCACCCTCTGTTATTACTCTGCCTGGTTCCGTCCAAGGATTGAGACCTGCAAGGTTTGCTCAAGAGGAACCTCCACAACCACTTACCAAGAAAAGACCTATTTCTCTCCTCTAAATTCTCATTGCTAACAGTTTCACCCTTGGTTATTTGCATAAGGTATCACCTGAAATATTATGAGCACGCAACGCAAAACCAATTGAGCAATAAGTTGCATGCGACTCTATCGAATAAGGGTAACACTTGAAGAACAACCTTTCCTCCACCCTTCTAAATTCTTCCTAACTTTCTCTACCACTGCATTGCAGATTTTAAGACACATTGGTTTGCCACCAAGGAAACCTGAATAACTGAGGCCACTCAACTCTCCAGTGAAACTAACCTACTGTCCCCTACACTGATGTCAAGCAAACACACTCTTGAAAATATCAATCCTATGCCCCGATACTAGCCCAAACAGCACTATAATCTTGACGAAATTGTTGTCAGAAAATTGCATAAGGGATAAACTCATTCCCCAGTGATAAAAAATCTCCAATCATGTTAAAAATCGTAGCCATCTCCACCAGTCCATGAAGTGAATCAACTAGAAGCATGTAGCGAAATGGGGACAAGACAAAATTATTTCACACTCCTTGTAATGCAAAAAGCTCAATAATCACATCATATCTACTCAGCATTAACAGAAAATTATTTCACTCAAACAAATTGATAACTTAGAACGTGTAAAAATGTTACAAACACTTTATTTTCAGGACAAGACAAAATCCCAGTCTAAACCTCCTATCTACTTTCTGGCGCTAACTTCCACATTAAGAAAATTGAACAATCTAATGGTAGCTGAAAATTACCTTATTTTTGGATAATGTATCTGGAGGTGACATTACTTTCGGCTGCACATAGTTCTTTCCCCGGTAGAAAATTATGCTATTATTAGGTTTTATGTCAATCACAATGCCTTTACTCAGTCGAGCAAGCTCTTCAGCATATTCATGAACCTGTCCTGGCTTACAAGGCTTGCAAATGACCTTAACAGTCTCATGCTTCTTCCAATGCAGATGCATATTTAAAACCACCCCTCCGAATACTCCTCGCCTTCCTACTGGGACATAGTTCTTCTTTTTCTCACCGGTTCGCTTAAGATAATGTTTTTCTTCCTCAGTTAAAATTTCAGGATCATGTGTTTCAGCGGGGGCTTTGGGGACCTCAAATTTCCTCAACTTCTCAATCAACCATGCTTCCTTTCGTTTTGCCTAAAGAATAAACCAATTTACTGAGATAAAAGTATCAAAAGAATATAGTTAGAAAGAAAATAGTTATATGAGATGGTCAAAAGCCTAGACAATGCAGAAATTAAGAACAGAGAAAAAAGTGAAAATTTTAACGAGAGTCCACTTCTGAAAAACTAAACATGAATTTTGCAACACAACAACAAATCTACCCTAACAAACAGATACATCGACGTAAAACCAGAGGATTCAATCGAACAGCAACCGCACTACCAAGGGAACCAAAATGCAAAAAGTAGTGAGATAGTAGCAGCAAAGCATTTACAGATAACAAAGCATCTAACCAACCTTTTCAAGTTTGTATATAATTCTAACTTGTGGATTTGGAGAGTTCATCTTCTTTTTGGCCTTGAGGCGGTAAAATCGCAGTTCATTTAGTTTGGCCTTCTTGGACATTTTAACACGTCGGGTTACAGCCATCTTCTTGTTCCCATTGTTTGAGGGACCAATCTTATCAAGTGGCTTGCCGATTGAAAACCTGACAACATCATTGTCTGTCTTCACCTCGAATGATGTACCGCCCATGCGTCTAGCAGTAGCAGGCAGGCAGTTTCGAAGAATGCTATGAGACGTAAAAACATTTGACCTCCGCACGGATAATGAGTCCAATGCGGAGGATGTACACGAAGCTTCAGAAGGAGAGTGTGTAAAGCATGTTGTGGATGGCAACGAGTGATCGAAAACGTTTTGGGTTACACAATACAACCAGAGAAAAGGGTCCCTGTATAAGAAAACATACACATTCCAACACAATCAATCCAGAGTTTGATAATTTTGTAACCCGAATACTAATAATTCTTGGCAGAAAGATGAATGAAAATGCGAAAAAACAGGAGAGGGAGTGAAATCAAAGGAAAAAAAAGTACCTTTTGATCGCATTTGGGCAAGAGCGAAAAACGGCTCTAGCTGAAGCTGAAGAAGCTAACATTTTGGGCATCAACCAAAACCGATCCTAACAAGGAATTTGACAGGAAATTTAGAAAAATTCTTAACCCAATTCTTAATTAAATTCTTAAAATTCAAACCAAAATACCTAAGTAAAGTAGTCAATGTGCTGAAGAACTATGTGCAGCCGAAAGTAATGTCACCTCTAGATACATTATCCAAAAATAAGGTAATTTCAGCTACCATTAGATTGTTCAATTTTCTTATTGTGGAAGTTAGCGCCAGAAAGTATAGGAGGTTTAGACTGGGATTTTGTCTTGTACTGAAAATAAAGTGTTTGTAACATTTTTACACGTTCTAAGTTATCAATTTGTTTGAGTGAAATAATTTTCTGTTAATGCTGAGTAGATATGATTAGCCGATCCCACTCAGTGACTTGGATTTTCCAAGTCTCCAACCGAGAAGTTTTCCTCACTCGGGAAATTAAGGGAACACTACCTCAACCTACATGCTCCACTCACAAAGCTTCAACATACAAGCTTCAACAAAAGAAAATTCACAGAACTTAGCGAAGAAGGCTTTGGTGTATTTAACACAATACGTTGAAATGAAGGAAAGCTTATTTATTGATATCCCCAATAAGTTACAAATATGTACATATACTTAAGTCAAAATAAACAAACAAGAGGGAGCCTTCACAAAGGTTGCTTAGGAGAAGTCTCAGCAGTCGGTAGAGCCCCAGAAAGAGAAGGCACCGGAGGGGGATCATTCGGAGCCTCAGTACTGGACAGAACCCTAGAAGGAGGAGGCATTAGAGGTTGATCATTTGGAGCTTCATTACGCGGTACAGCCCCAGAAGACGAAGGCAATAAATGCCTTTGGAACAAACCCACAAATCTCTGATGATCAAGTAAAACCTGACCATCAGATTCCTTCATCTGGTCAAGCTTCCTCTTCATGTTTGTAGCATAGTCATGTGCGAGCCGGTGCAACTGTTTATTCTCATGCTTGAGCTCTCTAATCTCCTGTTTGAGACTCATCACTTCAGCCGCCAATGATTCAACTTGGCGGGTTCGAGCAAATAGGCGTTGGGCCATATTAGACACAGAACCTGCACACTGAACACTGAGAGCCAGAGAATCCTTAACAGCCAACTCATCAGACCGTTTGGAAAGTAGTCTGTTATCTTTGGGAGTGAGAAGGTTCCTGGCCACTACTGCAACGGTCATATCATTCTTCATCACGGAATCCCCAACGGTAAGAGGACCAGTAGGGGAGACGAAGGATGGGCGCCATATGTTGTCTGGAGAAGGCGGGGCTGCCTCTTCAACAAGGTTCAAGTCAAAACGACGGTCGGAGGGGCCAGACATTTTCAAAGGTGTTGAAGAGAGAAGAGGTCGGACAAATCAAGATCTTAGAAGTGCAAGAATGGAGCTTCTACGGGTGGATATTCAAGTGTGCTTTGGAGCTTAATGTCAGCCCCTATAAAAATCTGCACTCGACGAAGCTTCAGAAATCGAAGAGGCGCCTGCTCAAAAATCGAAGAGGCGTTTGCTTTCTCAAAAGCTGGGCTGCTCAGAGACCACGAGGGTCGATCTCAGAAATCAAAGAGGCGTTTGCTTTCTCAAAAGCTGGGCTGCTCAAAGATCACGAAGGCCGATCTCAGAAAGCGAAGAGGCTTGCTTTCTCAAAAGCTGGGCTGCTCAGAGACCACGAGGGCCGATCTCAGAAATCGAAGAGGCACCTACTCTTCCAGCCTTGTCAGCACCTGTCACACGCACACTCAGCTTTGCGGAAATTATGGGCATTCTGTCGAACATTTCTGGCGAAGTAGAAAGCACATGAATCGTACTGTTCAATCACCCACTTCCCACACGCAACAGTAGCTCATGGGTACCACAGATAACTTTGCCAAAGTTCTCTGACAAAGTTGAGACACGTGAAGCTTGCAGCTCCCACTACATCGCTCTGACCAAGAAGGGTAAAAGAATAGCAAAGAAACAACACTAACAAAGTTTAGACACATAAATTTTGAAGGTCTAGCTACCATATTATTACCCACAAGGGTAAAGGAACAGTACCACTGCTGGATAATTGGAAAGTCCCGGTGTGTCAACCTCTGTGCTTCGTGGCAAGGTAGACTAGCAAACATGCCCAACCTTTACTCACATTCGAGAAAACACTCCCAACAAGATTGCTTGCTCCAAAATCGAAGAGGCACCGCCCTCCGAATCTCGAGAGCCAGACTCCCAACATGATTACTTTCTCAAAAATCGAAGAGAGGGTAAAGGAACAGTACCACTGCTGGATAATTGGAAAGTCCCTGTGTGTCAACCTTTGTGCTTCGTGGCAAGGTAGACTAGCAAACATGCCCAACCTTTACTCACATTCGAGAAAACACTCCCAACAAGATTGCTTGCTCCAAAATCGAAGAGGCACGACCTCCGAATCTCGAGAGCCAGACTCCCAACATGATTACTTTCTCAAAAATCGAAGAGAGGGTAAAGGAACAGTACCACTGCTGGATAATTGGAAAGTCCCTGTGTGTCAACCTCTGTGCTTCATGGCAAGGTAGACTAGCAAACATGCCCAACCTTTACTCATTTCGAGAAAACACTCCCAACAAGATTGCTTGCTCCAAAATCAAAGAGGCACCGCCCTCCGAATCTCGAGAGCCAGACTCCCAACGTGATTACTTTCTCAAAAATCGAAGAGACTCCGCTCTCCGAATCTCGAGAGCCAGACCCCTAGCAGGATTGCTTTCTCAAAAATCGAAGAGGCATCGTTCTCCGAATCTCGAGAGCCAGATCCCCGACAGGATTGCTTGTTCGAAAACCGAAGAGGCACCACTTTCCCAACTTCAAGAGCTGGATCTCCTTGGATAAAGCTTGTCTGTAATCTTCACACGCAACATCAGCTTTCCAGATACCACAGACCACTTTTTCAAAGTGCTCTGACAGAGTTAAAACATGTGAAGCTGGCAGCTCCCACTACCGTGCTATGACCAAGCAGGGTAAAGGAATAGCATTATTACTTGATGTTAGGGAGACTCCTATATATGTCGACCTCCATCCCCAACGGACAGGCAGACATGCAAAAATGCTCAACCCTTCCTCTTATCTGAGAGGGCACTTCCAACGAAGCCTTTCGAAATATTCAGCTTTCTTTCCCCCCGATAATACCTCTGTAAACAAGCTATACTAGAGCAAGAATATCTCATATCATCAGGGTTAAAAGCAAGAGTATCCCATATCATGCTTTTTCCCTGTTTTTTCCTTTGGCCTTGTTCTTACCTGCAAGACAAGGCGAAAGAGAGCAATCAGTCAGCACTTGGAATCAAGCTTCCAGCCAGGAACTGACTGCCTGGAACCCCTTACCTGATTACTTACCTGGCATTGCTATCGAGTACTCATCTTCAACATCTTATGCTTCCAAGGAAGATACCGCATCTGCCTGAGGAACAGATAGGGCAAGTGAGAAGAATACAAGGAAGCATGTGGAGACAAGCGTAACAGCTCACGTGCCGATACATCCACTACTCTGTCAAAAGCAAAAGTATCCCATATCAGCAGGGTCGAACGTACTCTAGATTTGATGGACTTGTTTTGACCCTCAAATTCTTCAGTCGGCCTTATACTATCGAGGAAACCAGAAAACCCTCTAGCCCAGTTCAAGAATAAGCCTATGGAAAGTTACTTCTTCAAAAGCAAAAGTATCCCATATCATCTCTTCTCATTTTTCTTCTCTTTATCCTTCATGCTGCCTGCAAGATAGGGAGAATGTGAACAATCAGCCGGAGCTCTGATTGCTTACCTTGTCTGTCACCTTTTTCAGCAGATCCCCTAGCTCGGCGACTTGGGGGACTCCTACTACATGGTTTGTATCGCGCTTGACCAAGCCTGAAACTACAAGTAAACTTCAAGTGAAATTGATACATTACCTTGTGCATCTCCACCAGTTACAGATACCACCCCTGGATGGAGGAAGAGTACTTCCAGAAAAGATGCCACATCTACCTATGAGACAGATAAGGCAAGTCAAGACGATACCACACTCCGGTACTTAGAAGTTTCGTGGTTACGAGATCATTCTCCCACAATATTTCCTAATGTCATTTGTACTAAATCATTCACTTGTACTCACTAAAGGAGAGCTTGAACCTATGTATTTGTGTAAACCCTTCACAATTAATGAGAACTTCTCTATTCCGTAGACGTAGCCAATTTGGGTGAACCACATACATCTTGTGTTTGCTTTCCTATCTCTATCCATTTATATACTTATCCACACTAATGACCGGAGCAATCTAGCGAAGATCACAAAAAGTGACCGTTTTCGCTACCTAGGATCTATCTTGCAAGAGAATGGAGAATTAGATGGAGATCTCAACCATAGAATACAAGCTGGATGGATGAAGTGTAAGAGTGCATCCGGCGTGTTATGTAACCGTCGTAGGCCACTGAAGCTCAAGGGAAAATTTTATAGGACGGGAATAAGGCCAGCGATGTTGTATGGCACAGAATGTTGGGCGGTGAAGCATCAACACGTACACAAAATGGGTGTAGCGGAGATGAGGATGCTTCGTGGGATGTATGGGCACACGAGAAAGGATAAGATTGAGAATGAGGATATCCAAGGTAAAGTAGGAGTAGCCAAAATTGAAGGAAATATGAGAGAAAATCGGTTCCGGTGGTTTGGACATGTGCAAAGAAGGCCTACTGATGCTCCGGTTCGAAAATGTGACTACGGGACAGAGGTTCAGGGCCGAAGGGGTAGAGGAAGACCTAGGAAAACTTTGGAAGAGACCCTAAGAAAAGACTTGAGTACTTGGATCTAACGGAGGACATGACACAAAACCGAGCGCAATGGCGTTCTAGGATTCATATAGCCGACCCCACTTAGTGGGAAAAGGCTTTGTTGTTGTTGTTGTTGTTGTTGTTGTTGCTAAGTAGATATGATGTGATTATTGAGCTTTTTGCATTACAAGGAGTGTGCGATATACTGGATGTGATACACCATTATTTCTTCTTATTTTGGGATTTATAGTTAGAGTACACAAGTTCCTTTCTCTTTTAGAAATTTCTGTATTTGCCAATCTACCGGATGTAACACTTGTTTATACTTCTCCAGTTGATTGTCGTTTTTTTAATCCTGCTACAGCATTGTGTTTTTACTGTACTCAATTTTGACCAAATATGAATATTTTTGGGAGTATCGCTGCTGTCTTTTGCATTGCTCTGCTTTTTATCTTTTTGTGGATAACAATTGACACATAAAATGTGATCTGAAAATGAAACTCTTCTTTAAATGCGTAGTTCTAATCTCTGTTTTATAGGAAACATAAACTACCTTTAACTAAAAGGAAGAGACATAGTAAGTCGTTACAAAAGCATACCAGAAAATTTTAACAGGCTACATGGATAGTGCTTATTGTTATTTTATGGCACCTTAATCTCTAGTCTATCCAGATCAACAATTGAATAGAAAAAGGACAGTACGCATTTGTTCCCGATCAATTCCTATAAATTAAATACCTACTTGATCACCACACATGAAAAAATTTATAAAGTTATTAAACACCTAATTTGGGTAATTGCAGAAGACAAACGGGCAGAGAATATACGTTTTTTAACAAAATTGAAGAGAAAAATAAAAATAATTGCAGGGTCTCCAAGTAAGTTCCAAATAAACCCATAACTCCAAGTAGATTACAAGTTCGAGATTTCCATACCTTGAACCGAAGGTGGCGTGGCGTCTGCTACTCCAAAACTTGATCCTTGATAAATTGAACTTCCTTCTTCGATCTAACAATCGAAAAAATAGTATTCACACAAAAACCCAATACACAAAGAATAAGATAGGCATACACAGAGAATAAGAAATCGACAACGCCAGCTAGAATGCCTCATTACATTGGTAGAAGAACCAGTTCAGACAAGAAGTGAAAACAGATGACCTGCAGTACACTGACTAGTGACTACAATCTCACCCATTTTACCTTAGCTGGCACAGTGTCATCCTAAATGCATCAGACCTGAACCCATTTTCTCTGAATTCCTCTGTTCTCTCTAATATTTCTCAACCCGTCTCATATTTTCTTTCGTTTTACTGCTTATTTTCCTTCTCTTTCTAATACTCTGCATTTTCACATGTTAATTGGTAATCCATCTCTGAAAACAACTAAAAGATAAAAGCAAATATAACCATTAAAGTTGGATTATACCGAAGAATCGAGGGGCATAACTTTACTTTCAAATAATTACATGTTCCATTAAGTACTACACTTTCTACGCATCATATCCTTCAAGACAAAACTGGGACCTCGTATTCCCATTTTTTCAACTTTCTCCTACAATTTTCCCTTCTTCTTTTTTACCACAAACCTAAACTTTATATAGGACAGCAGAAAAACTTAAGCGACAAAGGGACACATGACCATGAGTTGATCTGCTCTGCCAGTTTTGTCCCCAGTTCCTGGCCATCGGTATCCACCCGGTCCTTGAACCCTTCACTTTCACAGTAAGAACCTCCCCATCTGAACCTACATTGGTGATTAGGACTTGGTAGAAGTGAGAACTCCCACCCACCATGAACCTTATCCCTCCAATTCTCTCACATTTTCACAGCAACAACCTCATGTCGTGATGTTGCCTAATTCTAAAGAATCCCACAACCCCATGCTGATGCATGCACTACTAATTTCCCCCAATTTTCCCAACAGCTGCCTAATTCTAAAGAAACCCAGTAAACCCAGCTGCAACAAATCTCCGAAACCACCAATAAAAACACAGAATTGACCAATTATACAAACAATCAAACATTCATGCAATTCAACACAAACAGATAATACAAGAGTGAGAAAAGTAGAGAGAGAGAGAGAGTTACAGAAAACTAAATCCGAAATTGGAGTCACAAATACACAATGTGAAAATGGTCTCTTCGAATTGGATTGAGGAATTGCAGTCTCAAAGTCCCAGAAACTCAAAAAAAAAAAGGATTACCTGTTCGTCTTTATTCTTGGTCGCCCGTCGTTGGTGAGGCGCAAGGCCTGCTCGTGGTCTGCGGGGCGCAGGTGTCAAACCTCCATCGCGGCAGGATATGAAATCGTGAAAAAAAAAAAAAAAAAAACTCTAAAATCTGACTTTTTTGTTTTCAAATTATAATGGCTGTTTTTAAAATATTTTGAGTCCAGTTTTGCAAGATAAGCCTACCAAACAGATTTTTTACTTTAAAATTTAAAAATTATTTTTGAGTTAAAAATTTTGGACTTAAATCCAATACCAAACAGGTCTTTATTTTCTTGAGCTCGTTTGGTGACTGGTTAGGGATGGCACGGTACGGGGGTTCGGATGTACCATTCTCATATCCGAACTTGTGTATTTTCTCAGAATTCGAACCTGTAGAATTTTCGAACGGATTTTCCCATAACCGAACTCGTTGGGTAACAAATTTTTGATCCTGGAACGGTTTCGCATTATGATATTTATATATATATTTATATTATTAACTAAATGTAAAATATTAAAAAAATGATATTAAATAAAT
Source organism: Malus sylvestris (assembly GCF_916048215.2). Taxonomy (NCBI): domain Eukaryota; kingdom Viridiplantae; phylum Streptophyta; class Magnoliopsida; order Rosales; family Rosaceae; genus Malus; species Malus sylvestris. Next base: position 6,124,345 of record NC_062269.1, on the reverse strand, counting down.
TGCTATTATTAATATAATTGATACAATGCATCTAATAAATACTATTAAAAATTTATATTACTAAGAAAATATTTACACTCTTGAAAATTATAAGCATATAATTACTATTATTAATGATATAAAAGTAAATAATTAATTTCATATTTAATAATGCATGATTATTAACAACCTCTTTTAATAAATATTTATATATTTTATTCATAGATGAAATGGTTCGATTTCAGGTATGGGTTTGGAGCAGATACCCCAATAACCATAACCGAACCCGAAACCGAAAAATTTACCCGACGGTTACCCATAACCGTAAAATACCTGAAATTTTGGATCGGTTACTTGCAGGTATCGGATTTGACGGGTTAAATTGTCATCCTATGATTGGTACAGGGACGGTATACGCCCGAGTAATGCAATTGAAAAATTTAAGTAACACTCAAATAATAATTTAATTATCAACTTTCATGTTATTTAATTTATAAAATTTAGTCTACGAAAATTTATCATTTTAGTTTTAGAAAACAACTTTACTGGATGAGTAATGCTAGAAAAACTAAATTTTGTAAACTAAGTAACATGGAAGTTGACAATTGAATTATTATTTAAGTATTGATTAACTTACTTATTGTTTTAATGGTGACACAACATCTAATTTGTAAATTTAGTCTACCTAGTGTTACCGTATTTTTATTATTATTTGAGAACGTATATATTAATTTAATCTGAAAATAATTTTAAAAAATAAACATAATCAAGACTGTAAACCGGCTTGAAACAGTTCAAATTCACACGAAGTTAAGTTCGTATTTGACTCTTTAAAGCTGGGCTCGTGAAAGAACCAACCAAGCCTAGTTTAACTTGATTAAGAAACAAATCAAGTTTAAATACTAAATATATTCGGCTCATAAAGCTTGCAAGCACCTCAATTTTTTTGTCAAAAAAACTCAAAGTAAGCTTGAACTTAGCTCAATCATTCAGCTTCGACAGCAAATAATATTAATAAGACGATGAAATTGACAAAAACAAAAAAAACAATTATAAAATCACAACAAATTAAAACTTCATAACTCATTTTACAAATTACACCGAAGCTTGTGGTGAAAAATGGAGTTTCCCAAATCCGAAACTCACTCGTATGGAGGAAACACCCCGTTTCTTTTCACGCTTTGTCTTGTTCTGTCTTCTCTTGTGATCTTCTCCCACTGTCTGTCACTTAAACCCAGCCGCCGTCCGCGCCTGCGCCTCTGTGGGAGAAAAGAAAACTAACACTCGACTCAGAGAGAGGAGAAACCACCTAAACCAAGCTCTCTCTCTCTCTCTCTCTCTCTCTCTCTCTCCCTCTCCCACTACTCAGATTACCAAACCCAAGGTCAACATTATGGACTTCCACCTAAACCACAGCACCAACTCCCCCACATCCTCTGCCTCCTCCACCACCATCGCCACCGCACCCAACCCCAACCCTAACCCCGATTCCACCTCCAACTCTGTCTCCGCCGACGACCCCATGCACTCCTGGTGGGAGTCTATCTCCAAAGCCCGCTCCCGCATCCACTCCTTGTCCTCACTCCTCGATCCTTCCCTTTCCCAGTCCCTCTCTTCCCTCGCCGACTCCGACCGCCCCGCCCTCTCCCTTATCTCCTCCCTTCAATCCTACGACGCCGTCTCTTCTGCCCTCTCCTCCCCTCTCTCCGGCTCCGGATCCGACCCCCTCTGTCACTGGCTTTACGACACCTTCCTCTCCTCCGACCCCCATCTACGGCTCGTCGTTTTCTCTTTCCTCCCTCTCCTCTCCGGCCTCTACCTCTCCCGAGTCCACTCTCTCTCCTCTGACTCCCCCTCTCTTCCCTCCCTCGCCGGCTTCGAAGCTGTTCTCCTCGCCATCTACGCCGCCGAGACCAAGGCTCGAAACGGCAAGCCTGTCGTCGTTTCGATACCCGATCTCTCTCAACCCTCTCTCTACCACACCCCTCTCCTCCAGAAACCCAACCCCCTCACTGCCTCCACCGCTCCCCACCAATCCATTGGGGTTTTGTCGCCGCCGCTTGAACCCCAGGTCGCGGTGAAGTCCACCAAACGTGCCTGCATCGTCGGCGTTGCCCTGGATTCCTATTACAAGCACATTTCCCAGATGCCCACTTGGTCCAAGATCGATTTTTGTCGATTCCAAGCTTCTTGGGCCGGCCAGGATTGCTCTTGTCTGCGACAATTCGGTGATGATGATACCAACGAGCCCGATATGAATCCGGGATTGTTCCTGGAGGGCAGCGATGAGATTGACGTTGTGACCGAAGAAATGGACCAGTTGACGATGAGAATTGAGAAACCTGGTAGCAATGGTGTACATTTGGAGCCAAAGGGGTCCAGAATTCCATTACCTTGGGAGCTTTTGCAGCCTGCATTGCGAATTTTGGGGCATTGTTTGTTGGCCCCGTTGAATTCTCAGGATGTTAAGGATGCGGCTTCCGTTGCAGTAAGGCGATTGTATGCGCGAGCGTCTCATGAGTTGGTGCCCCAGGCAATTTTGGCTACCCAGAGTCTCATTCAGCTCGATAAGAGGACACGTGAGGCTGCCAAGACTGTAGCAGCTGCTAATTCGTCTTCAAATGCTAACACCCCGAGCAAAGCTAAGAAACCGGAAGTGTTTTTGGTCTCAAAATGAGTAAGTAGTTGACTGGTTTGTATGCTGATTTGATTTTGCACATTGGATGCTGTATAGCTATGTATCCAACTGTTGAAAGCAGTTGTTGTAGATTAATGTTGTATGATTGTCAGTCTGTGATTTGTGTTTGTAGATCCATCCTAGTGACAGGTAACTTTTGATTACAAGTTTTCTTGTGGTTAGTTAAATGTTATGAACTATGCCCTTGTGTATTTCTTTAAGCAGCGATGTATTGTTTTTTTGTTGATCTTGTACTTGCAAAATTGACTGAAATGTTAGTTACTTAAAGTCCGGTAATTTATGCAGCTTATCATTTATGTATGATTGCTTTCTCATTTCATCTCGTCATTGTAATACATTATGATTTGTATTGTCATCTGATCCAGCGATGCTCTATCTGTTTTTGTTTTTGGCATGCACTTTTCCCTTCACTGATGCCGCATCTCGTCTCTTTGGATCCTTTCAACCCAGTAATTGTTGGAGGAAGATGGATATGAGAGAATACAGAAGAGAGTTTAAAACGGGAAACTGAAGCTTTATTGATAACTGACTTTATTGATTTCAAATTGATTACAACACTAGGCCATCTTATTGGCTATTTATAATAACATTCAGACCTTTTCATAACAGACATAACTCTTGGATTAGTTCCAAGAGTTGCAGACACAACCCTGGACTTCTAAAGAGATACAACTCTTCCTAAACATAGCTCTTCTCAAGAGACACAACTCTACTTAACAACTGTTACAACTAACAGGGAGAAAGTGCATTACGTTTAACAGTAATATATAATGTGTGTTTACAATTATTGTTCGTGTTTGATATTGATGTGTTGGTTTGAATGTATGAACCGATAGCTTTCTTACTTGATGGTTTGTGGGAATCAATAAACAAGTGGTTTGTTTATCTGCCCACTCAGTTTGATTGTTTGGCATTAATCTGATGACTCCAAAGTCATTTTAGCTCTATATCATTTTAGACCTGTTTACTGGTTAACCATTGGTTCATATGTGAAGTTTTTTTTAACAGTGCTTACCGGCCATCTCCATTAAGCTTACTCCCTGGCTTAACCTTCTCGATTGCTTGACCTTCTTGGTTAGGCTAGATGGGGTCTGCTTTGTACACTTTCAGCTTCGTTTTGGACTGATAAAAAGAAGTTATATGTCTTCCTGTGTGTCAATATCTGGATGTAATGTAGGGTGTGGTAAATACAGTAGTCAAATTGTTACATGGGTAACGGTGGTTCTTGTGAAACCGGGTTTCTTATCATTCGTTTTGTTTGCTTTTGTGGGACTTATGTTAAATAGACTCTTATGAGTGCCGAGGGTTGGTTGACAAGGAAGAATTCGAAAGGCAAAGTTACTTCGATATATGCAATATATGATTGAGCAAAATAGGGTTCATTGGATATAACAATAGTGTATAATAAAATGTCCTGATGGACAAAGGGTTAGGACTTAGGAATGTGATTAAAAGTAACATGGCACTACTTGGGATTTGGTTGTGGAAATTTTTGCTGGAAAAGGATTGAGTGGTTAGGGAACCATGAAAGTGGTCATAGGCTTGTGTGGTTGCCGATCGAAAGACATGTTCTGGTGAAGAATGGGGAAAAGGTTAGTGTTTTGGGAGACACCTTTACGTATCTCTTTCCCTCACCTATGGCGAGAATTTGTGTAGTTCTTCCCTTCCAGTAAGCTGGGATTTTGATCTTTGAGGAAATCTATGCAGTTCTCTTCAAATCCTATGTTGAAGAGCTTCTGTCTCATTGTTCAATGTGTATTTTATGTTTTGGGTAATGGGGTTGATAAGGAAACTCACGGTAAACATGTTGTATGCCACTTGTTCTCATTGTGTTTTCTTTCTCTTGGGTGCAAACTGCTTTCTTATGGGAACAAATCTCATTTGCGTAGTAATTTCAATCCTTCTACAAATAAAGCGCTTGGCTATTTATTGAGTTCCGCTTTCACACGATCGTGGTGATGCAACATATACACATTGTATAGAGAAACTTTAGTAGGATTGGCTGATAAGCGCATCTCTACCCTCTCAAATTGGGTCTGACTTGCGTGACTTGGGCAGCTTTGCCCTTTCAATCTAGGGATTCTATGGAATTTTCTTGGGCTCAATTGGCCTAGCTAGGGTATTGTCCAAGTCTATTTACTGCCCTTCCTAAGTAAGGAAATTTACCAAGGCTCTTACTAGGGATGCAACTTGGATTGCAAAATTCATTAAGTTTCAAGTATTCCATTTGATGTAAATTCGAAACCAAAATTCCAAAAATACATTAAAAAAAATGAGATATATAAAAATATATCTTATGCAGAGAGATGGGATACTTTTGATCTTTGTATTAAGCCATACAACTCTATAATTTTGAAATTTGAAATTTAATCCGATTATTAAATTTCCGAATCTGCATGAATTTATGTTATTGGAATATACATCTATTTTTGAAATATTTTTTTTAACAAATGATATTGTCTACATTAAGAGGTGGGGGAGTGGGCTAAATCTCACAATGAGCTAGCAATAATATGGTTCAATTTCGCATTTGGTGAAAATCGAACCTAAGATATCTTACTTACAAGTGAAAATGAATAATATTAGACCGTAGTACTACGTGACGTAAAACATTTTGGGTTAAAATTGAAAAGATATACCTTCCTACCCGAATCATCTGAAAAATTTCGTTGAAATTATTCGTTTGGAAATTTCCCATAAAGCTAAATGCTTGTGAACTTCTTCATCATCATATGTTCTTTCAGCACGCTTTCAATCTCGTAATGATTACATCTTTGAGGAGAATTGGAATAAAAAAAACGAATAAGTAAGCTTCCGATGCCAATTGGCAATGCTTTTTGGTCCACAATGCAACACCATGAGTGTGTTTTGGACGTGGAGAGAAACTTCCAACACATTAATCCTCAGCTTATTTGGAAGCCTATGAAAATCATACAAGAAACTTTTGGGAGTCAGAGCATACAACGTTGTACATGATAAAATTCCACGCAAGGATGAAAGATGTTTCCTTTGTGTTATTTTTTTTTCTTTTTTATCACAAAAGAAATATAAAATGTTTCAGATACACTTACATCAAGCAGATAACGGGTATAGAAAAATAACAACTTATATGAAATTAGAGGATTTTCGTACCAGACTAAAAAATTAGCATTATTGTAATTCATGCAACTGTATAGTCATCGACGTTCTCACTTTCCTATTGAATGTGGCTTGTTCACGGTCACTTCAACAATATTGAATGAATTAATGCCTCTGATCACCAATTAACATCATGCATTAATCAATTAGTTTTGCAATATTTAAATTTGTTAACGAAAATAGAAAAGTTCTTGAAGAGTGATTAAGCTATAGGGTGATGTTAGAAGGATTAAAATTTTAAATTAAATTTGTAAACTAAATAACGTGTCACTACTAAAAAATAAGTATGCTAATCAACGCTTAAATAATAATTTAATTATCAATAACCATATCATCTAGTTTATAAAATATAGTTTAAAAGTTTAGTCAATGTATAGATGAATGTGTGAAGGCACCAGCTATCTTTGATTGGAGGCTCTACTTAATTCTGAATCAAAGAAGCTCTCTCTCTCTCTGTTGTGTCAATTTGTTTCCCATTAATTTTGGCAATATAAATATTAAAAGTTAAAAACTAAAAATAAAACTAGGAAAAAAGGAGGAAACATAGCATTGAATAGGTGAACCCCTCGAAAGAACACATGGATCTTAAAGGACTTTTAGGGATTTGTCACCAATATAATTAATTGATTTGAACCCATGTCCACGTGATTCCTCTCAACCACCCCTTGGAACCCCACCACGGTGACCACACTATACAATTACAAAATTGTTGTAGTTGGAATTTAGTAAGGAAGGAAGAGGGGAATGGGGTAAGGACGAGGACTTGAGGAATTCATGAGTAATATTCTTTATGTTTTGTACTTTTGTTTATATTAATAAGAGATTGAGAAATTTACTTTTCAAGTAATACAAATTGTACAATAAAAGATCTTTTAAATCTCATAAGATTTTTATACATAATCTACTAGGATTTACACAATCACGCTCCTAGTGAAATTAGAATGGCAATACTCTCACTTAGGTCTAAATACTCAAATAAATGGTGTATCAGGTCTTCATGTGATGATGTAGAATTATTTGATGAAAGTGGTATCGTCTAGAATGCATAAGTAGTAAAACTCACAAAACCTAATTATGGTAAAATCCAAAGTAAGATAAAACCGATAGTCTAAAGAGAAAGGTAAGAAGTTGCATCATATCAAATCTAAACACATTCGGGAAGCAAGTGGAAAGCACATAAAGGTATGACCATCCTAGGATAGGTGCCTCGTTGAAACCTCGTCAGTTAGCTAAAACCCAGTGGAAAAAAATGCTCTTAATCTAAGTGAAAGAAAGTATATTAAGGTCAAGTGAGTATATTTCTAGATGCTCACCCTCAGTTTAACAAAACTTCTAAATGAGAACTACAAGCATTGCAAATCAGACAATTTATGTATGCCAATTCCTTAAACAAGCTTCTGAAAGGTAGACTTCGGCAATGACTTCGTGAAGAGGTCGGCAAGGTTGTCTTGGGATCGGATTTGTTTAACTTCAATCTTTGGGTTCTTTGTTGATGTGATGAGGGCGCAATATACTTGGTGTTGACTTGGTTGATGTATCATGTGTTGGTCTAATTGATACATGCGACATTATCTTCATAGATTACTATTGAGACTCAATGATGAATTAAAAACCACAGGTACTTTGAATATGTTCAATAAGAGCTCTCAACCATATCTCTCACGTGTGGCATAATGGGATGCGGTTAGCTTGGAACGATTTGAAGATTTCATAACTAGGGTCTATTTTGTTGACCTCCACAATATTGCGGTATTCCTAACGGTAAATACATAATCGTATATGAGTATGCCTTGTGCGGGTTTGATACATAAGATGCGTCAGTATAACAAACAAGGCAAGCATCATTTCAAGGATCATGGGGTTGGAACCACTCAGGATGCGGAGGGATGAGCAAAAATCCGTAGTAATAGAAAAACGTCTTTATACCAGTTTAGTGGCTGCAAGTAGGCGCAATGCTGCATCTTTATCAACATATCAACAACGAAGAAGATGTTTTGTCTAATGCAAAGAGCTAAGTACAACAAAGCACAAAGTTGAACTTAGATATGGAACTTTAGGTTCCAAAACCTCTTTAAGAATCTCATTTGCATCTAGCGTATGGATGATTATAAATTGGATGGAAACGATGAAAGTCTTTGAATATTAGTTATAGAAGATCCTTCTCCAAAATTCTTCAATTCATTATCGTAATAATGGGACCATGCTGATAATGTGTTGTAGTACGTATTTAGAGGGGAAATAAAGAGAGAGATCGACTAGAGAGAGAAGAAGGGAGAGAAAGGATTAAGGAGTTCGTGAGTAATATTCCTCGTGCTTTGTGCCTTTATTTGTACTAATGGGGGAGAAAAAACTTGCTCTCCAAGTAATACAAGTTGTATAAGAAAAAACCTTCTAGATTTTATAGGATTCAGATCTACACAATCACACTTCTAATGAAATTAGGAATACAACAAAAACATGGCTTTATCATCACCACATTGATACTCAAATTTCCATTCTATCCATGTCAATAGTTAAGCGTAATAATTTGGTATCAAATTGCTATTCACATGAATCAAATTTAAAATTACGCATAATGAGTCCACTATAGTCATTATCTCCGATTTTTAGTCTTATTTTTTTTTATTATAACAATACGTTTCATAAACGGAATAAAGAATGAATGAGAGAACTTAGAAATAAGAAACATAGGAAAGAGAATAAGATTAACTACCCTTTTCTAGTTGATCTGACTCCTAATATTTAGGTATTTGACTATCATAAGAAAGCTTAGAAGTAAATTGATTCTCATTTCTATATTTTAATAAATGCATTTCAATTTCCGTTCAATTAACATGCCTAAGAGTGAGGAGCCACACAATAGACCAAAACTCATCATACACTATATTAGAACATAAGACCAGAGGCAGAGCTATACTTCGACCCTAGATGGCATACCCCCTCCCTCCCCGACACGATCATATAAAAAGCTATATACTGGGGAGAAAACTGTAGCAATGATCCATCAACTTTAACTGAATTGGAGCAATGGTCCCTCAACTAAAAATCTATGACCATTGATCTCTTAACTCATCAAAATATGCAGTTATGGTCATTTTCGTCAACTCTGTCAGAACTTTTGTCAAAATGAGTCACATGCCACAAACGTGAGGCTAAATCAAGAGGCAAATATGGAAAACAAAGTGAAAAATTGTAGCAATGGTCTCTCAACTTTAACCCAATTGGAGTAATGCCCCTTAACCTTAACCTAATTGTAGCAATGGTCATTCTACGATGACTCATTTTGATGGAAGTTCTTAAGGAGTTGACGGAAAAGACCATAGCTACACGTTTTAATATGTTAAAGGATTAATGATCACAAATTTTTAGTTGAGAGACCAACCCTCCAATTAGGTTAAAGTTAATAAATCATTGCTACAATTTTCTCTATATCAGACTTTCATTCAGCGGGTTTAAGAAAACTTGCTACTAATGTGGACCCTAAAACCCCCACCGCCCCCCCCCCCCCAACTAAAAATTTGAAAAAGTAAAAAAGGCAAAAAATAATAGAAAATAGGTTTTAATAGATATCAATAGTTTATATGGTAATTTTTCTCTATACGAACCACAATGGTAAGAAATTCAAGTATGGAATCGTTTTCTTGGTTTATGTACTGGTCCTCCCGCATCTGAAATCTTTAACACCGCACTAAGACCTCACACTCACTTTTAAAAGAAAAATAAGTAGTCATAAGTGATAGTCCTTGTCTCTTTCCTTACTCTGTCATATTGATCAATTCTCCTGGGGTCGTTTTACTAGTTAATCAAAATAATAATAATTCATAATCATCATTAATTATTATCTTTTAATATCTAAAGAGACAGTGGGATCTGTAGGTAGCACCATATATTTTTATAGACACAGTTGGAGAAGGATGAATCGAAAGATACTAAACAAGTAGTAGGACTCTCCATATATCATATGGAGTCCTCCTCACCTACTGATCATGCAAGTGGTGGCCAATGCCGTACCCAAATTGTCTCAAAAAAATGTAACTCTATATTTCCAGCCATGAAAAAGTATCAACACTCTTCTCAAAGAACACCGTCATTTTCTTCCTCATCTTCCTCGTCTTCATCTTTCGTATCGTCGTCCTGTAATCTCGATCGTGATTCTTCTCCTCCTATTAGTCCGGCCACCCCGCTTCGATTTTCCGGTGTCCCTTTCTCTTGGGAACATGTTCCCGGAATTCCAAAGAAACCTAGCAGCAACAAGAAGGAATTATTTTCCTCACTGAAGCGCCTCCCACAACCTCCTCCCAGAGTCAGTAATCAGAAAATCACCTCAAAAAAGTTGATCGTGGATGATATTCAGGTGAGACACAGCAACTCCAAGGGCAAGGGGCATACAGCTAATTATCTCCGAAAGGATCCTTTCTTTGCTGCATTGGTTGAGTGTTCCAAGGATGACGACGGCGACGACGACGATCAAGGATACTCAAGTGCTGGTGCCAAGGTCTCAAGGAGTGTGAGTGAAAGATTTGGATTCTTCAATCTTTCTACATTATCTTGTAAGACAACTTGTGCAGTTTCTGAATCAATGATACACGTTCAAAGACCGAGCAGAACTTCTTATCATCTGATTAATCGCCGTTCCCGATGAGTTAATCGCCGTTCCCGATGAGTTTACGATCCTTATTGTCCTCGATCCATCACTCATCTTAATTGTGTGTCTTTTTCTAAATTTATTTTTAGTTTTTATTGTCTGGTGTGAGGACGAAATGTAATTCTGAAAATATAAATATTTAACTGGGATTAATACGTTCATATACAACTAAGGAACACAAGTGTATGATTTTTGCTGTTTTGTTCTATATATTATTTATATATATTCTGCTACCAAATACTGTATAAAATATACATTGTTTGCTGTGAAATTATGTGATGTTTGTGGCAGCTGTATGAGTGAATTTTACGTGATATCCCACGTGGGAGCAGGAGGGCTACTGAACCAGATGTAGAAAAGCTATGATTGGATTTCACTGCATAATTCATTCCAAGTTACATAATATATAGAAAAGAAATGCTAAGGGAACTCTTTCAAAAGTGATCACAATTTAACTTAAATTTTCGTGCCACTATTATAAAAGAGTCATACTTTTAAGAGAATCTCCTTAGCATTTCTCTATATAGAATATATTTGATGTAGTATTAATTACAATTGATTCATTTCCTTATATCACTTAATAAACTTAACTCAATCTAGAGAACTGTGGAGTAATTACAATTGATTCATTTCCCTATACCACTTACTAAACTTAACTCAATCTAGAGAATCGAACCGGTGCTAACATCTCCCTACAAACTCCACGGTCTAGGAAAGGCGAGTTTGGAACATGAGGAGAAAACGTTGCTTGCTTGGAGAGGCCTTTGGTAAGACCATTAGCAAGTTGATCAACAAAAGGAATAAAAAGAACTTTATGACTGCCAAGTTTGACACACTCCTTGACAAAGTGGTAGTTTAATTCGATGTGCTTGGTCCGAGCATGAAAGATAGGATTGGTGGCCATGCTATTGATCATATTATCACAATAAATGAAGTTAGGTGATGGTGTAAGGTGGGGTGGGGAAGTTTACACAAGAGATAGAAGAGCCAAATAGACTCAACACAAGTATGAGCTAGAGCGCGATACTCTAATTAGCACTAGAATGGAAGACCATTGGCAACTTAGTTGAGCTCCAAGATGTAAGATTAGGTCTATGAAAAAGGAGATTGCCGAAAACGGAATAGCAAACGTCCGGACAACTAGCCCAGTCAGCATCAGAATGACCATGGAAAATGGGAGGTCCAGCGGAGCGTCAAAACACTATACCAAGATCGAGAGAGCCCTTGATGTAGTGCATAATACGTTTGGTTGCAATGAGATGTGTATTTGTAGGCTTTGACATAAACTGAGCAATATGATTAACGACAAATGTGGTGTCGAGACGTGTCAAGGTGAGATATTAGAGCCAAGTAAGTGTTGAAATTCAGTAATATCAGAAAAAGGCATTCCATCTTGGTTAGAAAATTGCAACTTGGAAGCAATGAAAGTCGAGCAGCGTTTACAATCAATCATGGCAATACGCTTAAAGAGATCTAGGGCATACTTCGTCTCAGATAGGTAAAAACCATGAGCCATGATGGTGACTTCAAGACCAAGGAAATAATGTAAAGAGCCAAGGTCCTTAATATCAACCCTCACGGCCAAGAAGAGTTATAAACTTGTTAATCATAACTATATCACTTCCGGTCAGCACAATATCATCAACATAGAAGAGTAAATACAAAGTGCAAGATGAGTGTTGAAACGTGAATAATGAGGGATCATCTTGGCTTTGAACTAAACCATGGCGCATGATAAATGAGCTAAACCGGTGAAACCATGTCCGAGGTGCATGTTTGAGGCCATAAAGTGCTTTGTGAAGTTTACAAACAAATGAAGGGCGTTAAGTATCAACAAAGCCAGGGGATTGTGACATATAAACATCCTCATTCAAGTAACCATGCATGAAGATGTTTTTAGCATCAAGTTGACGAATGGACCAACCATGATGAATTGCCAAGCTAAGAACCATCTGAATTGTAGTAGGCTTGACCACAGAACTAAACGTCTCATCGTAATTAAATCCATGTTGTTAATGAAAGCCCTTAGCAATTAACTGAGCCTTATAACGTTCAATAGACCTATCTGCATGTCGTTTAGCTTTGAACACCCACTTGCAACCCACCATATTTTGGGATGAATGAGAGCGAACTAAAGACCACATACCATTTTTCAGAAAAGCATTAAACTTTTCACTCATGGCAGCATGCCATTCAGAAATGAAAGCTTGAGAAAAGCAAATGGGTTCCACAAAATCAGTCACAACAGTGGCAGCAAGGGCCATAAAAATGGGATATTTGATGGTGCCATCTGTGAAATGTCTGGGTTGAGAGTGACCTATGTGAGAGTGAGTAGCCATGGGATGATAGGCCTTAGCTTATGAATCTGTGAAATGCTTGGGCCCAGATTAACCTGTGCGAGAACGAGTAGCCATGGGATAACGGGCCTTAGCTAATGGATCTGTGAAATGTTTGGGCCCAGATTGACCTGTGTGAGAACTAGTAGCCATGGGATAACAGGCCTTAGCTGATAGAGATGAAACAGGAAGATGAGATGTGATAACGAGGTTGCAATCACAGAAGTTGGTGGTGCAGATGACTGTTGTGCATCGGGGACAACAAGAGAATGAGCATCAGATTATGAAGAAGACAAGTTATGGTGAAGATGTGGCGATGTTTATGCTTAGCCAAACCATTTTATTGAGGCGTATGTGGACATGAATAATGACAAACAATGCCATTAGTGGGACAAAATGTTTGAAAAGAGGAATTGATATACTCAGTTCCACCATCACTTTGGAAGAATTTAATAGTCATACATATGCAAAATAGTTTTAATCATAAGACAGAAGGTGCAAAAGTGATGAAAAACTTCATTCTTTGTAAAAGTGAGGAAAAACTTCATACTTATGACTCATTAGAAAACTTCATGAATAACGACTATAATCATAACACGTAATATTTGAACTCATACATAGATTCATTAGAAGTCGTCCAGACATCAAAGTGCACTAAGTAAAAAGGAAAATGTGCCATAACTTTATTTGAAAGAAAAGATAACTTGTGTGACTTACCCAACGCACATGGCTTACAACATGACTTAGATGAATTGGATGAAAACTCAAACTTTAAATGGGATAAGACATCAACGAATGGATGGCTAAGATGCGAATGCCACAAATGAGAGGTGGAAGCGTAAAGAGTTGTGAGTGAGATAATGTAGAGGTGACGAGGTAAAGAGCATCCCTATAGTGAGCTTGAAAGAGAGGCAAACAGAGGCAAGGTCAAAGAGAACCAGTGGGGAAAACTGTCACATCCCAGTCCCGACTCCGCCGTAGCACAATATTGTTCGCTTTGGGCCCCGGCCACACCCTCACGGTTTTGTTTCTAGGAACTCACACAAGAACTTCCCAGTGGGTCACCTATCATGAGAATGCTCTCGCCCGAACTTGCTTAACTTCGGAGTTCCAATGGAATCTGAAGCCAGTGAGTCCCCAAAATACCTTGTGCTATAGGAAGTGGGCATGTAAATATAAGGCACATCACCCTTTATCCGTTGGTCGATGTGAGATGTTACAATTCACCCCCTTAGGGTTTGACGTCCTCGTCGGCACACTCGCACCAAACGACATAGTGACTCTGATACCATTTTGTCACATCCTAGTCCTGGCTCCGCTGTAACAGGATATTGTCCGTTTTGGGCCCCAGCCATGCCTTCACGGTTTTATTTCTGGGAACTCACACGAGAATTTCCCAGTGGGTCACCTATCCTGGGAATGCTCTCGCCCGAACTCGTTTAACTTCGGAGTTCCAATAGAATCCGAAGCCAGTGAGTCTCTAAGATGCCTCGTTCTATAAGAAGTAGGCATGTACATATAAGGAACATCACTCTCTCTCCGTTGGTTGATGTAGGATGTTACAAAAATAGTAAAAGCAACCAAGTTATCATGATTAAATTTAGATGAAAAAATTAGTATCTTTTTAAGATTAGGAACAAGTAAAACATCATTCAAACAAAAAGTGGTCGAACCAATTGTTAGGGGCATACTACTAGTATAAGTATTGGGGATGGCATCTCCACTACTAAGAATAACATAGACATTATCGTGATAGGGCGTGAAATCCTGGAGAGCACTCTCATTCTTGTAATATGATGTGTTGTGCCCATATCAAATAACCAAGTATGACCAACAACAACGGTATTATAGTTATAAGATGGACTAGCAATGATTAAAAGTCAGTAAACGGTGTAGGAAAAGAGACAGGCTTGTTTGTACCATACTTGACCAATCCCGAAACTACTGAGCACCGGTCAACGTTATACCGTCAAGGACCTAGAAGAGTTTCCCTCCAACCAGGAGGCCAATCACAGCGCGACACGTGTCGACATCAGAAGCCAATTATAGCGCAACACGTGTCAACATTAGAATCCAATCACAACACGACACGTGTCAATGTCAGAATGAAACTAGAAACTCTCTTCTATAAATAGAGATCATTCTCTCACAATATTTCCTAATGTCATTTGTACTAAATCATTCACTTGTACTCACTAAATGAGAGTTTGAACCTATGTACTTGTGTAAACCCTTCACAATTAATGAGAACTCCTCTACTTCGTGGACGTAGCCAATCTGGGTGAACCACGTACATCTTGTGTTTGCTTCTCTATCTCTATCCATTTACATACTTATCCATACTAGTGACCGGAGCAATCTAGCGAAGGTCACAAACTTAACACTTTCTGTTGTACCAAAGTTTTCACTGATTTTGTGCATCAACATTTGGCGCGTATGTGGGAACGACACTTATTCTCACTCTCTTCAGCTTTGTTAAGCTGGTTTCCACCATTCATACACTCTCTTTTGACCAGGCATCCTTCTACAACATGGGGAGCGAAGGAAGCCACAGCACACAGAATGACACCCTTCTTGCACCTAGTGCGTAGCAACGAAAGAAGGAAGGAAAAAAGGTTGCTCTTCAAGCTAAAGTCGATGAGCTAGAATTTCAAAACAACAAGATAGCAATGAAGAATGAGGTCCTCCAGGAGCAGTATGAGAAGCTATTTGAGATGCTTCACGAAACTAGGCGTACTCAAACACGCGAACTCATTACCCTTGTGGACATCAACCATCATTTAAATGCCTCCCAACAAGGAGGGTCACCTTCCTTCGACATGGGTATCCTTGATGAGGAGCGAGCTAATCATCAAAACATTGATCAACATGAGACTTCTCTCAACCCAGCTGCTTCGACCCGAAGCAGGAGAAGTGGAGGAAGACACCTCCTTACAGAAAGGTTGGAAGGATCGAAAGCCGTTTATCATGACTGCCGAGACTTCCTAAAGTAACATTGAGAGAATCCCCTCCACATAAGCTCAAAAATCAATGACCTAAGGGTTTCTGAAAGACTCGGTCCCTTCCCACGTCCCAGGCCGGCTACCAATTTGGGGAAGGGGCAACAAGTCCTAGAGAAACACGAAGGTATAGGGGACTAAGAGATGTTTCGATAGACATACCTTGAAAGTCAATACGGCGAGTCCAAGGAAAAATCACATGCTCTTGATCAAACCTTCTTACTTCCAAGAGGAGATGGAGATTTACGAAAGAAAGCTCAAATGGTACATGACTCCACTCAAGACCCTCATGTCCTACAGCTTCTTAAGGAAGTAAACAAGTTGAAGGCCGAACAACAAGCTGAGATACCTGATTGGAACCAATTTAGGCCTGACCCTCTTACAAGGAGGATCCTTGACACACCCTCTAAGCAAAGACAAAGCAGAAGTTTAGCTTGCAACTCTATACTGGAAAGGAGGACCCGATGGAACACCTTAACCTTTTTGAGTCCACCATGGCATACCAAATGCACACCGACGAAGAGCGATGTTTTCTCTTCCCCTCCACCCTCTCTGGTGGAACTCTAAACTGGTATGGCCATCTTCCACCTGAGACGGTAGACTCATTTGAGGAATTGAGGAAATTGTTTGTTTCTCAACACATTTTCCAGACCGATCGTTTGCATTCTGTAGATGACTTGTACACTATTCGCCAGAAGCCGGATGAGTCACTACGAGAGTATGCCGGTTGCTTCAGCTATGAGTATTCTCGCTGCACTAAGGCAGATGACAAGACCGCCCTCAAGGCCTTCACGGCATGCCTACGTGATTGTTTCTTCAAGTACATGATCAATGCCAACACTTGGAAGACTTACTCTGAGGTGATGGCACAAGCTTACAACCATGCCTCCGCCGAGGCAAAGACATATCAAGGGAAACCCCCCATAGCCACCCCTTATCAGCAAGTAGGGAGTGGAAGCCAGATCCAACCAAATGAGAAGACCTCGACCTTTCAAATGGCAGCGGTGCCTCCCCCTGCCTTACTTAATACTTTGCCAAGTCAATAGACATATCAATCTCAGGGCAAAAGGAAAGATTTCCATCCTCACCAGTCTCATTTTAGTAAAAGGAGTAAATGACACTACCGCGATAACCAAGGGTATCACCACGATAATCCCCGACCCCAGGCAGTCAACATAGTGGGTCAAGCACGTGTTAGGACAGCCCCTACCCCGAGGTATGAGGCATACACACCTTTGAACGCCACATACGTGGCCATTTACCCCAGCATAGCACACCTGATACCGAAGCCAAAACCGAGGCACCCGGATTATAAGTCCACGAAGAACACGGGCACGTTTTGCTGCTACCATGAGTATAACGGCCATGACGGCAAGAAGTGTATCACCCTTCGTGATCATATTGAAACTTTGGCACGTGAAGGAAAAATTAATCAATTCCCCCTTCACCCTCCAATAGGGTAACCGTAACCAACGCCAGGTGAATGTGATATATTCCATAAGTGGTGGCACACCCATATCTAAATCTTCCAACGGGGCCATGAAAAATAGTGAACGAGCTTTAAGGTTTGGCCACCAAGTGTTTCATGTGGAAGGCATCAGGGGAGGCAAGAATGAAAAGCTTAACTGGGATCCAATATGTTTTGACCCTGAGGAAGAAAGAGGTATCATCTACCCTCACAACGACCCACTGATCGTGGAAGCTCACATAGCTAACTTTGAAGTACGATGAATCCTGGTAGACACGAGGGCTTCGGTCAATATCATGTTTGTCGAAGCTTTTAGGGCACTTAATGTAGCTGAACACTTGCTCGATCGCTCGATTTCCCCTCTGATAAGCTTCTCCGGTGATATCGTGGAACCTTTGGGGAGCATACACTTACCTTTCACCATTGGTACAAGCCCTTACACAGCTACCATTACCATTAACGTCCTGGTGGTTGATTGCTCAACGACATACAATGTCATCTTGGGATGCACAGGCATCAATGATCTCAAGACCATGGTATCCACATATATGTTGTTGATGAAATTTCCAACCCCCTATGGCAATGGTTACATCAGAGGAGATCAACTTAGTGCACGATCATGTTACAACACTTCGGTCAAGCAACAACACCTGCCTGTGCCCAAGGAAACCCTTTCTATACATGACCAAGTCATAAAGACCAGCCCAGACCAAGCCAACTTGGATATTCACGGTGGCAACAGTCAACCCGACGATCCAGAGATGACTCTTTCACCCAGCAAGCACAACCCGCTGAAGAGTTAGAGAAGGTCTCTATCTCAAAAGATTATCCGGATCGTATGGTGAAGATTGGCACCATCTTGTCACCTCTCATTTGGTTGGCATTGATCTCTTTTTTGCAAGAGAACACTGAGGTCTTGGCCTGGTCATACGAGGACATGCAAAACATCTCTCCCGATATTATTTGTCATCGCTTAAGTATTGACCCCAAGACTAAGCCAGTGAGACAGAAGCGAAGATCCTATGACGCTGAATGGTACGAGGCAATGAAGGCAGAAGTTGAAAAACTCAAAGGCATAGGCTTCGTCCGCGAAGTCAATTATCCAACGTGGGTAGCAAATGTTGTCCTTGTTAAGAAGAATCCGACCAAGGAAAGTCTCCTGCTCCAAAAGGTCTTGTGGTGAATGTGTGTTGATTACATCGACCTAAACAAAAGATGCACGAATGATAGCTTTCCTCTTCCTCTCATAGACAGACTTATAGACTCTACAGCAGGGTGTGAACTCCTGAGCTTCATAGATGCTTACTCAGGATACAACGAAATCCTCATGAACCCTCCGGACCAAGAACACACAGTCTTCACTACTGACAGGGGACTATATTGCTATAAAGTCATGCCCTTTAACCTAAAGAATGCAGGAGCGACTTATCAGAGACTAGTGAATTCAATGTTCGTCGAACAGATTGGGAAGAGCATGGAAGTTTACGCTGATGATATGCTAGTCAAGAGCAAACATCACTAACCTATCTGAAACTTTCACCATTCTGAAGAGGTATCGAATGAGGTTGAACCCCAACAAATGTGCCTTCGGCGTAGGCTCTAGCAAATTATTAGGTTTCATGATAAGCCAACGAGGCATTGAGGCTAATCCAGAGAAGATCAAAGCATTCCTCGACATGAAGGAACCGGTAACTTCAAAAGACATTCAGAGCCTTACTAGCAAGGTGGCAGCCTTAACTAGGTTCATCTCTAAGGCCACAGACATATGTGCTCATTTCTTCAAAGCACTTAAGGGAATTAAGAAGTACATTACATGGACTGATGAATGTGCTGAGGCATTCAAGAACCTCAAAGACTACATGAGTAAAGCCCCTTTGCTCTCCAAACCTGAGGTTGGTGACACTCTCATTATCTATTTGTCGGTATCGGCTTCAGCAGTAAGTTCCGTTCTCATTCGAAATGATGGTAATGTCGAACGACTTATCTACTACGCTAGCAAGACCTTACAAGATGTGGAGACACGATACTCTAACATTGAGAAATTGGCTTTAGCATTGGTCATGTCTGCTGGAAAACTTCGCCTTTACTTCCAAGCACACTCCATCATCGTGCTTACTAATCATCCTCTTCGACAGATATTCCAAAGTCCTGACACTTCCGGGAGAATAATCAAATGGGCGATAGCATTGGGTGAGTTTGACATCTCTTACCAACCAAAGCCAGCTGAGAAGGGCCAAGCAGTGGCAGACTTCATCGCCGACTTCACATATCCCGTTGACATTGTTTCTACACCTAAAGAAGTGGTTTCATTACCCTCGGAAGCTCAGAAAATAGAACTAACAGCCCAATCATGGAGTCTATATGTTGATGGCTCGTCTAACCAACAGGGTTGTGGAGCAGGACTAGTCCTTACGACCTCTGACAAAGTGTGATGAAGTATGTTCTTCGTTTCAAATTCAAGGCGTCGAACAATGAGGTCGAATATGAAGCCCTCATAGCAGACTTACGTTTGGCCAAACACCTTGGGGTTAAACGAATTGATATCTTCAGTGACTCCAAATTGGTGGTTAACCAGGTCACCAACAACTTTGACGCTAAGGATAAATCCATGGTAGTATATCTGGCACAAACACAATTATTGCTCAAGCACTTCCACTGCCAGATCACCCAAATTCCTCGAGCGACAAATAGTCATGCAGATGCTTTGGCTCGCCTCGCCCCAGCTGTGGAAGACAAGATTTGGAGAAAAATTTAGGTCGAATTGTTGGCAGTACCAAGCACCATGAATGCGGAAGTGTGCAACTTACAACAAGTAGATAGTTGGATTACCCCGATTTATAGATTCCTTGCTGATGGCACCCTTCCAAATGACAAAGTCCAAGCTAAGAAGATTCGATACAAGGCTACCCGTTACTTGATCATTAATGACTAACTTTACAAACGGGGTTTTAACCTACCATACCTAAGATGCCTTACGCCCGCAGAAGCGGAAACTGTCATTCAGGAAATACATGAAGGAGTCTGCGGAGATCATGCTGGATCTCGATCCCTAGCACATAAGGCTTTTCACCAAGGATATTATTGGCCAACTCTCCACCAAGATGCCATCAGAATACCTCGCTCATGTGATAAGTGTCAACGCTACGCAACTATTTTTCACTCTACTCCCGAGCCGCTCACTCCTATGATCAGCCATTGGCCCAATGGGGACTTGATTTGATCGGCCTAATGTCTGCAGGGAAGGGCAATGTCCGTAATCGTTGCAGTTGACTACTTCACAAAGTGGGCCGAAGTAGAACCCTTGGCAACCATTACTGAGGCAAAAATAGAAGACTTCGTATGGAAGAACATCCTTTCCAGATTCGACATTCCCAATGCGATAGTCACTGACAATGGGCGACAGTTCGACAACAATAAGTTTAGGATCTTCTGCTCTAAGTTCAACATCAACTTATGTTTTGCCTCCCCAGCTCATCCCCAGTCTAATGGACAAGTTGAAGCCATCAACAAAATAATTAAGCGAACTTTGAAAACCAGCTTGGGCAAGGCTAAAGGTTGTTGGCCAGAATTTATACCCCAAGTTCTTTGGTCATACCGCACTTCATATCGAACATCAACAGGAGAAACCCCATTCTCACTTACCTTTGGTACAGAGGCAGTTGTCCCAGTTGAGCTTGAGCAAGCAACATTCTGAGTCCAGAACTACGTGCAAAGCGAAAATGACAAACAACTTACCCTCAACTTAGATCTAGTCGGGGAACACAGAAACCAGGCTCACTTGAGGAATGACGCCTATAAGCAGTGCATCTCCAACTACTATGACTCTAGGGTCAAACCTCATTCTTTCAAAGTGGGGGACTGGGTATTGAAGAAAAGATTACTCTGCGACAGAGTCCCAAGTGAAGGAACACTTAGTCCAAACTGGGATGGACCGTTTGAAGTTGTTGGCATCAGTTGCCCTAGCTCCTACAAGCTTAGAAGCTCCAATGACAAGACCCTTGGCCATCCATGGAACGCTGATCACTTGAAGTACTATTACAAGTAAACTCACATTGTACAAGTGTTAAGCTTCAGCTATTCGGCATCCTATGTAACGAAGACTATTTGGCATGAATTCAATAAAGAGGTGATTTAGACAACTCGGTCCTAATCCTCTTACATTCCTAGCAATGAAACGCTCGGGTTCAAAGCTTCAACATGAATGCTTCCAACATGAAACAAAGTCTAAGTATATGTCAACAAGACTATACAAATAAACGTACAACTTCACAGTATATTCGTTCAATCATACATTCCAACACATTCATACATAAGCCAACTGTGCTTTGAAAGGGTTCAACATACTTTGTGTCATTTGACACTTGCTATAATGTGCCTAGACACCTTGCCCTTATTCTCACCAACCAGGTGATGAAATGTAAAGAAGGAATTCATCTTCATGCCACCAACTAGGTGATGAAATGTACAACCCGTACTCTAATATCATTTGGCAACTTGCCATTCATGCCACCAACCAGGTGATGAAATGTACAACCCGTACTCTAATATCATTTGGCAACTTGCCACTCATGCCACCAACCAGGTGAAGAAGGAACTCATCTTCATGCCACCAACCAGGTGATGAAATGTACAACCCGTACTCTCCTTCATGCCACCAACTAGGTGATGAAATGTACAACTAGTACTCTAATATCATTTGGCAACTTGCCATTCATGCCACCAACCATGTGAAGAAGGAACTCATCCTTGTGCCACTAACCAGGTGATGAAATGTGATGAAAGGTGATGAAGGAACTCACCTTCAAACCACCAACCAAGTGATGAAAGCAACTTACCATTCATTAAACCTATTAGAAGACGAGTGGTACAACTTGTACATGTGAACTCCTAGCATTCACAAATAATAAAAAACCCTCAAGCTTGACAACTCAACTAGGGGAGCATTTATGCCCAACAAGAGTTATAGTCAATAACAAAGTCTTATTGCAAGCCAACAACAACTTCAGTGCATGGCATAAGAAAATCAAGCCATTCAGCCTTCTTGCATCTGCTTCAAACATTTCCCCTCTATAACAATGCAAACACTATAACTTGTAGAAAGCTTCACATACTCTTAATCAAGACAATGTGAAGCAAAAGCAATTTATGGTGCCAACAAGAGCTTTATCAAAGGAATTCAACCACAATTCTCAAAAGCTTCACACACTCTTGATCAAGACAGTGTGAAGCAAAACCAATTTATGGTACCAACAAGAGCTTCATCAATGGAGGCCAACCACAATTCTCAAAAGCTTCACACACTCTTGATCAAGACAGTGTGAAGCAAAACCAATTTATGGTGCCAACATGAGCTTCATCAAAGGAGTTTAACCACAATTCTCAAAAGCTTCACACACTCTTAATCAAGACAGTGTGAAGCAAAACCAATTTATGGTGCCAACAAGAGCTTCATCAATGGAGGGCAACCATAATTCTCAAAAGCTTCACACACTCTTGATCAAGACAGTGTGAAGCAAAACTAATTTATGGTGCCAACAAAAGCTTCATTAAAGGAGTTCAACCACAATTCTCAAAAGCTTCACATACTCTTGATCAAGACAGTGTGAAGCAAAACCAATTTATGGTGCCAACAAAAGCTTCATCAATTGATGGCAACTACAATTCTCAAACCTTCGAAGCAAATTCAAGACTGTTCGAAGCAAATTCAATTTATATGGTTCATCCAAACCTTCGACTACTACAAGGTGTGACTTGCATCACAATCTCTTGCTCAACAGTGTGGAAGCAAAATTTGTATATGTTGTCTCTCCCACATTTTCAAATTTCTAGTGTGAAGCAAAATCAATTCATGGTACCCAAAAAAAAGCTTCAACTCCAAAGTTTCACCTACAAAGCATCAACACAAAAGTTTCACCAACAAAAGCTTCATCAATGGAGGACAACTACAAATTCTCAAAAGCTTCACACTATCTTGATCAAGATAGTGTGAAGCAAAATCAATTCATGGTACCCAACAAAAGCTTCAACTCCAAAGCTTCACCTACAAAGCTTCAACTCCAAAGCTTTACCTGCAAAAGCTTCAACCCAAAAGCTTCACCCACAAAAGCTTCACCCATAAAAGCTTGACCCACAAAAGCTTCACCTACAAAAGCTTGACCCACAAAAGCTTCACCCACAAAAGCTTCACCTACAAAACTTCAACACAAAAGCTTTACCTACAAAAGCTTCACACTATCTTGATCAAGATAGTGTGAAGCAAAATCAATTCATGGTGCCCAACAAAGCTTCAACCTCAAAGCTTCACCTACAAAGCTTCAACACCAAAGCTTCACCTACAAAACTTTAAAAAATAAATATATATATTTAATTTTTTTTTTGGAAATTCGAAAATTCAAAAATTCAAAAATTCGAAAATTCAAAAATTCGAAAATTCGAAAAAAAATAAAAATAAAATAAAATTGCCTAGGCCTCCTCTTTTTTGGGCCTAACAACTTTCATAACAAATATATATGAAGAATGAGTTTTGGGCTACCACTTAGAAAGGAAATGCCTCATTCGTCAACTCCCTCGACCGGAGACTTGGGGGACTCTTACCATACTGCACCTTGATACTCGGAAGTCTCACGACCACTCAGTGACTTGGATTTTTCAAGTCTCCAAACGAGAAGTTTTCCACACTCGGGAAATTAAGGGAGCATTACCTCAACCTACATGCTTCACTCACAAAGCTTCAACATACAAGCTTCAACAAAAGGAAAAATTCAAATAACTTAGTGAAGAAGGCCTTGGTGTATTTAACACAATACGTTGAAATGAAGTAAAGCTTGTTTATTGATATCTCCGATAAGTTACAAATATGTACATATACATGAATCAAAATAAACAAACAAGAGGGAGCCTTCACAAAGGTTGCTAAGGAGAAGTCTCAGCAGTCGGCAGAGCCTCAGAAAGAGGAGGCACCAGAGGGTGATTATTCGGAGCCTCAATACTTGGCAGAACCCCAGAAGGAGGAGGCACCGAAGGTTGATCATTTGGAGCTTCATTACGTGGTACAGCCCCAGAAGACGAAGGCAATAAATGCCTTTGGAACAAACCCACAAACCTTTGGAACAAACCAGAAAACCCTCCAGCCTAGTTCAAGAATAAACCTGTAGAAAGTTACTTCTTCAAAAGTAAAAGTATCTCATATCATCTTTTCTCCATTTGCTTCTCCTTATGCTTGTTGCTGTTTACGACACAAGGAGAAGAAGAACAATCAACCGGAAGCTGAAGTCGAACCTCCGATCCAGGTTGCTTTCTTGGAAATCTGATTGCTTACCTTTTCTGTTACCTTTTTCGGCAAATCTCATAGCTCGGCGACTTGGGGGACTCCTACTATAGGGTTTTGTATTGCACTTGACCAAGCCCGAAACTACAAGTAAGCTTAAAGTGAAATTGATACATTACCTTGTGCATCTTCATCGGTTAAAGATACCACCCCTGGATGAAGGAAAAATACTTCCAGAGAAGATACCACATCTACGTATGAGACATATAAGGCAAGTGAAAATGATCCCACTCTTCGGTACTTAGAAGTTTCGTGATTACTCAATGGCTTGGATCTTGCAAGTCCCCAATCTAGGAGTTTCCTTCACTCGGGAACTTAGGGGAGCACTGTTTGTACCATACTTGACCAATCCCGAAACTACTGAGCACCAGTCAACGTTATACCGTCAAGGACCCAGAAGAGCTTCCCTCCAACTAGGAGGCCAATCACAACGCGACATGTGTCGACATCAGAAGCCAATCATAGCACGACACGTGTCAACATCAGAAGCCAATCACAACACGACACGTGTCAATGTCAGAATGAAACTAGAAACTCTCTTCTATAAATAGAGATCATTCTCTCACAATATTTCCTAATGTCATTTGTACTAAATCATTCACTTGTACTCACTAAAGGAGAGCTTGAACCTATGTACTTATGTAAACCCTTCACAATTAATGAGAACTCCTATACTTCGTGGACGTAGCCAATCTGGGTGAACCACGTACATCTTGTGTTTACTTCTCTGTCTCTATCCATTTACATACTTATCCATACTAGTGATCGGAGCAATCTAGCGAAGGTCACAAACTTAACACTTTCTGTTGTAACAAAGTCTTCTATAGGGATACGTAGTCATAAGATGACCAAGTACGTTGCAGAATGTGCACCAGAAACCAAGAGGTCCGCCAATAACTCTAACAACGTGGTTAGAATAAAAGGGCTTCGTCTGACTCAACCAGAGAAAATAGTTAGAGTTAATAAGCTTGAGGAATAAGGCAACGTTAAGGCTCGAGATAGAGACTAGTGAAGGAAGAAGAAGTGATTGCGGGGGTAGAGGCCATGGAGACGGTGAGGGTGTTAGGTTTTAGAAACAGAGAGAACCGGGCCTCTTGATACCATGTAGAAAAAGCTATATTAGATTTCACTACACAATGCATTCCAGGTTACATAATATATAGAATACATTTGATGCAGTAACTAATTACAATTGATTCATTTCCTTATACCACTTACTAAACTTAAGTCAATCTAGAGAATTGCGGAGTAATTACAATTAATTCATTTCCCTATACCACTAATTAAACTTAACTCAATCTAGAGAACCTAACTAGTGCTAACACCATACAATGGATGTTGGTGGTAGTCACATATCTATTTGGCTAATCCATTTTGTTGTGTGTACCAATTTGTATTAGCATATTTTAATATGAAATTTATTTTATTTATCGTCGTTTAAAAATTACTTCTGTGTAAAAGCTAATGAGATTGACGAATGTTTAATTCTCCTTATATCTACACAAATATACGACTCGTAGTGAGATGCTAATTGCTAGTAAAACCATTGATTTGTTCTATACATATAAATGATTCAATTTGCTAATTTGATTGATATTTTTATGAATGATCTTTATATGATTATTGAGAAAATAATGACTGTTCTCACTAGGATATTTGTGTTGAATTGTTTCACATTGAAAAGTTAACATAACAAGGGTTTGTAACAAGTTGAGCACTCTTCATGTGTTACCTTAATGTACTCTTTTTCCTGAGATCAGGAACATATTTCCCACAAAGTTTTTTCTAACCTAACGAGGCAACCATATCAGGATGGTCATACCCTTGTGTGTGTTTTCTATTACTTACGTCCTAAGATGTTAGTATTGACAATGTTGCATTAACTCATTTTTTCTCTCCTTAGACTACGGGGTTTTATATATCCCATTGGGTTTTACCGTAGCTAGGTTTTGGTGAGGCTTACTCCTATGTGAAATCCCCATTAGAGACTCGCGTTCACTACTTGTGCCAACTAAAGGAGATGACTTCAACAACTGCTTTTACATCATCCATGAAAATCAGATGCAACAACTACTTGAGTATTTACACACTAAAGGGAGAATTTTATGATATTAATTATAGCACATGTGTGATGGAGTAAATCACTAGCAGATTTTACATAGGATGCTACAACATTAAAATATTGTATTGTCACGTGCTTAAGCACTAAAGTTGGTATTGTGAAATTTGACATGTTTACTACGAAAATAATTTTATTGCTAATGATTTGACTCGTTTGGGTTTGCACGCCGTTTGGGTCAAGTCAATTTTGAGCAAGCTTCTCCTTCTTGCCGTCGATTGCTAGTTGCAGATATAGCTGGGGTCTCGTGGCCTTTTGATGTTCTTATATAATCTTTCATTTTCTTTCAAGCTTATGCCCCGTCGCACAAAAAAAAAATAGCAATATAAAAATATATGTGCAATAAATGATGTGCTAGATAATAGGGGTGAGCACTTGGAATTGGAATTGAAAACCGAAACCGAAACACGGACCCAACTGACCGCACCTAATGGTTCGATTTTTGCAGTTTTAAATAGTTTTGGTTTGAAACAGAATTGCAAGAGGAAAAAAAGGTTTGGTTTCGAACCTAGAACCAAACCCGCCCCCCATAACATAAAAAATATTTAATTTAATACCTAATTAGGTGTTGGGTGTTATTAGAAGTTGGCCAATTCGAATCCAATCATCGCATCCCTTATTCTTAATCCACAACTATAACAACAAGCTCCAAGGTAATCTTAAGCTTCTAGTTCACAAGGTTCAATGACTTTTCATCCATTGGTTTCACTTCACAAGGTCCAAGGTCTAACCAAGTATCGCATTCTCAAGCTCAACGGCCTTCTAAACCTTCGAAGAGTAAATGTCCACAAGGCAATGAATGGGAGACGGTTGAATGATTCAAAGTAGTGACTTGAAACACTGAAACTTTTCTATTGAACTTCATGAACAATTTCTTTTTTTTGGGTTTTACTAAAGCCATAAGGCATTTTGATGTTGAACTTTAATTTTAGTATGGTAAACTTAACTTATTCGATTAGATAATCATGAATTTCTTTTTAATTGGCTTGTATTAATGGCATAAAGCATTTAGTTTGCTGACTAGGTTTTGAACTTTTGAGACCAACACCTTTTGAAATCAAACTGAACCAAAACCAAAGGGTTGGTTCCATTTTGATTCTTACCCCCAAACCGCACTGAACCGAAATAAATTTTGATTTTAGTTTCAGTTTTACCCTAAAATAGCACCTGATCAAAACGTGCCCACTCCTACTATTGAATAGTCGTAGAGGGTAAAATAGGTATAAGAATTTTGCTCAATTTTTGTCTAACCCTAATCTGACCCATCACCATAAAAAAGGAAAGTTTGGTTACGGAGAAAGCTGATGAAAGGGTTTAATTTGAAGATATACAAGGTTTTTTTTTTTTTTTTTTTTTTTTTTAACTTGAAGATATACAAGTTTTAGTTTTACTGAACTACTCTTATCAAATTTGAGCTAAGATCAATTTCTCTAGGTCTCTTGATCTTAGACCCAGTCATCCATACAAAATATTGTTAACCCTAAAGGCCCATACATACTAGGGGAAGAGTTTTTGGATGCGTGGTCCAATATATAGCAGCCGGACAAATGCACCTCCATACATAATATGATTAGATTTGTACCAAATCTTCCATTGTAACCAAAAGGCTGGCACATGCGTAACATTAAAAGGATAAGAACGTTGGTAAAAGTCAGGAGTTTTATCACATGGACACAAAAATTGTACATTCAAATTACACAGCAGAACAAAAGCTGTTAAATTATTAGATTTAACCAAACTTAACTGATCTTATTATGTTATATAACAGAAACGTGCACTCTTGCTGTGCTTTGTGAGAGTTGTAGGTACAAAACCGATGCATAAGGGAAGATAGAAAACAAAGATAGTAGCGCAGGAATGAAACTGGAATTGGCCGAGTGGTCCGATAGTGAGCCGGCGTCTGGTGCCACAAGGGTCTCTCGCTGGACACGCGTCCATAAAGCAGAGATCAGCGGTGTACCTGCCACGCCCCACCCGACCCCACTGCTTTTAGCGGTGGTGAATTTCGTTGCTGCCCTAGCTTCATAGAAATTTTTCATGCTGTCTTCAATAAAGGTACGGAAAAATCTCTCCTAGCCAGGAAAATTTTTAGTGAAATACACACACATATATATATATATATATATATATATATATATATATATATATATATATATATATGATGACCGTGGATACAAATTTCTTCTTCCTTAATCTTGGACAATTTTGCATCTACAAAATAATTAATATCTTAGGTTAAGGCCAAGAGCCACACCCGTCTACGATGAATGGGGGGCTTTGGTCGAAGAACCTCCGATGCCAAATTTAGAATTTAGAAAGAAAGAATGTTTAGAGAATTTTGGGATTTTTGCCAAAGTGTTGGAATTAGTTTTTGATGAAAATAGGAACCTATTTATAGGGCTAGGCTTGGCCATTTTTTCCAAGGAATGGCCGGCCCTTGAAGGAGTTTTTGTGGTTGAGATTTTGGTTTAATTAGCCAATTTATTGGCTAATTAAACCTTAAAGAATAAATTGGTGGTTACATATTTATTTAGAATAAATTGATAATTAGGTTATGAAAAGGTTATAAAGAATAACTAAATAATTAGCTAAAAAGGGGAGAAAAGGGTAAGGAAAGGTAGGAAATAGGATGGATCCCTTTTTAGATGGGGATGGCCGGCCATTGATGTGGTTTTGGGTGGTTTATTTGATATAATGGGTGATTAAATTGGTGATTAATGGATTAATTAGGAATTAATCCATTTATTAGCCAATTAATCTCTATTTATATAAAATAATTTGTAGGTTATGAAGTAATTACCTAAGATGAGGATGGATGAGATAACTATGAATTTGTTACCTTCCTTTGGGCACTTTTGACTTAGTTTAGGGATTGACTTAGTTTAGGGATGATTGCCCTTTGCTCGTGCGTAGGAATCTCAGTATGCCTTAAGGGTATTTTTGTCCTCTTCTGTCCAAAAATCCACGTGTCGCCTAGTAAATATTTTTGGCTCCACAAATGCCCCCACACCTGTTGGGCTGCTCGCAGAAAATGGCAGCAGGTGTAGAGATCATCTTGCTTTAGGAAACATAAGACTGCTTCTTATTTTGATGTAGATTCTCTCTTTAATGGGAAATTAGGCCCTTCTAGGAAAGAGAAATAAATTTCTCTTAAAGCCTATTTAAGTCCACCTTAAGTGGGTTATTAAATCAACTTTAGTGAGCGATTTATTCTACCCTACAAGAGAGAGAGAGCTTAGAGGATATTTGTTCCCTATCCTCTAGCAATCTTCTACATCTTGCACATGCAAAGGACCGTCTTTCGTTGATTTCTTCGTCTTCTCTGTGCCACACCGATGTAAGAAAAATTTAATTTTTTCTTGTCTTCTTCTTGGATAGTGCTGTCACAGAGCAATCGTAGGGGTGGTGCGGCACGTTGGCTGGCAGGAGCCTGGAGTCGGCTTGGCATGGGCCGATGAGGTGTTGTGGCAGGGAGCACGGTTTTAGGCTGATCGGTTTGGCTAGAGCCAAGGGCAGCTTATGCGGCTGGGGTTACGGATTGTGGCGCTGGGGCGCAATGCTAGGCGAGCCACATGGCTCATGTCCCTTGGGCTCTTGGACCTTACTCAGGCTAGGCTAGTGACTGAAAGAAATGAGAAGGTCGTGGGCTTCATGGATTGCTGGAATACTAGGCATGCAGGCCTCCTGCCTGCTAGAATGCTGGGTTGAGCATTTCTGCTGAGTACCGTGAATATCGTTGACTGCTTAGTCCTCTTTGTCAGGAGAAAAGTAGGCTGCCCCCAAAAGATGAGGTAAAAATGATCAAGGCGGATGCATTGGCTCGTCTGATCGCTGTCGTAGAGCTTACTATGAATGAAGGTGGAAAGAAGAGATCTTCCCCACCTGCTCAAGAGATGCTGGTTAAGAGAAAACTAAAGACTTTTCCACTGCTGCTCATGATTATCTATCTGTTGTCGAGAGGCCTGTGATTGGCATGACTTCTTCTAATGGGAAAAAATATGAGGCTGCTAGATCTGAGCATATGGCGTCTTCCATGTTGAGAATGGCTAGTACAATTATTGATAAGATTGCTCAGCGGAAAGGTTTTATCATGCCCCCAGTGCCAAAGTCTGTACCAGGACGTTCGTTGGGAGCCAAGTCTGGTTCACCTTTAGAGAGACTTGTTATTATGAAAACTGGTAAGGTGGACTCTGCTGCTAAAGTGGCACCAAGGCCTACTCCTTTTGCTGCTGAGACTGATTCGCCTGTTAGGAAGGAAGATACTGCTCGCGTGGGCAGCTATGAGAAATCCATTAAGCCTGCTTTTGGGGAGGCTGCTGAGATCTGTGTGCTTTTAAAACTAGATCTGCTTGAAGTCATGGACTCTTGTGCCAAGTTTGTTGATAGCGGTAGAAAGGTTGTTTGCCCATGTTTCTTTACGAAACATACGACCCAATATATAATGACTGCTCTGCTTGCTATGATGCATATATAGCAAGGCTATCAAGGAGGTGAAGAAGATTATGGCAGCTAAAACTTATTCCTCAGCCAAGGAGATCAAGAGGTTGGATTATGAGCTTGTTGATTTGAAGGGAATGGATGAGCTGCAGCGCGTCCGTGTTAGTCTGCTTGAGAAGAATGAGCAGCTGAAGGGTGAGAAAGATGGCTTGAGGTTTCGAGACCTTCTCTATTTCTCCAGAAGACTTGTTTGCTTTTACTTTTGAGGCTTCCATTAGTGAAGTAGTTGGAGACGTTAGTGCCTAAGCTGGGGCAGTTAGGGGTGAAGCGCTAGATGATGCCGCTGCTAAAAGCGTTATGGCTGCTGAAGGTGAGGCGACCGAGTAGTCATGGGATGTCCAAGCTGCTGTAATATAGTATTTTAGGTAGCCTTTAGGATTTTCGTTGTTTTTCATTGTAGCTCTTGTTTTGCTTGAACTTCTTTGGCCTTTGCTAGTTGTTTATAAACATGTTTTCCTTCGTTTTTCTTCATCTTCGCTTCTTTTGTTCATGCCTTAACCTTTAGATTTGATAGACCAGTGGCAGGCATGCTACTTTTTTATAAGCAAACAAGCTCGCGTAGCCTATGCAGCCATAGGTGTTGGTGTAGAACTTTGCAAAGTTGTTAGCCATTGGGTTAGCAGCCGGATGCCTTACTTACAGAAGCAGACAAGTCCACATAACCACTAGGTTGTTAACCTTGACTTTCTCCAATTCCGTAAGTTGTGTAACAAGTATCACAACACTTTAGGACTTGGTGTAGGTTGTTCCGCGCTTGGCAGATGTGAGGCTTATCAACTATGTAGCATGTCAGTAGTGGATAAAACTTCGTATATGCGCGCTAGCTTGTTTAACCTTTCACGAGAATGTGTGGTTTTATAAGTCTAGCGTAGCTTTACTGCTCGAAGGGCAAGCCGTAGGTTACCTTAGTGTACTCGGTAGCAACTTTAAGGTTCCAGGGTAGCTGTCTGTACGACGTACCGTCTCTAGGGCCCAGTTCCCCACAAATTAGGCCAAGAGACCCAAAATCCTTCAATTAGCTAAGCCTTGAAAAAGACCATTGTGGCTACTTCTAGGAATCCCGGTGCAAGCCATCGTGCATCTAGTTATACTAGGGCAGCTAGGCTCATCCACATCTGGATATTCAGAGTGTAAAGTTTATCCTTCCATCTTGGAGAGCTGACCCATATGAGTGTCGGGGAATTGGTTTACCCTATCGCACTAGAAAGCAATTAGTTTACCCTCTCACACTGGAGAGCATGGTTGGTCCATCGGGGGGTACAATTCCTGCGATGAGTCCCTAAGAAGGGCACAATCTTCTTTTGAAATGTAAGAGTGATTAGTTGTTGTAAGCATGCAGCCGAGCCAAGCTGTAATTACTTCTAAAATCTACATTGAAAAATGAGTGAAACGAACGAGAACTTAGCTATAAGGTAGGAACTGCATAACAACTGGATAGTCCTCAGCTTGTGTGGTGGTGCCCATCGAGCTTCTTGAGTCTTCGGGCTTTAATGTAGTAGGAGGTCACACATGGTACCTCTTCAAATTGTAGGCGCTCCACTGCTTTTCGATCTTTTTTTCGTTGTGTAATTACTCTTGCTGCCTACTCTACTAATCTTATACAGACCTTCTCGGATGAGATTCATCTTTTTGAAGCCTTCTCTGCTGGTAGTGATGAAGGCTCTTCTTAAGACTAGATCTCTGGGCTGGAACTGCTGAATTTTGGCCCTTTTGTTGTGGCTGGAGAGGAACTGTTGCTGGTAAGTTGCGATGCCGGTGACAGTCTGCTTGCACTTCTCTTTTTCCAGATTTAAACTTGTGGCCATCTCTTTTCTGTTGTTCGTCTTTTGGTGGTGCGATATGCCCATAGACATCCATGGAGTTCATCTGGCCATTTTCTTTTCTTGTGGCAGTCGAGAATCATCTTAATGGATGCTTTGGCCCGCCTATTGCCTTGAGGATATCTTGGCATAGACATGTGTTGTTTGATGCCATATTTTTGGAAGGACTTGGCCAAATCTTTGCCTAAGAATTACGGGTCGTTGTTGGTAACGATGGATTAAGGGATGCCAAATCAGCAAATGATACTGCTTCATTTGAAGTGCTCTATGTCTGTCTGAATCGTGATCATCATGGGCTCTGCTTCTATCTATTTGGTGAAGTAGTCGGTTGCCACGATCATCATGCCTTTGCCCCTAGTAGTCCGACTGTTGATTAGCTAGGAATCATAATGAATTAAAAGATTTTTCACCACCAAGTCTTTTGTCATTCGAAGACTTGCTAGTGGGGCTTCGTACTCTACTTCATTGTTAGATGCTTTAATGCTTAGAGTGATCACCTGCTCGAACATTGAATCGTCTAGGGTGGCAAGAAACACGGCTGTTCATGAACCTTTGTAATTGGATGCGTCGTCGACATGCAAATGCCAGAAATCTCCATAGAGGGAGTAGGTGTGGCTAAAGTGTGTTCGGCTGCCTTTGGGGCATCGTTGGGCCGCTCTGTTGCGTTGTCAAGGCTAGGCTTGAAGGTGCGGTAGGAAACGGTGGAGTTAGGGCCATGTTACATGTAGCAGGAGATGCTCAACTTCCAGTGTTAGACTATTCTAGAGCTGAATAATGGAGCAAGGATCGGCTAAAGTCGTGTAACGTGCAACAGAAAGTAGTGCTCGACTGCCAGTACATGTTGCTCTTACGTAGAATCTTCTAGGGCGACGAGGATAAAACTTGCTTCTGAGTATGTTCGTCTGCCTTTGGCGTGTCTTTTGGGCTGAGTTGTTGCGTTCGTCAGAAAACTTTGCATCTGCCAGGGTCTACGCCTTTATCATCACGGGTTTGGATTCGACGGAATAGTGCATCATAATGATGACTGCGTGCGTTTGAAGGTAAAACTTAAGCTTTTGGGTTATAACAACTATTGTCAAAATTAGCTTTTGAATTTTTAATAGCATCGAGGAGAGCTTTTGAACTATAGAATACAGGTAACTGTAGAATACAGGTAGTCGGGCCCCCAGCTCTTCTCGCATGATGGTAGAGCTTATTGCTACTTTAGATACCGTTAAACATGCGAATAAGTCCTCCACTACTTTTAGGGAGGTGATGTCAGGTACTTCTTCAAGTCTTTGAATGTGCATTGGCGAGCCTTGTCCCAAAGTGCATGCTTCTCTGCCAAAGCAAAAGAGTCTGCCAGAGTTAGATCTTCTTTCATGATTAATTTTCTGAATAACGGGTGGTCTGCTGGAAGGCCTTTTTGGAAGGCTGCTCTAGCTATTGAGTGGTTGCCTCCTACTACCTTTGCCTTCTCTGCTTTGAATCTCCTCACATAGTCACGAAGTGACTCATTTAGGTTCTTCTTAATGTCAAACAAATGGTCGAACTTTTTTTTGATCAAGCGATATGATGAATATTCTTTGGTGAAAACCAAAGAAAGTTGGTAGAAATTCCGGATGGATTGTGACGGCAGGGTGTAGAACCAATCTTGCATCTCGCCTTGTAAAGTGGTGGTGAATATCTTGCACATGAGGTCATCGTTGTTTCGATAAAGGATCATTGCGCTTCGGTAGTGCTTTAAGTGTCTATATTGGTCTTCATCCCCTTTGAAAGATGTGAAATGTGGCATACTGAACTCGTGTGGAGGCTCTGCCTACTTGATCTTGTCCGTGAAGGGTGACCTGCTTATGTTAGTCATGTTCCATCGTAGTGCCTCATTGGTGACCTCGTTGCATTGGAAATTGTGCAATCACTTGGTTAAGAGTCTCTCTACTTCTTCCTGAATTTTCCTTTGTTGGGGGTAACGGAGCTCTCGGCTGCCCCAGCCATGACTTGCTGGTCTAGGCTGCTCTTCCATGTGTTTGGCTCATCTATGCTGCGAATTCAGTGCATATGGTATGTTCCTAGCAGGAAAGTGAGTTATTCGCAGGCTGCTGGTTAAACTTGAGCTGGATTGAGTGACTGTTTCTCTCCGTCCTTCGTGCTGCCTACTCCGATTTGAGATGGAGGATGCTCCTTGCTGGCTTAGCCGCGAATGAACACTTTGCTCGGAAGATTGCTCATGTTGACTATCGGAGTGTGACCCCAACCTTGAATGTATGATTATCTGTGGGCTTAGTCGAGATTGCACACTCCTCCGCGCGCTAAGACGGGAGTATTCGCTATCTCGGGGGCCCAATCGGGAGTGTACACTACCCGAACGCTCGGCTAGTGGCTGGTCGAATGGCTACTTGCCGAGACGCTGCTGGAAAGGTTCGTCTGCCTTTATCTTATTTCGGGATACCTTGTCCGGGGCACGTTGGATCCCAGTGCGTTGCAAAAGTTGATTCACCAAGGTTGTCTGTTGTGCAAGGGTGCTCGTCAATTCTATGACTTGTCGAGACAAGTGTTCTTCGCCATTAGGATTGGAAGAACTTGGAAGGAATGTGCCTCCTTTGGCAGTGGAAAGGCGGTAGACTCCGGGTATGAGATTTGAGTTGGAAAATGTCAAATCTACGAAAAAATATGGTGAGAATGCCCCCAGCTTGATGGTAGGTCCGGATAGTTGAAATAGTCTTGGGCCGACTTGGGCTGCTTGGAAAGCCATGGGAACAGGCTGGGCCGCGAGAGTGGGCTGCTCAGCGGGAGCAGGCTGGACCACAGGAGTAGGCTGCTCGTCAGGAGCAAGCTGGGCCACGAGAGCAGGCTGCTCAGTAGGAGTAGGCTGGACTGCGAGAGCAGGTTGGGCCACGAGAGCAGGCTGGGCCGTGAGAGTGAGCTGCTTGGTGGGAGCAGGCTGGGCCACGAGAGTGGGCTGCTCGTTGGGAGCAGGCTAGACCACAGGAGTGGGCTGCTCGTCGGGACCAGGCTGCTCACAGCGTGATGCATACGAATGCGAGGCTTGGGCTCGGACCCGTGCAAGCTTGGATGGCACGGCTTGGGCCATGGTGGAACCTCGTAGTGGTGGTATCACTCCGCCTATGACCACATTTAGCCTCGTGGATCGCCGCGGTCCCATTTCTTGAGTATTAGAATTTTCACTTGTGGAATTTTCTAAATTTCTAGCCATTATATTTTTCTTATACATTTTATCAAAAAACCTTTGCAAATAAAAAATTCTAACAATAAGAACATATGAAAAATATTCAAATGGACTAGAAAATAAAGAAAAAACCTTTTATGCGAGAGTCTTCTACGAGTATGGATCTCAACTCTCAATGAAAGCACCAATTCGTGGATGCAAATTTCTTCCTCCTTGATCTTGGACAATTTTGCACCTACAAAACAATTAACACCTTAGGTTAAGGCCAAGAGCCATACGTGCCCACGATGAATGGGGGGCTTTGGCCGAAAAACCTCCGATGCTAAAGTTAGAATTTAGAAAGAAAGAGTGTTTAGAGAATTTTGAGATTTTTGCCAAAGTGTTTGAATTAGTTTTTGGTGAAAATAGGAGCCTATTTATAGGGCTAGGTTTGGCCATTTTTTCCAAGGGATGGCCGGCCCTTGAAGGAGTTTTTGTGGTTGAGATTTTGGTTTAATTAGCCAATTTATTGGCTAATTAAACCTTAAAGAATAAATTGGTGGTTACATATTTATTTAGAATAAATTGATAATTAGGTTATGAAAAGGTTATAAAGAATAACTAAATAATTAGCTAAAAAGGGGAGAAAAGGGTAGGGAAAGGTAGGAAATAGGATGGATCCCTTTTTAGATGGGGATGGTCGGCCATTGATGTGGTTTTGGGTGGTTTATTTGATATAATGGGTGATTAAATTGGTGATTAATGGATTAATTAGGAATTAATCCATTAATAGCCAATTAATCTCTATTTATATGAAATAATTTGTAGGTTATGAAGTAATTACCTAAGATGAGGATGGATAAGATAACTATGAATTTGTTACCTTCCTTTGGGCACTTTTGACTTGGTTTAGGGATGATTGCCCTCTGCTCGCGCGTAGGAATCTCAGTATGCCTCAAGGGTATTTTTGTCCTCTTATGTCCAAAAATCCACGTGTCACCTAGTGAATATTTTTTACTCCACAATGACGTGTAGTATGGCTTGTAAAACAAAGGTGTTTGCCGCTTTCTCCCCCTGAAATTTCTCCCGGTTCTCGTTGTGCTTTTAGTGTGTAGCAACCAACTGTATTTCTCACTGCCTATATATTCTTGAGTTGAATATTGATAAACCATAAGTTGGTTGTTTGCTATGACTCTTCCACTACAGATGCTGCTGTTAAGAGTTGGGAATATACTCTTGTATTATCTACTATATTTCAGGATTGATATAGACTAGTTGGTTGTAATCAGTTTGACTTGTAACTCATAATTCATTCCTATAAATACAAACACACAACCTCTCTCAGATTTAACTGAGTTGAGCATCATTAGTTCTTTTGTCCTTTATACTCTTATGTGTGCTTAACTCTCTTTCATGGTATCAGAGCTAACAAGTCTCATGACAAAGCATCAATTTTTTTTTTCCTAATGGCCTCCTCCTTCGACTCATTTTCTTCTGCCCTACGCACTTCCGCTGTTCCCAACGTCTCTAACTTTTTAACGATCAAGCTTGATCGTACAAACTACCCTCTTTGGCATGCCATCTATGAAGTTGGCTAAATAGCCAAAATGGTCCCTGAGATTTGCATAACTCATCACTTTGGTCCCTAACATTTCAAATCGATAAAAGTGGTCCCTGAGATTGTCCACCATCCATCATTTTGATCATTACGTTAAAAACTCCGTTAAGTGTCCCGGAGCTCTTGGCCGAAAGTTTAAGCAATTTTCAAAGCTTCGTAACTCAATTGTTTATTAACCAAATTCGACCCATAATATATCAAAATGAAAATAGGAAAGTGTAGAATAAGATTATACCTACTTGGAAGCTCAATGGCTGCCGAAGATGGCCGGAAAATAGCCTCACTGGTCCGAGGGAAAACTGGAAAACTCGTTGGAAACTGGGTAAACTTTAAACGTTCATAACTTCTTCAATACTCAACGAAATCAAGTGATTCAAAAACAAAAATCATACTTCTCGACGAGATGAAGAGAATGGTACATTTTTCAATGACTAATTCACCATGGTTTGGCCGAAAAATGGCTTCAAAGTTCCTGTCTTGGTCTCATCGTGGTTTGGTCGGAAAACGGCTCGAAAGTGGCTAACTCAAGACCAAGACAGGCATTTTTGAGCCATTTTTCGGCCAAACCATGGTGAATTAGCCATAAAAAAGGTACGATTCTCTTCATCTCGTCGAGAAGTATGATTTTCGTTTTTAAATCACTTGATTTCGTTAAGTATTGAAGAAGTTATGAACGTTTAAAGTTTACCCAGTTTCCAGCGAGTTTTCCAGTTTTCCTTCGGATCAGTCAACTTTGAGGCTATGTTCCGGCTATCTCCGGCAGCCATTGGGCTTCCAAATGGTATAATCTCATTCTACACTTTACTATCTTCATTTTGATATATTATAGGTCGAATTTGGTTAGAAAACGATTGAGTTACGAAGCTTTGAAAATTGTCCAAACTTCCGGCCAAGAGCTTCGGGACACTTAACAGAGTTTTTAATGGAATGAGTAAAATGATGGATGGTGGACAATCTCAGGGACCACTTTTATCGATTTGAAATGTTAGGGACCAAAGTGATGAGTTATACAAATCTCAAGGATCATTTTATCTATTTAGCCTACGAAGTTTCATATCTTTGACGCGGAGCAACACCATCCACTACTTAATATATATGTAACATATAATTACTTGCCAATTGCCATGCATGCATCTATGCATCTGTATCTGATGATGAAGACTCATATATATCTGGTTATTAATGAAAGGCAGACATGAAGTCCTCATCCTCTTCCTGAGCTTAGTAATAGTAAATGAATGCTAGCTAGGTATCTCTCCTCTCTCCTCTCTTATCTTTCATCATTATCTGATCATGTTTTCTCTCGTATTCATCCTAGATTTCAAAGCTTACTTTCTCCTTCCAAATGCGCTTTTTCTTTCACAACTTAAAGTAACAGCAATTGCTCTCTCTTTCTCTCTCTCTCTCTCTCTCTCTCTCTCTCTCTCGTGTGTGTTCATTCCAAAACCTTTTTTATGGGAGTTTTAACAAAAAGGGGTTGGTACTATTCATTCTTAATCAAAAGGACATTTTGTGTATGAAAAGTCCATAATGGATCAGGCTCTTTTCTTTATTTACTCTTATGCTATTACATCGGGGTCCACAATGATGTTGACATTTCTGTCTGGGAATACATCATTTTACATTATGTTATTAAACTTATGCTAATTTACAGCTAGCTCTTCAGGCTTCCATCATTTTGTCGATGCTATACAGCTCTTCTTCTGTCAAATTATTCCAATACTGTTTGTTGATGCACAAAACCGGAGGTCTTGGAACAATGTAAATCCGACCGTGAATCTGCATGAAATGTAAATGACACAAGATGTATCGTGGTTCACCCCAAGGTTTGGGCTACGTCCACACTGATTATATATTTATCTGAGAGGTGAGGGAGAGAACCTCTGAATATGAGAGGGGATGTGAGAGGGGTGAGAAGGCTCCAGAAATGGCCTCTCCTAATTGTGAGGGTGAGGGGTCCTTTTATAGAATAAGGACTCATCACTTATTACATATTTGCCCCTTCCTTTATCACATAATTACATTCTCAAGTATTTGTACAAGGTCTAAATATGAGGCCCTAAATATGGTATAAACAGTAGTCCCCCAAGTCTTCAGTCAAGAAAGTCTTTTGGCTGGAGACTTGAAATTCAGTCCATGTGTAGGCCGAGGTAACTAGAAGTAGCACATGTTGCGAGGCTGCTCGGCTCGTGGCTTATGTTGCCTTGGTTGGCTTGGCTTGTGGCGTTTGAAGGTAAATGAGTCCCTTTTATAGAATAAGGGCTCACTCCTCAATACATGAATGATGGGCTAGAGTTGATGCTCTCTAATGATGGTGAGGGAGTCCCTTTTATAAAATAAGGGCTCGTTCCTCAATACATAAATGATGGGCTAGAGTTGATGCTTGCGGCGAGGCGGTTGCTCAGTAGGCGGTGATGCTCTCTAATGGTGGTGAGGGAGTCCCTTTTATAGAATAAGGGTTCGCTCCTCAATACATAAATGATGGGTTAAGAGTGATGCTCGCGGCGAGGCGATTGCTCAGCTGGCGGCGTTGTTCTAATGATGGTGAGGGAGTCCCTTTTATAAAATAAGGGCTCGCTCTTCAGTACATGAACAATGGGTGCTCTCTAATGAAAGTGAGGGAGTCCCTTTTATATAATAACAGCTCGCTCCTCAATACATAAGTAATGGGCTAAGTCCCCCAAGTATTTTTCATGAGGCCCAGTTGAGGCCCAATATATGGTACATAATGTAGTCCCTCAAGTCTTCGGTCAATAGAGTCTATTGGCTGGAGACTTCAAATTGAATCCATGTATAGGCCGAAGTGGCGGTTGTTCGGAGGCGGTATTTGTATACCTCGCACTGAAACTTTGTAGGTGAAGCTTTGCAAGTGAAGTTTTGTGTAAATGAAGCTTTTGAAGCTAGAGCTTTTGTAAATGAAGCTTTTGAAGCTGTTTGACATGAGTGATGCTCATGAATGTTTGATTGACATGAGTGATGCTCATAGATGTTGACATGAGTGATGCTCATGGATGTTTATGCATGATTGATATGAGTGATGCTCATGAATGTTTGTGTATGATTGACATGAGTAATGCTCATGTATAATATGAAGTACTGGGCGTACTTTTGACCTCCTAGTTGGTGGCATGAAGGAGAGTACGGGTTGTACACTTCATCACCTGGTTGGTGGCATGAATGGCTAGTTGCCAAATGATATTAGAGTACAGGTTGTACATTTCATCACCTGGTTGGTGGTAATAGCGGCAAGTTGCCGAATAATTTTGGAGTACTGAGCGTACTTTTGGTCACCTGGTTGGTGATAATAGTGGCAGGTTGCCGAATAATTGTGGAGTACTGGGTGTACTTTTGATGACCTGGTTGGTGCTATTTTGGGCTTATGGGTCTTCGCCCTTCACAACATGCCAGCCCATTTATTTTGGGCTTTGCCCTTTTTTTTTTCATTACCCTATGATGGGGTTTATACATATTACCCTCTGATGGGGTTTATACAGATGTCTCCGAAAGATACGAAAATTAAATTACATCATTCTGGTGGAGTGTTTATTCCTTGCTTTTGCTTTCTCTTTTGCTTTTCTTTTTTGCTTTCTACTTTTGCTTTCTCTTTTTTCAAAAAATGGAACATGCATGATGAAAGTGTGATCTTTTTTCAAAATGTTGATGGGCCTCTTCTGATGGCTTGGTGCTGCAGAGCACTGAACTTTCTGGAAAGCAGGTTTCATCGTAGGCATCAACATATGCCCTCGTTGTGTCTTGGCCTTCTAAAAAGAGAGAGAACTCCACATGCTTCATTGAATACCAATGACCGACATACCCCAGGGCTGTTGCAGACCTCTGAACCTCATGATCCACTAGTGTTAGGAAATGATTCAAGTTCCTGTTTTTTTGCAGGACCCATAGTGAACTTTATAGGATATAGCAATAAAACACGTGATATCATATGTTGTTGTCGCCTTCTTAGCATCTTTTGCAAGTTGATTTGACTAGATGGTAGTTGATTTGACTCTTCCAACCGCTTCTGGCAATTGATAGAATTGTCCCAGCAAACAGGAGTGAACTAAGCTCTATACCTAAGTCACTGGACGGTCATCTGTGTCACCGTCTCCTCATTCCGTCGGACCCACCTAACTTTTGCTGATGTTGGAGTAAGAATGAGGGAAGATGTTTGTCGGGAGTCACTCGCAGGCTTCCATGACACCATCGCGACGTGTCATCTGGTCTTCGTGAGCGGCGATGAGAGGCGGTAATTTGAAGAGAAAGGAATAAGCTTCCAAAGAACCGATCTCGACATAGCGCGTTTTCATTTTTTCCAGTACTCCCCAGGCGGTAATTTTGTGCATCAACTTTT
Source organism: Malus sylvestris (assembly GCF_916048215.2). Lineage (NCBI taxonomy): Eukaryota > Viridiplantae > Streptophyta > Magnoliopsida > Rosales > Rosaceae > Malus > Malus sylvestris. The sequence continues at coordinate 6,082,208 of NC_062269.1, read as the reverse complement.
CCAAAGAACTGACATAGCACTACACTGAAACTTATGGTCTTTGCAGATGACACTGATTTTCGCTGAACATCTCCTGCATGTTTCTCTCCAAACACGTGTCTCTTCGCATTGGGATGGTGGGTCGAAGACGGCGTGTCCCGTTCATCGAGGACGAGCTTCATCAATGGCGGCCGTAGAGACGAGGATGAAGCTGCTCTGGGGTGAACTATGGGTCGTGGAGCCGGGTCCGGGGCAGACAAGCTACTGCGGTGGAAGGTATCTTTACCGGTGAACTTGGTCATGTACATGTTGCATGCAGTTCGCACCGCCTCGAGAGCCTCACTAGAGGCGTTTTCCTTCTCCCATGAAACGAGATGGATGCAAGAGGGGAACACATAGACACCCTTCTTCTTTATGCTGACGTCATAGACTCGGATCTTCTGGTCGGGCACCATACTGCTTATTTAGATCCGACCAGAACAGCTCATTCTTTATCTTCGTCGAGTGGAAACCGAGCTTTCTGCTCCTTCACCAAACTCGCACACTTTCTGGAGAACGTGCACCGTCAGTTCGACTACGATGAATTCTTCATCAGATGAATGAAAGATGATGAACAGCTCGACCTCGACAATCCTCCTTTCTTCAACAACTTCCATTTCTCGTCGAAGTGAAAAAAGGAGACAGGTGGTGATGAGAAGTACTTGTAGGTACAGAAATAGAAGCCGTCTCTTTAACACACCCTCAGCTCCTCGAAAGATGCGAGGGTTTTGAGCTGGGGCCTTCTTGATTAAGTGCCGAGTCAATTCACTAAACGGCACGGGGGCTGGGTCAAACGAGTCAAGTTGGTGGATTAGAATTGCAGCAAAAATGAGGATGATCAAGATTAGAAACAAAGAAGTTGGAGCTGAGAGCCATGACAATTTGGAGCTGGGTTTGGGTACGAAAACTGAGTCTGCTGAGTTCATTGACTCGGGTATGGCGTTGAATTGAATTTTGTGGTTTGGTTATGAATACTGAACAAACTGATCACCTGAGGCCTTGTTTTGGTGTTTCTGCAGATTCAAGGTGGAGTGTGGTGAGGTCTCACGGTGGTGAGATGAAAAATGAAAGAGAACCGACATAGCTTTTTGTGTCGTTTCCCACAGACGGCGTCAAATGTTGATGCACAAAACCGAAGATCTTGGAACAACATAAATCCGACCGTAAATCTGCATGAAATGTAAATGACACAAGATGTATCATGGTTCACCCCAAGATTTGGGTTACGTCCACACTGATTATATATTTATTTGAGAGGTGAGGGAAAGAACCTCTGAATATGAGAGGGGATGTGAGAGGGGTGAGAAGGCTCCAGAAATGGCCTCTCCTAACTGTGAGGGTGATGGGTCCTTTTATAGAAGAAGGACTCCTTACTTATTACATATTTGCCCATTCCTTTATCACATAATTACATTTAAGTCCCTCAAGTATTTGTACGAGGTCTAAATATGAGGCCCTAAATATGGTATAAACATTGTTCATCGCCTTCTACTAGCTCCGCATCTTTTTCTCTATCTTCTTTCACCTTGTAATATATTTCTGTTGTTTCTTCTTTGAGATTTTGGGGCTTCCAATAAGGCTAATGATTGATTCTTGTCTTGCTGTAAATATACATCTCTTCTTCTTCTGATACTAGTACCATGTCATACACAAGATGTATCATGGTTCACCCCAAGATTTGGGCTACGTCCACACTGATTATATATTTATTTGAGAGGTGAGGGAGAGAACCTCTGAATATGAGAGAGGATGTGAGAGGGGTGAGAAGGCTCCAGAAATGGCCTCTCCTAATTGTGAGGGTGATGGGTCCTTTTATAGAAGAAGGACTCCTTACTTATTACATATTTGCCCATTCCTTTATCACATAATTACATTTAAGTCCCTCAAGTATTTGTACGAGGTCTAAATATGAGGCCCTAAATATGGTATAAACATTGTTCATCGCCTTCTACTAGCTCCGCATCTTTTTCTCTATCTTCTTTCACCTTGTAATATATTTCTGTTGTTTCTTCTTTGAGATTTTGGGGCTTCCAATAAGGCTAATGATTGATTCTTGTCTTGCTGTAAATATACATCTCTTCTTCTTCTGATACTAGTACCATGTCATACACAAGCTGTATCATGGTTCACCCCAAGATTTGGGCTACGTCCACACTGATTATATATTTATTTGAGAGGTGAGGGAGAGAACCTCTGAATATGAGAGGGGATGTGAGAGGGGTGAGAAGGCTCCAGAAATGGTCTCTCCTAATTGTGAGGGTGATGGGTCCTTTTATAGAAGAATGACTCCTTACTTATTACATATTTGCCCCTTCCTTTATCACATAATTACATTTAAGTCCCTCAAGTATTTGTACGAGGTCTAAATATGAGGCCCTAAATATGGTATAAACATTGTTCATCGCCTTCTACTAGCTCCGCATCTTTTTCTCTATCTTATTTCACCTTGTAATATATTTCTGCTGTTTCTTCTTTGAGATTTTGGGGCTTCCAATAAGGCTAATGATTGATTCTTGTCTTGCTGTAAATATACATCTCTTCTTCTTCTGATACTAGTACCATGTCATACCGTGAGATCCTGAGCAGAGCATCACAGTCCATGAAGGAGTTACAATTACAATTACAATGTTCTTTGTATGAGTCCATCTTTGATCCAAAACCAGGGATTGATATTATTACAAAGATGTATCCACCATGTCTTTGTGATAGTACAGAAAATTGTATTTGTAAACCAGAGGTTAGCATAGCTGTGGCTAGGATTAACATGAGAATATTTTTATTATTATCTTCTAACTAAGATGTAATATAATCTAAATTTTGTCTAATTATTTTTATGGATTTTTTCTGAAAATGCTCTAACAATTGGTTTAACAAATGATTATGCTTATTATTTTCTAATTTTATATTTTCTGCTTGACTAATAATAAGATCTACAATACTATTGGCTTGTGGATTTTCTTCACTATACAAAATATGATTATGCTTTCTCAATGGAAAATAACAAAATAAACTATTTTGGTCTAAAGTTATTTTTCTTTTTTGAGGTTCACTAATTTCTAAATTAAGATAATCTATCATAAACTATAGTCTACATTTCTCTAGAGTTACGACTAACTGGTTTCTTAGAAACCCTCTTTCTTCTCTCAAGGTCTCTAAAACTTGATTTGTTGCTCTTTTTGCTTCTAAAACTTTATGTTGCACTTCTGTGTTTTTATATTTACAAATAAATGAAGGATGTTGAAGATAGCTAAGATAAAACTTTTGCTTCTTCAAAGTACTGATAATTCTTTTGGATATATATGCTAATCTTCTCTTTATGCTAGTTATAGTTGGATGCCTAGGACAATAAATACCTGGTAATTGTGGTTGATAGGGGTCTACATGGACAATAATATCTGTTATTCATACAAAATAAACAAGTGTGATATCAGGTGTATCAATGACTTCCGTCCTCGAGGTACTTTACTATTATAATTATACTATTAAAATGCTAAACAAGGCTCTGATACCAAATTCACAACGCATGCTCGGTTAAATAGTCGGATGACCATTATAACAACTAGACATATAACCTTGCACATGGAACTTGACATGTTTCAGCATGACGACCACTCACAGTACAAGTATAAGGCCTTAAAGACTGAACTCAGAGGTACGAAGAACTCAGAGGTACCCTGGTTAATGTCCAGTTATTTGTATGGCAAGCATTCAACTATAACATAGTGCTCGAATAAAGTATGATTGTCAGTTTAGTAGGTTAATAATATAACTACAATAGTGTTTCCCTGTTTTGGACTAGAAGTCTAATTAAACAAACACACTAAAGAAGAAAAAGAAAACTTACTTAATACTTAGAGATTGCTTGAATATGTACACTTGAACTTTTATTGATATATGAAATATTTAGAAAGATAATTGTTTACAAGAAAGTGTTTACAAGGATGCTATGAAGGCTACGAATGCTTGAGTGTATGAAGTGAGTATGGTGTTTTCAGATGTTGAGATAGGTGTGTGTAAGATATGTGTTCTGTATGGGAGGAAATGCTTCCTTATATACAAAATCTAATTCTTCAAAGACAAAATAACATTTCATCTATTTACAGTTTTTTGAATAGTGATAGCACACTGTTTCTGAAAACTGTCAGCACTGTTTCTGAAAGCTGGTTGTCTTGTCTTTGCTTGAATGTCATGTGAATTTATGTTGTCTTGATTGCTGCAGTGTTTGCCACATTTTCTTTTGCATGTGAATCTATATTGTCTTAGTTGTTGCAATGTTTGCCATTTATTCTTTTGCACGCAAATGCTTTCTGAAAATGTCAATCTCATTTTTCTTCTTTTGGATGTATCCACATGAACTTTGCAGAAAATTGACCCAATCTTGTACATATGTGTGAAAGGTAGGATCGGTATTTAAAAAAAAATATGTCATGATGATTAAAAGTAAAGTTTTGAAGGTGTTTTGGTTAGTTTTCCATTTTTTTTTTTTTTTTTTTTTTTTGTAGCTGGCTATCCATTTCTCTATGTCTTACGTACTCAATTGAAAAGAAAACAAAAGAAAAACGAAAAGATAGAGAGAAAAGAATCAAAGAAAAAGACATTTGAAGTGGGGGGAATGGGGGCATCATATTCATCATATTTTATACTTTTTTCCATGAATCCTTACCGAAAAGCGGCCCAGTGTTGCATGGAGCCGCCACGTAGCACAATATGTTGTGGGCATTTCACTTTGACGTGGCAGTGCAGCCCAACCCTCCCTCATCAGACCTCACCTTACCCAACTAAATAAATACCCTCTCTTGTGATCCCCTTCACTCGGTCTTTCTCGCTCTCTCGTATATTTCTCTCTCTCTATGTTCTAAGTTCTATATATTCCAATATTATTGCTTTAAATAAATATTTATTAAAAGAACAAACTATATGTACTATGGCAGGGATGGATAGTAACGGTGGAAATCAAACTCCCAACGGTTCAGATCAATCACCGAATCATTTGCCCTCCTTAATCTCTTCCACTAATTGCTTTCCTATCACTCTCAAGGTAACAATCAACCGTATTCGGAACTGCATGTCTCTCAGTTGACCAAAACTTGAAATTTACTTGACTCTATCTAGCTAGCTAGTTAAAATCAAATTATATCATATTCTATGATATGTATATATATACACGTTCTTGATTCACATACAAATATATATGTATGCTGCTCATGATGATGCAGTTTGTGGACGTGTGTTACAAAGTGAAGATAGATAACAAATCAAAGTACAGAGGGTGTTTGTTTGGTCACAAGGACAAACCCGGACAAGAAGAACAAGAACGGACAATCCTGCATGGAATCACAGGAATGGTGTTCCCCGGAGAAATCCTAGCCATTCTCGGCCCATCAGGAAGCGGCAAATCAACGCTCCTCAACGCCCTGGCCGACAGGCTCACCCACAAACATCAGGGCACCGTCCTTGCCAACGATCAAGCCCTCACCAAAGCCATCCTCCGTAGGACCGGCTTCGTCCCTCAGGACGACGTTTTCTACCCTCACCTCACCGTCCGTGAAACCCTCGTCTTCTGCTCCCTCCTCCGCCTCCCTCGCACCCTCTCCAAGAAGGATAAAATCTCCGCCGCGGAGTCCGTCATTTCCGAGCTCGGATTGCACAAGTGCGAGAACACCATAATCGGCAACACCTTCGTACGTGGCGTGTCGGGAGGGGAGAGGAAGAGGGTGAGCATAGCGCGCGAGATGTTGATGAATCCAAGCTTACTGATTCTGGACGAGCCGACATCGGGTCTAGACTCGACGGCGGCACACCGGCTGCTAAGCACGCTGGGGTCGCTGGCGCACAAGGGGAAGACGATCGTGACATCGATGCACCAGCCGTCAAGCCGAGTGTATCAGATGTTCGACTCGGTGTTGGTGATGTGTGACGGAAAGTGCTTGTATTTTGGGCAGGGGAGTGAAGCCATCAGCTACTTTGGATCTATTGGCTTCGTGCCGGCTTTCCCCATGAACCCTGCCGACTTCCTCCTTGATCTCGCTAATGGTATGTCATCTTTTCCTACTGATTTATTTTTAATTTAATTACTTTGCTCCATTAGATATCACTAGCTTATACATCTACTTGCTGGTCTTAGTTCTGCCAAAATTAGTTCTTTTGTTCTTGATTTTTTCACTCAACCAAATGTTGGTGCATCGAGACTTTAACGTCCTCTAACAAAACCGACACCAAAATATAAATGAGCCAAAGTTAATAACGATAACACAAATTGTATAAGTAGAGCACATGTGGCCATTATACTTCACATGTAGATCAATTTGGCGCTAATACTATAAACAAAGTTGAGATATTCCAACATTAAAACAATTGGTTATACGAAAAATAGTCAAATTTTATATGCACATGCAAAATTTAATGAACTTTACATGTGAGACATTCTTCATATCCTGACTTAATTGTCCAAAGCATACGGTCAAGTAATGGTCCAAAGCACACGGTCAAGTAATGGAGGTGATATATATATATATATCCAAAGTCAGTCTCAGTCAGTAGTAGAGAGAGGGAGACCATACATATGTATGTGGGGCAATTATTTCTCCATACATAGGATGTGAGTTACTGCTGTGGATCGATAAACTGATCATATATGGTGATGGACTTGATCATGGTTATATGTTATATGGTATGGCTGATGGTTGATGGGTGATGGGTGACTCCATTCTCATGGTTGTGTCCTACTTATCGAGGGTGTAACGGTGCACTGATCATTATAACTGGCACAAGTTCAAAACAATTAGGGAAATTTTATTTGAACTCATGTAATCTTTTTCTACATCTAACTTAAATTTAAATTGTTAATTGTCTATTTTACCTTATTGCATAATTACTATTAAGTACAAAATAAAATTAATAATAAAACTCAAATTTATCAATAAACCCATTAAACCCTACCATCACTTCTTGTTTATCCTACATTCATTCTGGCTAAAACCCTAATAGGTCTTGTAGAGAAAAACAAGTTTTTTTTTTTTTATTGATGGATGGTGATTTTGAAGTTTTTGAATTCTCTAACTAAGGTATGACTCAATTTATAAATATTTTGTTCGTTTGATTTCAATTTTTTAAAAGTTTAGAAGATGAGTATTTGGGTTTCAATTTTTTTTTATCAATCCCGAATGGTTTGTTAAACTTTCTAGAATTGGAAAATTCTAAGGAAAAACTTCTTACCAATGTTCTTAGATTATAAACCCCCTTGCTTGTTGATAAATATAAGGGGATGAATTGTTTGATTTGTTGCTTATGCACATCAATAGAAAGAAAAAAGGAAAATGTCTGGGTTTAGTAGCAGAAAGAAAAGAAAAAAAAAAAAAAGTAGCCATGGAAGGTGGTGGGGCAAGGATACCTTTTTAAAAAAAAAAAAATCAATTAGGTATGTTATTTTATAAAGGGAATGAGTTTAAAGATAACTTAACATTTTGATTGGGTTTGAGAGGGTAGTTTAGGTAATAAATTTGGGTTTAAAGAGAGATTAATTCTTTAATAAAAAACAATATGGGTGAAGAGAATAGGTTGGTTGTGGAAAGAGGTTACATGGTTCAAATAAAATTTCCCAAACAATTATTAGGTCGAAAACATTATATAGATACCACTTATCTACCATTACTTTGATTCTTAACCCTGATTATCAAGTGTCAAAAATTATTGCTCCTATTTATCATATTTATTGACATATTACAGAGGTATCAGTAAATATCCTATAGATATCACTAATTAATCTACCATTACATTTTTTTTCTTCATAAAATACATTTTAGCATTATCCTAGATATTAATTAATGGTGGTCAAATTAAAAACGTTTAGTGCTCTCCACGGGTCTCTGATGTTTTGCTAATGCTTTGACCTTGGAGTAGTGCCTGAAAAATACTCCTTGTTTATCCAAGGCCTCACTGCTCGGATTGGAATTAATAACTGACATGCACAGTACCAGCTAGTTGTAACTTGTGCTACAGCTTCAGTTTGATATACAATAATAACTTAAGAATATTGGGTTGAGTCAATAGCCAAATATCTGTAGCCTTGTAGGAAGTTAAATGTTATTTGGTTAGATAATTTAACATGTTACTACGAAGTAATTGTATTTAGGTTGGTCTAAATAATTGATAATCCACTTTATAAGCTAGCTGATGACAATTCGTGCAAGGAGTGGGAATCCTTTTAAAAAAAATATTGTGGGAATTATATAAAGACCAGCTAGCTAGATGATTTCAATATAATTAATCATCAATGTCACTAGTATTACGATTTAGTGGTTATAATAAGAAGTAATCGGCTCCTCTAAATGAAGATATTATTAGCGACGGCACGATAATTGTGAATTTGTTTCATGTCCTCCTCCTACTGCTACTAACTATTGTTAAAAAAATTAAAGCAAAAAACAAATGATTAGCAGGTGGGGATTGAAAATGCTTTATGCAGTACAGAACCATCCGAAAATGGTTTTCATTAGTTGATTTTGACTTCCAAGAGCCGAAGTATTCCTAATTTAGTAGGAAGTAGATTAATGAGAGAGAGATGTGGTATGGGATAGTGTTATTTCAACAGGGGTTTCAATGATCTATTTTATGGGCAATTGTATAACTCTTAATTTGGACCGTCCACTGGATCATGCATGTTATGTTGCTCATTAACATGCAAGTTCGTTACATGTGAGGAAGACTACCCTAGCTTGCACCAACTTTAAAGTTTTTTCTTAAGCTGGTCTTTCGGGAACTTGAAAAAATTTCTCTCTTCTCGACAATATTGAAATGGGAAGAGTTTTATTGTCTTCATATCATTTTAAACTTTTGAAATTCAGTAGTTGTCAAATATGATGTCAAAGTAACAATTACGATATTTGATGATTGTGATCTGAAACCTCTAATTTCAACGTCTTTAGAACTTATTTTAGGATTATCTTCGGTTCATTATTGAAGTTGCTATTATTATTGCTCGAAGAGAATATGGGTGGGGTTTGTCACTCACCTTTACAAAAGCTACAATTAAATAATACACTACAACCAAGTGTAGAACAAGTGCTCTTTGACCAGCTAGCTAGGGAATTTTATCATTTTTTTTCTTTTTTGAATAAACGAAATTATCCACACTAAGGAGATAAGGGAGTGGGTTAAAACCTAACACTGGCTAACTATAATAATGTGATTTAAATTCACATTTGGCGATAATTTAATTTAAAAACTCTCACTTACAAATGAGATGAACAGACATAATATGTTAATTAGACCATTAAACAAACTTAGAGGGCTTCATGTCCCTCATTTAACCATTGCCCTTAATCTATTCATAGACAATATAATGAAATATACATGTTTGAGGTGGAGAAATTGATGACGGAATTAGTGGCGTGAGAACCATCAATTAGTTAAGGGAGCATAAACATTCGGCATCATTGTCTCTTTATGAGCCCTTCATATATATTAGACTCTTTAAACTTGTATATAAAACATTTTCTCGATTGCCTCATAATCTTAATAGTTAGATTATCCTATAGTTTCATCTTAATTACTTTTAAGGTCGTTCCATGCTATTAGTATTTAGTAGCATAAGACTGGGAAAATATATATACCTGTATGTTTTTTATTTTTTTTATAGGGAATAATACTTGCGCCCCACTTCCGGTGAAACCCCTTTGTTCTCATTTAATAGTTTTTTCCTATACATATGATGCAAACTGAACCTTTTTACAAGGAGTTTCTTTGGAACGATTTCTGAAATAATCTTATTTGAGGTGCAACTTTTAGGGCTAATTGTGTTTTTTAACAATTTTGGAGTGTGTCCTTAACGATGCAAAATCACACAAACCGAAAATTATTTGATCATTTGATTAAACAACAATCTGTTTTACTGTTTTTGTAAATCACCGTTTCTGTCAATATAGTATATGTATGTTTGACCAGGATATTTTTAACTTGAAATTATTGAGTTGGAATTTGGATAGTGGACTGTATAAAGAGTGAGGATCCTCGTGGGATCCTCTTTGTGAGGATTTAGGAGATCCTCAAATCAGATCCGTTCATCGTACATCGTGCGGTCAGAAATTATTATAAATTCTTTTATTTAAAATTGAATATAAACTATATATGACAAAAAATGACCGTACAATGAATAAATGTGATTAGAAGATTTCTGAGATCCTCACATATAAGGATCCGGCGAGGATCCTCATCCCCGGATAAATAGTCCAATACTGTAACATGATTACAACAATTTCACCAAAGCTTCACGTGAGTATTCATTTCGTTTGGCCACTTTGAATAATTTAAGTGGGTTTTCTTGGTCGAATGAGGATCCTCTCCGAATCCTTTTTGTGAGGATCTTGGAGATTCTTAAATTGTGTTCGTTCATTGTATATCGTACGGTTATAAATTATGTTAAATAATTTTATTTGAAATTAAATATAAGTAGTATTTAATAAAAAAATGACTGCACAATGTACAATAAACAAACATGATTTGAGAATTCCATAATCCTCACAAGAGGATCCTCATTCTTCTTGGTCACCGTGTCTGCCTTTTTGCGTCCTTCATTTATCATCAACTTTTTCTCGGATTTTAGGACACAGGATTATGGCCGGCTCAGGATTATACTGAGAATTAACGCGTGTTAATTGGTCGCTAGTCTTACCATTTTTTGTTGGTAAATTAAAAAGTTCAAAGGGTAAAATTAGTATAAACCTTTCCACGAAATACAATTTGAGTAAGTGGTGGCCACCCCTTTAGTGGCAGCACCAACATTAGTGGATGTTCTCACTTGTGCTAAATTCCGTCTGCAATTTATTTATTATTTGCTTACACATGATGACGCATACAGGCTATGTTTTTCAACCTTTAGATTATATACACTATGTTTTCAACCGTTAGATTATACGTACGTAGTATAGTAATCAAATAATATTTCTTTCGTTATTGTGCATTTCCTATTCATTTCTTTTCTTATAAGAAAAAATCTTTGTTTGTGTATATGAGTACCACCAAAATGTGCTATTCGATTAAACGGACCAGTGTGATGACTGATGACCTAAAATAAAATAAATAAATAAATGGACCAATGTGGTCATCCGCATCATACTCGGTAGTGGCATATTCTTTTCAATGTTTTTAAACGAAATATTGAATCTATGCAGATAGCTATATCTTCTTTAATTAGATTATGTAAACAACACTTGGAAACTAACAAGTAAGGAAATTCTCATCCTTACGCAAATAAATATCTCACATCGGAAAGTTTGGAATATTCCAAGGACTAATAAGGTGTTGAACTATTTATTTTATTGTCAAATGATTTTAGATCGAAACATCGTCTTCCTTTCATTGATATTATTGGACTATATAGCTAGGACTTGAGCATTATTCATTGCTTTTACTATTACCATGAGAATATTACGTTCGGGTATCTATCTTTTGATAGATAGACCCCTTAATTAATGGTTTCGATGAGGTTAATTTTCTAGATAATGAATGTTTAGATCAATATTGATTGTAAAAGACTAATGTTTTGAGTTAATTAGATAATGGTTGATGAATCATAGTGACCACAAATAAATGTATGACTACATAGATTCATAAAAATAAAAAATAAAAAATGTCATTAGATACAATTTATGCACACTTTGTTAAGCTTTGTGATGTTCTGCCATAAATTTGTGCAATTTCTTCAGCTGCAAAACATGGTCTTCAATTCTTGGGAAGATTGAAATTTTATTGTCTAGAATTTATGCATGTTTACTTTGGTGGGAGAACTATAGCTTCCAAAAGAAGTGATCCAAATTAGATAGTAACTCATCATTCATTGAATAAATGCAGGAGTGTGCCAACTTAATGGTCTAAGCGAAAGGGATAAGCCCAAGATGAAAGAAATCCTTATTTCCTCATACAATACCTTGTTATCTCCCAAGGTCAAAGCTGAATGCTTGGAAACTACCAGTGCAACAACAAAAGAAATGACTTACGTCCAGAGCCATTGTTCGAGAGAGCGGAGAACAAGTATCGGTGATGTTGTTTCCACTTGGTTCAACCAATTCAGCATTCTGCTGCAAAGAAGCCTTAAGGAACGAAAGCATGAGTCTTTCAACTCGCTGCGAATTTTCCAGGTAGTGGCCGCTGCATTGTTAGCTGGTTTAATGTGGTGGAAATCAGATTATTTAGATATCCAGGATCATTTGGGCCTTCTCTTCTTCATCTCTATTTTTTGGGGAGTCTTACCTTCTTTCAACTCGGTGTTTGCATTTCCCCAAGAACGTGCCATCTTCATCAAGGAGCAGGCCTCGGGTATGTACACTCTCTCTTCATATTTCATGGCTCGAATGGTTGGAGACCTACCGATGGAGCTTATTCTTCCTACAATCTTTCTCATCATGGTTTACTGGATGGCTGGATTAAAACCCGACATGGGCGCTTTTCTAATAACATTGTTGGTACTACTCGGCTACGTGCTAGTGTCTCAAGGGCTTGGCCTTGCTTTAGGCGCGGCAATCATGGATGCCAAACGGGCCTCCACGATTGCAACAGTGACAATGCTAGCTTTTCTGCTGACCGGAGGATATTACGTGCATAAGGTTCCGTCTTGTTTGGCTTGGGTCAAATATATTTCTACTACCTTTTATAGTTATAGGCTGCTAATTAATGTCCAATATGGGGAAGGTAGTAAAATATCATCTCTCTTGGGCTGCTCATCTCATCATCATGATCATGCAGGTGATCACAAAGCAAGCTGCAATTTTGTTGAGCAAGATGTCGAAGGGCAGATTAGCCCTGCGACAAGCATTTGTGTCATGTTGTTTATGTTTTTTGCATATAGGTTACTGGCTTACCTAGCATTGAGGCGCAGCAAAGTTTGACATACTTCTACAATAATTACATGCATTTGGATTCCTTGTTCTTCAAAAGACCTCTTTAGTTGTATTTGTCTGGAGTGGATAAATTTATTTATCTCTGTGTTTGTTTCGACAAGTTGATATAGCGTATGTCGGCAACAACACTCTGTTGTATTGCAGTTCAATTCACACCAACTGTGACTATTGAGATATCAAGAGCGATTTTGTTGAGTAAATGTAAATAATGAAAACATTAAATCGTTCAATGATTTTGATGAAATGCAATAATAAAGCAATCTTTATATATTACGTTAATTAAAATGTCATATCCTAATGATGATAATTGGATGCAGATATGAATCAATTCATATATGTTGTTGTATTAATTTTTTGGTCATTACATATTGCACAAGAACCTAATGGATATTATGACGGAAAATACAAGATCGATCTCTAATTTGCCCATTGGCACTGTGAGAGCTGATGCTTCTTGTTGATTTTCAAGTGTATATTTGTATATTCATTCATGAGAGAAACTTTATATTGGAAGACTATAAATAAAGCAGATATATAAAAGGAGGGTTGGCAAGTAATCGAGATTGCTAAATACAAGGAGGATTGACAACTGATTAGCAGCTACCTACAAACCAAGCGGTGCACACTCAATATCCAGTGGAAGGATAACCGATAGTTGACCAAACTCTAAATAACCAGAAACCCTAATTACCCAGTGATCTTCCAATACTCCCCCTCAGGATCCAGAAGATTGATGGAACCAAGGTTGGGAAGCAGTCGTTGAAACTGATGCAGAATTCTTTTGATAATATGGGAGTGCTCCAGTGTAGGGAAGTGCATGAATTGACTAGCTATGCAGAAATCTCTAATTACTCACGTTTTAGGTTTCAACTAAAGAATTGATTTATCGGCTTCCTAGTTTCTTGCCCCTTTTGTTCCCCATTTGTAAGCTCCGTTATATTAATGACTACCTGACCGACAATATTAAGTATATGCTCTATTTTCTTCCTTCTTTTGGTGAATTATATGAACTTCTTATTATCCCCTGCACCCTAAAATCTATTGCAAGTCTTATACATACAATGTCACTCATAAAATCGATTGAATTTTTGTTTTCCTGTTACAAATGATTCTTTCATACAATATATACTCTCCCTTGTAGTTGCATTTGTAAATTTTTATCTCTTTATTCGCATACTATATTTACTTAATTTGTTTTAGTTACATATTTTACTTGACTTCTTAATCATTAGGCACCTTATTGTTCCAATTCTAGAAAATATTGATTATATTCAAGCAAGATGGACAAAAGTTGGGCCACTTTGAATCCGTTTATAGAGGATTACAAAACAGGGCTAGCAAAATTTATCTCAAACTTATTGGAAGTATCTTCTCATGATGGCAACATCAAATGTCCATGTGCTAAATGCTTAAATAGGTTATGGTTGAGTAACAATGAAGTCGAAGCTCATCTAATTGTTAAAGGTATGGACCATTCATACTTGGAAGGCCCATGGGTATGGCATGGAAAGACATTTGGTGACCCTCTTCCAAATAGCCAAGCTGCACAACAAATTGTTGGTGTGAATACTCTTCATTGTGAACTAGGCCCCTTGCTTGAAGATATTTTCTCGGGGCCCAGTGGAATGGGTGACATGCCTATTAATAATCACATTGGTTAGGAAGCTCCAATACCTGCATATGCACATATATTTCAAGCCATGATGCAAGATGCCAACACAGAATTATATCCGAGTTGTGGTATGAAGAAAATGGATTTCCTCATACGTATTTCAAAACAAGTGCTTATATGGATGCAGCGAAAGTGCAAGCAAGCTAATCTTCAACTTTTCAAACATATACTCCCAAATGGTCATTCGTTACCAAAGAAGTTGATGAGTACAAAGGCATTCTTGAAAAATTTCATGTTGCCTCACCAAAAGATCCATGCATGTGAAAATGACTGCATGCTGTATTGGAAACAAAACAGTGGTTTAGATGTTTTTCATACATGTGGTGTGTCCAGATATACAACTGACGTAAAAGACACAGCGTTAAGCAGTAAAAAGAGAATACTTCGAAAGGTGCTAACATATTTTCCTATTACACCTCGCTTGCAAAGGCTTTACATGTCTCAACACACTAGTGAAGACATGTGTTGGCATGGTCTTTCTCACCCCGAGGATGGATTTTTAAGACATCCAGCTGATTCCTTTGCATGGAAGCAATTATATATTAAATTTCCAACATTTGGTGGAGAAATGTGCAATGTACGTCTTGGGTTGGCAAGTGACGGATTCAACCCCTTTGGAAAATGCAGCACTGACTATAGCATATGGCCAGTATTGTTGACCATATACAATTTACCACCTTGATTGTGTATGAAATCACCGTTTATATTGATGGCTTTGTTAATACCAAGAAATGATATTGATGTATACCTTGAACCATTAATAGACGAGCTGAAGGTATTGTAAACCTCAAGGGTTGCCACTTATGATACGTTGAGGCAAAAGACCTTCACCTTACGAGTAGCTGTTTTGTGGACTATTAGTGACTTCCCTGCATATGGGAACTTGTCCGGTTGGAGCACACATGGGAAATTAGCATGTCCTCATTGCAACTATAACACTGAGTCGACATAGGAAAGCCTTTAATCTTTCTGACGAAAGAGAGCAACCACCTTCCCCCATGACCGGATGGGAATGCCTTCGTTAGTTGTCCATTTTACGGTTCAAATATGGTAAGACCCTATAGAAAGAGGTTGGAGGAAAAAGACCAACACCTACACCAATAGTTAGGCCATGGAAAAAACATAGTATTTTCTTCAAATTGTCGTATTGGGAACATCTTCTTCTTCAACACTGCCTTGATATCATGCATATTGAAAAAAATGTCACTAGAAGTTTGGTTGGAACTCTGCTGGGTATTGTTGGGAAAAGCAAGGATAACTTGAATGCAAGGTTGGACCTAGAATTGATGGGCATAGAACCAGAGTTGCATAGAAAATTTGTCAATGGAAAGTCAAAGATGACTCCCGGTGCATATACTATGAAACTAGTAGAGAAGGAATTGTTTTGCAAGGTTTTGGCCTTAATAAAAGTGCCAGACAATTACTCATCAAATATTTCACGGCTTGTGCATGTAAAGGAAAGGATTATAAGGGGACTTAAAAGTCATGATTGGCATGTTTTAATACAGCAATTCCTTCCAATTGCCATACACAAAAGCCTCCCAACTAGGACTGCAAAGATATTATTAGAACTAAGTGCATCATTCAGACATTTATGTACTAAAAAATGGTCAGTAGAAGGCTTTCGCAAACTTACACCCAAAATAGTTATGATCCTATGCCAATTGGAAAGGATATTACACCTGCATTCTTTGTTGTCAATCTTCACCTCACAATACATCTTGCCGAGGAAGCTGCACTTGCAGGTTCAGTACATTACAGATGGATGTACCCAATAGAAAGGTATTCCTTAACTTTTAATATGTTACCATGGGTATTTCATTTGTGCATCATACAATTTATAATAGGAAGACTGATTTTGTACTATTTAAATTAGGTTCCTGCTGACCTTGAAGAAGTATGTTCTAAATAAAAATCGACCTGAAGGAAGCATAACTAAAGGATATATGGTTGAGGAGTGCTATCTTTTTGTGCGATGTACTTAGAAGGCATGGAGGCACGTTTTAACCAACTAAGCCAAAATGCAGATAGAATACGTCCTGACCATAAGGGTGACATTGACATATTTTGTGGCACCGGGCATTCACTTGGTATGCTGAAGATTATCATCTTAACAACCACGATTGGGAGATTGCACGCTCGTATGATTTAGCCAATTGTGATAAGTCAATGCCATATAAGAGGTGATTAAACTTAATTGTTATAGACTATAGTTGAATTTCACCAAATTCTTCAACTCGACTTGTGGTTATACAGAGTGACATTGACATTATTTTCATATACAGAAGTTAAGTGGAGAATGCTCAAAGAACTCGAGGGAGGCGTGTAACCATGCTATAAGCAGATAAAGAAGCTATTAAGTCCTTCCCAGATTGATTTGAAAAACATGTTAGTACGAAACAAGTTGATTTTGCATATAATGGTTTCCTATTTATCTTCATATTCTTAATTGTGCATATGAACCTGTGTGTAAATTGTGTAGGTGAATCAATTGCAACAATCAGGTGATCCAAGGGCAACCGATGACTTGGTGATGCTTGCTAATGGACCTAATAAGTGGTGTAAGAGATATAAGATTTTTGTATGTAATGGGTTCAGGTTTAAAGTAAGAGGCACACAATCCAATAGGAAATACCTAAACTATGGTGTTTTCCTATAGTTTGATGTTCCAAGTTATGCTAACCCACGTGACTGGAACCCTGTTACTGGTTTGCTAGACTACTATGGGGTTCTGACTGATGTATTTGAAATCAAGTACCATATAGAGCACAAAGTGGTATTATTCAAGTGCAACTAGTTTGATGGCACTTCCAGAATTACTAGACAGGGAGTAAAAACAAACAAATATGGCTTTACATTGGTTAACTTCAATAAGATTTCGTCTGCGAGTGACCCCTTCATATTCGTATCACAAGCACTACAAGTGTTCTATGTACAAGACCCAACAGATATTGAATGGCACGTTACAATTAAAATGAGACCATGTGATTTCTTTGATATGTCCTCAACACATGATCATGATCCAGGCGATAGACAGGATGTGGAACATGCAATTGGTGATAATGATGAGGTTCGTGTTAGAAGCGATGTAGACGCCCAAGACTTCGAAGAATGCCTATTATAGCATCTCACTTTTGATTAAGGTAATAGTTATAGAAAGTATTGATTCGATGAAAGTGTTGTAGGATATGGAAATATTTGTATGTATTGACATTCAATCCTCAACCAAGCATTGCCCTGACTATTAGATTTTTGATTTGGTATTATATGCAATATATTAAACTGGTGTCTTTATGTGGCAGCTTCAGGTATGAAGGATGACTGAAGGTGCAGTGGAGCATGGGTTTGTCCTACTTTAAATCAATACAATATGTAGAAGCCTTCTAGACATAGTATTGATGCTTGTTCTTTTTTATCTAGCACTCGATCATTTTGCAGTAAGAATATAATCGAGGTATGAAATGAATTGTGAATTAACCAATTATACTGTCACGATATTTAATTAGCGAAACTGCAGTTGAATACATATAAATTAAACTGGTACAAATTTTTATAAATGCAAAATACACATAGTAGTCTTACATGATTTTCATTCCATAAACCATCCATATAGAAATAAAAATAACAGAGCAGTCTATATAGTTACCAACTGCCTAGGTTCAAAATATAAACATCCATATCTTCTGTGCTCATACAAAATGAGAAGGAATGTTTACATAGAGCAATACCATAATATAACATCCATTCTGATCTAGGTTCAACTATTCTTACCATGACCCATTATATGGAGATTTTGCACTCTGAATTTGAATGAGGCTAGCTTCCTATTTTGCTTTACCTGTATCACGATTCATCCAATCACAATGTTCTTGACCACCCACATATTCGCACACAACATACTTCTTAACAGCCTTGTAACTTTTTTAAGGATAACGAGTCCTTGCAGTACTAGTACAATCAGAATCAGAAACGAAGTATACAACATTGCAAATCCCAATAGGATCAAAGCGGTATGAATCACTCGGAAAAAAAGATGATATTATTTTCACTGTTTCACCTTTGATGGAAGGTTGCTTTCCACTGGTCATTAATTTTTTAATATCACCACTGATGCAAGGTTGCTTTCCACTCCTACCATGCTTCATGTAACCGATTTCGTTGGACCAGGGCAGCAGCACGTTCACACCAAAACCTAGAAGATCAAATGGAAAATGCTCATATTTCAAGATCACATTTTTCACTGCCATATCATAATGAGGACAATAAATATTGATCAAGCGATTGGGTGATTGAGGAGGGTAAATAGGCAAGTTAAAGCCATGAGAAAAGTTTTTCCATTCACCTTAAGCAACATTTGTCTTTGCAGGGGATTCGAACTGCTGATTGGTACCTGGCTGCAATGTAAGGTTTGCCTCATACTCCACTTCGACCTGAAAGTTAGCCTCTAGGTAACGCCAAAAATCAGCATCTTCATGATTGGCAATGAGTACAAAGACAACGTTTTCCTAGGCGGCAACCGGGGTTGCAATGTTATTGGTTGGGGCAAATATCATGGGACCAATAACTTCATGATCAACCGCAGGAACAAGGGGTTCACTTGTGTTACGAAACAACTATCTGCGAGTGTTTGGGAATAAAGGGGCCATTGGTGATTAGGTGTGATTTAGAGAGTTTTGGAAAAGTCGTAAAAACTCTTCATTTGATATCTATAATTGATTAATTCATAATGGAGGGCATGGCACTTTTAAGTTCACGCCCACTTAGTGTAAAAACATTTAATTCCGGTTTCAACAATTAAAAATCTTGGGAGTATCCTTACAAAATCACTGAACTTTGACCAAACAATGTATATGCCAATCTCATCAACCATGAATTCCAAATTTACCAAATTATAGACTACCAAATTATTAACAGCTAGCCAATTTTTTTATTTGGTAATAGAGACACCTAACCATTTTGTGTGGTTAGGGGCTTACCTCCATAAGGGTATATCATTAATTAATGGTTGAGGGGGATTACTAGGCGGGATGACTTCCTGCTCACCTTAACTCTATACAAAAATTTGAAGATTGGATATTCAAAAAGGAAACGTGTATGTCTTTATAGATATCAATTTATACACTTGTCTTGTTTAATTGCATCAAACTATCAACTCAAACAAGAAAAATATCTGAGGGCAGAGAGGTTTCATTGAAGCAATTTTAGGAGGTATCTACTACACTTATCTTCTTACCAGAAAATTAATTGTAGAATTAAATAGTGTTTGTACCATACTTGACCAACCATGAAACTACTGAGCACCGGTCAACGTTATACCGTCAAGGACCCAGAAGAGTTTCCCTCCAACCAGGAGGCCAATCACAGTGTGACACGTGTCGACATCAGAAACCAATCACAGCATGACACATGTCAACGTCAGAAGCCAATCACAACACGACACGTGTCAATGTCAAAATGAAACTAGAAACTCTCTTCTATAAATAGAGATCATTCTCTCATAATATTTCATAATGTCATTTGTACTAAATCATTCACTAGTACTCACTAAAGGAAAGCTTGAACCTATGTACTTGTGTAAACCCTTCATAATTAATAAGAACTCCTCTACTCTGTGGACGTAGCCAATCTGAGTGAACCACGTACATCTTGTGTTTGCTTCTCTGTCCCTATCCATTTACATACTTATCCACACTAGTGACCAGAGCAATCTAGCGAAGGTCACAAACTTAACATTTTCTGTTGTACCAAAGTCGTCGCTGATTTCGTGCGTCAACATTTGGCGCCGTCTGTGGGAACGACACTTATTCCCACTCTCTTCAGCTTTGTCAAGCTAGTTTCCACCATTCGTACACTCTCTTTTGACCAAGCATCCCTCTCCAACATGGGGAGCGAAGGAAGCCACAGCAGACAGAATAACACCCATCTTGCACCTAGTGCAAAGTAATGAAAGAATGAAGGAAAGAGGGTTTCTCTTCAAGCTAAAGTCGATGAGCTAGAAGCTCAAAACAACAAGATAGCAACGAAGAATGAGGTCATCTAGGAGCAATATGAGAAGCACTTTGAGATGCTCTATGAAACTATGCGTACTCAAACACGCGAGCTTATTGCCCTTGTGGACATTAACCATCATCTGGGTGCCCCCCAACACGGAGGGTCACCGTCCTTCGACATGGGTATCCTTGATGAAGAACGAGCTAATCATCAAAACATTAATTAACATGAGACTTCTCTCAACCCAACTGCTTCAACCCGAAGCAGGAGAAGTAGAGAAACACACCTCATTGCAGAAGGGTTGGAATGATCGAAAGCCGTTTATCGTGACTGCTGAGACTTCCTAAAGCAACGTCGAGAGAATCCCTTCCACATATGCTCGAAGATCAATGACCCAAGGGTTTTTGAAAGACTCGGTCCCCTCCCACGACCCAGGCCAGTTGCCAATCTAGGGAAGGAACGACATGTCCTAGAGGAATATGAAGGTACAGAGGACTCTGAGGTATCCGACAGACTCGCCCTAAAAGTCAGTACGGCGAGTCTAAGGAAAAATCACAAGCCCATGCTCAACCTTTCCTACTTCCAAAAGGCGATGGAAACTTACGAAAGAAAATCCCAGTGGTACATGACTCCACTCAAGACCCCTTTGTCCTACAGCTCCTTGAGGAAGTAAACAAGTTGAAGGCCGAATGTTAGGCCGAGATACCTGACTGGAACCAACCCAGGCCTGGCCTTCTCACAAGGAGGATCCTCGACACCCCCTTCAAGCAAAGACAAAACAAAAGCTTGGTTTACAACTCTATACTGGAAGGGAGGACCCAATTGAACACCTTAACCTCTTTGAGTATACCATGGCATATCGGATGCACACCGACAAAGAGCGATGTCTTCTCTTCCCCTCCACCCTCTCTGGCGGAGCTCTAAACTGGTATTGCCATCTTCCACTTGAGACAGTAGACTCATTTGAGGAACTAAGGAAACTGTTTGTCTCTCAACACATCTTCCAAATCGATCGCTTGCATTCTGCAGATGACTTGTACACTATTCACCAGAAGCCGGATGAGTCGCTACGAGAGTATGCTGGTCGTTTCAGCCATGAGTATTCTCGCTGCGTTAAGGCAGATGACAAGACCGCCCTCAAGGCCTTCACGGCAAGCCTACGTGATTGTTTCTTCAAGTACATGATCAATGCCAACACTTGGAAAACTTACTATGAGGTGATGGCACATGCTTACAACCATGCCTCCGCTGAGGCAATGACATATCAAGGGAAACCCCCCACAACCACCCCTTATCAGTAAGTAGGGAGTGGAAGCCAGATCCAACCAAATGAGAAGACCTCGACTTTCCAAACGGCAGCGGTGCTTCCCCCTACCTTACTTAATACTTTGCCAAGTCAACAGACATATCAATCTCAGGGCAAAGGGAAAGATTTCCATCCTCACCAGTCTCATTTTAGTAAAAGGAGTAAGAGACACTACCACGATAACCAAGGGTATCGCCATAATAATCCCCGACCCCAGGCAGTCTACACAGTGGGTCAAGCACGTGTCAGGACAGCTTCTACCCCGAGGTATGAGGCATACACATCTTTGAACGCCACATGCGTGGCCATTTACCCCAGCATAACACACTTGATATCGAAGCCAAAGCCGAGGCACCCGGATTACAAGCCCACGAAGAACACGGGCACGTTTTGCTGCTACCACGAGCATAACGACCATGACGACGAGAACTGTATCACCCTATGTGATCATATTGAAGCTTTGGCACGTGAAGGAAAAATTGATCAATTCCTCCTTCACCCTCTAAGGGGTAACCATAATCAACGCCAGGTAAATGTGATATATTCCATAAGTGGTGGCACACCCATATCTAAATCTTCCAACAGGGCCATGAAAAATAGTGAACAAGCTTTAAGGTCTGGCCACCAAGTGTTTCACGTGGAAGACATCAGGGAAGGTAAGTATCAAAAGCCTAACTAGGATCTAATATGTTTCTACCCTAAGGAAGAAAGAGGTATCATCTACCCTCACAACGACCCACTGATCGTGGAAGCTCACATAGCCAACTTTGAAGTACAACGAATCCTAGTAGACACGGGGGCTTCGGTCAATATCATGTTTGCTGAAGCTTTCAGGGCACTTAATGTAGCTGAACACTTGCTCGATCGCTCAATTTCCCCTCTGATAAGCTTCTCCGGTGATATCGTGCAACCTTTGGGGAGCATACACTTACCTTTCACCATTGGTACAGGCCCTTACACAGCTACTATTACCACTAACTTCCTGGTGGTTGATTGCCCAACGGTATACAATGTCATCTTCGGACGCATAGGCATCAATAATCTCAAGGCCATAGTATCCACACATATGTTGTTGATGAAATTTCCAACCCCTTATGGCAATGGTTACATCAAATGAGATCAACTTAGTGCACGATCATGTTACAACACTTCGGTCAAGCAACAGCACCTGTCTGTGCCCAAGGAAACCCTTTTTATACATGACCAAGTCATAAAGACCAGCCTAGACAAACCCAACTTGAATCTTCACGGTGGCAACAGTCAACCAGACGATCCTCGAGATGACTCTTTCACCCAGCAAGCATAACCCGCTGAAGAGTTGAAGAATGTCTCTATCTCAAAAGATTATCCAAATCGCATGGTGAAGATTAGCACCACCTTGTCACCACCCATTCGGTTGGCATTGATCTCTTTTTTGCAAGAAAACACTGAGGTCTTTGCCTGGTCATATGAGGACATGCCAGTCATCTCTCCCGATATCATCTGTCATCGCTTAAGTATTGACCCCAAGACCAAGCCAGTGAGACAGAAGCGAAGATCTTATGACACTGAATGGTACGAGGTAATGAAGGCAGAAGTTGAAAAACTTAAAGGCATAGGCTTCATCTGCGAAGTCAATTATCCAACGTGGGTAGCAAATGTTGTCTTTGTTATAAAGAATCCAACCAAAGAAAATCTCCTGCTCCAAAAGGTCTTATGGAGAATGTGTGTCGATTACACCGTCCTAAACAAAGGATGCCCGAAGGATAGTTTTCCTCTTCCTCTCATAGACAGACTTATAGACTCTACGGCAGGGTGTGAACTTCTGAGCTTTATAGATGCTTACTCAGGATACAACCAAATCCTCATGAACCCTCCGGACCAAGAACACACAGCCTTCACTACTGATAGATGACTATATTGCTATAAAGTCATGACTTTCGGCCTAAATAATGCAGGAGCAACTTATCAGAGACTGGTCAATTCAATGTTCGCCGAACAGATTGGGAAGAGCATGGAAGTTTACGTTGATGATATGCTAGTCAAGAGCAAACATACTGACCAACACATCACCAACCTATCTGAAACTTTCACCATTCTGAAGAGGTATCGAATGAGGTTGAACCCCAACAAATGTGCCTTCGGCGTAGGCTCTGGAAAATTCTTAGGCTTCATGATAAGCTAACGAGGCATTGAGGCTAATCCCGAGAAGATCAAAGTAATCTTCGACATGAAGGAACCGGTAACTTCAAAAGACATCCAGAGCCTTACTGGCAAGGTGGCAGCCTTAACTAGGTTCATCTTTAAGGCCACAGACAGATGTGCTCCTTTCTTCAAAGCACTTATGGGAAGTAAGAAGCACATTACATGGACTGATGAATTTGCTGAGTTATTCAAGAACCTCAAATACTACATAAGTAAAGCCCATCTGCTCTCCAAACCTAAGGTTGGTGACACTCTCATTATCTATCTGTCGGTATCGGCTTCAGCAGTAAGTTCCGTTCTCATTCGAAATGATGGTAATGTCCAACGACCTGTCTACTACGCTAGCAATGCCTTACAAGATGCAAAGACACGATACTCCAACATTGAGAAATTTGCTTTAGCATTGGTTATGTCTGCTTGAAAACTTCACCCTTACTTCCAAGCACACTCCATCATCGTGCTTATCAATCATCATCTTCGACAGATACTCCAAAGTCCTAACACTTTCGGGCGAATGATCAAATAGGCGATAGCATTGGGTGAGTCTGACATCTCTTACCAACCAAAGCCAGCTGAGAAGGGCCAAGCAGTGGCAGACTTCATCGCCGACTTCACATATCCTGTTGACATTGTTTCTACGCCTAAAGAAGTGGTTTCATTACCCTCGGAAGCTCAGAAAATAGAACCAACAACCCCAGCATGGAGTCTATATGTTGATGGCTCGTCCAACCAACAAGGTTGTGGAGCAAGACTAATCCTTACGACCCCTGACAAAGTGGTGATGGAGTATGCTATTCGTTTCAAATTCAAGGCGTCGAACAATGAGGCCGAATATGAAGCCCTCCTAGCAGGCTTACATTTGGCCAAACACCTTGGGGTTAAACGAATTGATATCTTCAGTGACTCCCAATTAGTGGTTAACCAGGTCACCAACAACTTTAATGCTAAGGATAGCTCTATGGCAACATATCTAGCACAAACACAATTGTTGCCTCAGCACTTCCACTACTAGATCACCCAAATTCCTCGAGCGGAAAACAGTCATGCAGATGTTTTGGCTCGCCTCGCCTCAGCGATGAAAGACAAGATTGGGAGAAAAATTCAAGTCGAATTGTTAACAGCACCAAGCACCATGGTTGCGGAAGTGTGCAACTTACAACAGGGGGATAGTTGGATTATCCCGATTTATAGATTCCTTGCTCATGACACCCTTCCAAATGACAAAGTCCAAGCTAAACAGATTTGATACAAGGCTACCCGTTACTTGATCATTAATGACCAACTCTACAAACAGGGTTTTAACCTACCATACCTAAGATGCCTTACGCCTGCAGAGGCGGAAACTGTCCTTTGGGAAATACATGAAAGAGTCTGCGGAGATCATGCTGGATCTCGATCCCTAGCACACAAGGCTTATCACCAAGGATAGTACTGGCCAACACTCCACCAAGATGCCATCAGAATATCCCGTTCATGTGATAAATGTCAACGCTACGTAACTATTCCTCACTCCCCTCCCGAGCTGCTCACTCCCATGATCAGCCTTTGGCCCTTCGCCTAATGGAGACTTGATTTGATCGGCCCAATGCCTGCAGGGAAAGGCAAGGTCTGCTATGCAATCGTTGCAGTTGACTACTTCACAAAGTGGGCCGAAGTAGAACCCTTGGCAACCACTACTGAGGCAAAAAG
Organism: Malus sylvestris; assembly: GCF_916048215.2. Taxonomy (NCBI): domain Eukaryota; kingdom Viridiplantae; phylum Streptophyta; class Magnoliopsida; order Rosales; family Rosaceae; genus Malus; species Malus sylvestris. Next base: position 6,056,455 of record NC_062269.1, on the reverse strand, counting down.
AGAAGACTTCGTATGGAAGAACATCCTTTGCAGATTCGGCATTCCCAATGCGATAGTCACTGACAACGGGCGACAGTTCGACAACAATAAGTTCAGGATGTTCTGCTCTAAGTTCAACATCAACTTATGTTTTGCCTCTCCAACTCATCCCCAGTATAATGGACAAGTTGAAGCCATCAACAAAATAATCAAGCGAACTTTGAAAACCAGTTTGGACAAGGCTAAAGGTTGTTGGCCAAAATTTGTACCCCAAGTTCTTTGGTCATACCGCACTTCGTATCGGACATCAATAGGAGAAACCCTATTCTCACTTACCTTTGGTATAGAGGCAGTTGTCCCAGTTGAGCTTGAGCAAGCAACGTTCCGAGTCCAGAACAACGTGCAAAGTGAAAATGACAAACAACTTACCCTCAACTTAGATCTAGTCGAGGAACACAGAAACCAGGCTCACTTGAGGAATGTCACCTACAAGCAGCACATCTCCAACTACTATGACACCAGGGTCAAACCTCGTTCTTTCAAAGTGGGAGACTGGGTATTGAATAAAAGATTACTCTGCGATAGAGTCCCAAGTGAAGGAACACTTAGTCCAAATTAGGATGGACCGTTTGAAGTTGTTGGCATCAATCACCCTGGCTCCTACAAGCTTAGAAGCTCTGATGACAAGACCCCTTGGCCATCCATAGAACGCTGATCACTTGAAGTACTATTACAAATAAATTCACATTGTACAAGTGTTAAGCTTCAGTCGTTCGGTATCCTATATAACGAAGACTATTTGGCATGAATTCAATAAAGATGTGACTTAGACAACTCGGTCCTAATCCTCTTACATTCCTAGCAATGAAACACTCGAGTTCAAAGTTTTGACATGAATGCTTCCAACAAGAAATCAAGCCTAAGTATATGTCAACAAGACTATACAAATAAACAAACAGTACTAGACAGAACTAGTACATCCAAGTTATGGCTTATATCTAAACAAAGGATTTGCTCAAACATAGACAGGCATTCATCAATGATAGTGCAAATACTTGGTAATTAACAACAAACTAGTACATCCAGAGTACATGGCACAAGCCACACAAACAACAAACTAGTACATCCAGAGTACATGGCACATGCCATACAAACAACAAACTAGTACATCCAGAGTACATGGCACATGCCATACAAACAAAAAACTAGTACATCCAGAGTACATGGCACAAGCCACACAAATAACAAACTTGTACATCCAGAGTACATGGCACATGCCACACAAACAACAAACTAGTACATCCAGAGTACATGGCACATGCCACACAAACAACAAACTCGTACATCCAGAATACATGCAGAAAAAGAGGGCACTACGAGTCATCTTCATCTGAGGCTGAACCCCTAACAATATCACTTTGTGTTTCAACCCCATTGTCATCACCACATTCCTCAGCATCTCCAGGACCATCCTCACTCTCCTGAGACTGCTCACTGATACTAGCCTCATTATCAGAGTCATCATCACAATTAGGATCAACTGCGAGGACAAAGGCTTCACCCTTTTATCGGTACTCATCCATCTCATCACGGTACTTTCGGATAATGCTTCCATTGTCGTAACGATCAATGATGGCCTCCATTTCCTTTTCTCAAAATTAGCTGCTCGGATGTAGTGAGGTCTAAAAGCATCGTGAAAGGCCTGGAAACCTAAGAACTCCTGCACAGCAGCATCCCTCTCAGTTGGGATACTTATCTTCAGCCTAGAAACCTCAACCAAGGCACTATCCAACTCCCTTTTAACCTTGGAAACCTCAAGGATGGTTGTCTCCAACTGTTCCATAGTCGCTTCCAATTGTTTCTTGAGCCTCACGTTCTCACCATTCTGCCTCTTCAAACTCTCAAAGTTTTCATCCTTAAGGCGGATGGCATCAGCCAAAGCTTTGCTCATTTTTCTGGTGTCATTCACAAGCTGCTTATTCTCATTAAACTTTGCCTTGTACCGCTCGACTTCTCGTAATCTGTCATCATACTCGGTCATGACCTACATGACAAGATAATTGTCACTACCAGGAAAAAGAGGGGAGAAAGCAAAGAAATGACAAAGTAACACTTACATAAGAAGATAGCCTCATCATCTGGTCACGATCTGATTCGTTCTCATCTAGCGGCTCGCCAAGCTCATCAACAGTGGATCGACGTCCTGCAAGGCAATTATTGACATACCTAAAACTACTTGGCTGCATGGCAACCTTCAAGTCCTTCCAGTGCATGTTGCCAACCTCTTCCTTGTACTTTCTCTTACGGCTACAACTAGGGCCACCTTCTTGGTCAGTAGACTCTATGGTTGGAGGAAATATGGGATTAATGGTAGGAAGAGGAGGCAACAGTCGTTTCTCCTCCCTTGCAACTATGGTAACAGCACACCCGATGGCCTCAACTTCAGCCTTCTTTGAGGCAGCAATCTTGAGGACCTCCTCTTGCGACTTAGGTTTAGAGGTTAGCCTCACCCAATGCTTACGAGCTCCTTTGTGAAACAAAATGTCGTCTACGGGAACTAACATGGGTGTTTTCCCTTTCTTGGCGTTAGTTTCCCCTTTCTTGCCCACTTTCTCCACTGAACAAGAAAAATCAAAGTAAGGAATGCAACTTTGTAAAAGAAAGAGGGGGCGAAATGAAAGACACAACTTACTTGCTCGTCTCTAGCACTCTGACACTAAGGATTGGAAACCGTACTTTCGAAATAAGGGTCGTAGCTTGCCCAAATATCTATCCTCTTTGGGCACCCTTAACACCTTCTCTATGTCAGCTAGCTCCCGTCCAGACAGCTTGATGGTCCCTCGCGTCACTGCACGAAGAAAAAATGGTAGAAGCAAAAGAAAATCGCAACAAATAGCAAATAATGCAAACAATGGATACATTACAACCTACAGTCTGGAAATGAGTAAGAACATGTTGCTCAGGCGTGACACCTTTAGCATACTCCCAATCATTATAAAGAAAGCACCAACGGTTTTTCCAAGTGCAGTACACCTTTTTCTTACCAAAGACAATACGCTCTCTCTCACTCCGACATACACACTTGGCATACCCAGTGTACGCTTTCACTGGGCGCATCTTATAGCAGTAGCGTCATTGATGAAAGGAAGGCTCACCTAACCTACATTCCATCCAAATAATATAAAACCCGATCAAGGTATCCCAAAAACCAGGGTAGAGTTGCCCAGGCGCATATCCAATGAAAGACAGCATCCGTTGCAACCACGGGTGCAAAGGCAACTTCACCCCTAAAGTCAATAATATCTGGGTATAGAACATAACATGACCCTTGGGTGGTTCATAGGACAATTCTTCATGATGCACCAAACGCATTCCATGACTACCTCAGGGCCTCAAGCTGCTTTTCGCTATCTAACAAGTTTTGCACTAAATGGTCTGCTGTGAACTCAGAGCGAAATATGCGTATGGCGTCACAAACAACCCCCTCACCCACTGACATTAAGAAGGAGGAACCAATATTGGCTAAGGCTTGGCAATTGCGAGGATCACCCAATCTCGAATTTTTTGTACAAGACTCCAACAAAGGTCCTGAAGACTCCAACATTGCAAGCTCAAACCTAGAGTTAGAGTTAGGGGAGCCCCCATCATTAGGACTTCCAAACTCTGACATCTACAACAAATAGAAACAAACTCTATCACCACATGAAAGATCAAAACATAAGGAAGTTCCTAGGGCGTGGAGAAAAGCTCAATCAGTTAATTATGTTTTCAACCAAATACATGAACACTCAAACAATTCAACAAGAATGAAAGTATGTGATCTAGTGGAGAAGATTACCAACCTGAAGATGGTGCAAAGCAACGCCGGAATCCTTCTCAACTATAAGAGCACTCTATCTCCAAAAATCACTACAAAATGAGCAAATGAAGACAATGAAAAGAGTGGAAACTTCTCATTCTTATAGGGTTCAACATGGCCAAAGAAATTTGAAATTCAAAATTCAAACCATGAGAAAACCCCACATGGAAAGTCTTCAAACTTCCACACAAGCTAGGGAGTTTTCAAATTTCAAACTTACAGCACCCTCTCTCTCCCTCAAAAAAAAAGGAGGAGGTGAACACATTAGCTTCATCAATTTATGGTGCCAACAAGAGCTTCATCAAAGGAGTTCAACCATAATTCTTAAAAGCTTCACACACTCTTGATCAATACAGTGTGAAGCAAAACCATTTATGGTGCCAACAAGAGCTTCATCAATGAAGGGCAACCACAATTCTCGAAAGCTTCACACACTCTTGATCAAGACAGTGTGAAGTAAAACCAATTTATGGTGCCAACAAGAGCTTCATCAATGGAGGGCAACCACAATTCTCGAAAGCTTCACACACTCTTGATCAAGATAGTGTGAAGCAAAACCAATTTATGGTGCCAACAAGAGCTTCATCAATAGAGGGCAACCATAATTCTCGAAAGCTTCACACACTCTTGATCAAGACAGTGTGAAGCAAAACCAATTTATGGTGCCAACAAGAGCTTCATCAAAGGAGTTCAACCACAACTCTCAAAAGCTTCACACTATCTGGATCAAGATAGTGTGAAGCAAGATCAATTCATGGTGCCCAACAAAGCTTCAACTCCAAAGCTTCACCTACAAAAGCTTCATCACAAAAGCTTCACCCACAAAAGCTTCATCAATGGAGGATAACTACAAATTCTCAAAAGCTTCACACTATCTTGATCAAGATAGTGTGAAGCAAAATCAATTCATGGTACCCAACAAAAGCTTCAACTCCAAAGCTTTACCTACAAAGCTTCAACCCCAAAGCTTCACCTACAAAAGCTTGACTCACAAAAGCTCGACCCACAAAAGCTTGACCCACAAAAGCTTCACCCACAAAACCTTGACCCACAAAACCTTGACCTATAAAAGCTTGACCCACAAAAGCTTGACCCACAAAAACTTGACCCACAAAAGCTTCACCTACAAAAGCTTGACCCACAAAAGCTTGACTTACAAAAGATTCACCCACAAAAGCTTGACCCACAAAAGTTTGACCCACAAAAGCTTCACCTACAAAACTTCAACACAAAAGCTTCACCTACAAAAGATTCACACTATCTTGATCAAGATAGTGTGAAGCAAAATCAATTCATGGTGCCCAACAAAGCTTCCATCTCAGAAATCCAAAAATTCGAAAATTCGAAAATTCGAAAAATCGAAAAAAAAAATTCGAAAATTCAAAAATTCAAAAAAAAAATTCGAAAAAAAAAAATTGCCTTGGCCTCCTCTTCTTTAGGCCTAACAACTTTCATAATAAATATATATGAAGGAGGAGTTTTGGGCTACCACTTAGAAAGGAAATGCCTCATTTGTCAACTCCCTCGACCGGAGACTTGGGGGACTCCTACCATATGCTACTGCACCTTGATACTCAGAAGTCTCACAACCACTCAGTGACTTGGATTTCTCAAGTCTCCAACGAAAAGTTTTCCTCACTCGGGAAATTGAGGGAGCACTACCTCAACATACATGCTTCACTCTCAAAGCTTCAACATACAAGCTTCAACAAAAGGAAAAATTCAAAGAACTTAATGAAGAAGGCCTTGGTTTATTTAACACAATACGTTGAAATGAAGCAAAGCTTGTTTATTGATATCTCCGATAAGTTACAAATATGTACATATACATGAATCAAAATAAACAAACAAGAGGGAGCCTTCACAAAGGTTGCTCAGGAGAAGTCTCAGCAATCTGTAGAGCCCCTGAAAGAAGAAGCACCAAAGGGTGATTATTCGGAGCCTCAGTACTAGGCAGAACCCCAGAAGGAGAAGGCACCAAAGGTTGTTCATTTGGAGCTTCATTACGCGGTACAGCCCTAGAAGATGAAGGCAATAAATGCCTTTGGAACAAACCCACAAACCTCTGATGATTAAGTAAAATCTGACCATCAGATTCCTGCAGCTGGTTGAGCTTCCTCTTCATGTTTGTAGCATAGTCATGTGCGAGCCTGTGCAACTGTTTATTCTTATGCTTGAGCCCTTTGATCTCCTGTTTGAGACTTATCACTTTAGCCGCCAATGATTCAACTTGGCGGGTTCGAGCAAATAGGCGTTGGGCCATATTAAATATAGAACCTGCACACTGAACACTGAGAGCCAGAGAATCCTTAATAGCCAACTCATCAGACCATTTGGAAAGTAGTCTGTTATCTTTAGGAGTGAGAAGGTTCCTGGCCACCACCGTAACGGTCATATCATTCTTCATCACAGAGTCCCCAACAGTAAGAGGACCAGTAGGGGATAAGAAGGATGGGCGCCATATGTTGTCTTGAGAAGGCATGGCTGCCTCTTCACCAAAGTTCAAGTCAAAACGACGGTCGGATGGCCCAGACATTCTCAGAAATGATGAAAGAGAAATGAGGTGTAATAAATCTCTGAAGTAAGGGGAAAATTCCTACAAGCAATAACTCTCTGAATGTACTCCTTGTACACAATTGGTGCCCTTATAAATGAAAGGGCAATAGGGCCATTGATTCAAAAATCGAAGAGGCACCACTCTCCGGATTCCGAAGAGGCACCACTCTTCGGATTTCGAAGAGGCACCACTTTCCACACGCAACATCAGCTCATCGGGTACCACAGATAACTTTCCCAAAGATCTCTGACAAAGTTTAAACACATAAATTTTGAAGGTCCAGCTACCCTACTATTACCCACAAAGGTAAAGGAACAGCACTGCTTGATAACTAGAAAGTCCCAATTGTCAACCTCCGTGCTCCATGGCAAGGCAGACTGGCAAAAATGCTCAACCTTTACTCACATTCGAGAAAACACTCCCAACAAGATTTCTTGCTCAAAAATTGAAGAGGAACCACTCTCCGAATCTCGAGAGCCAGACTCCCAATAGGATTACTTTCTCAAAAATCGAAGAGACACTGCTCTCCAAATCTCAAGAGTCAGACTCCTAACAGGATTGCTTTCTCAAAAATCGAAGAGGCACCGTTCACTGAATCTCGAGAGCCAGATCCCCGACAGGATTGCTTGTTTAAAAACCGAAGAGGCATCGCTCTCTGAGCTTCGAGAGCCAAATTTCCTTAGATAAAGCTTGTCTGCAATCTTCACATGCAACATCAGCTTTCCAGATACCACATACCACTTTTTCAAAGTGCTTTGACAAAGTTAAAACATGTGAATCTTGCAGCTCCCACTACATTGCTACGACCAAGAAGGGTAAATGAATAGCATTACTACTTGTTGTTAGGGAGACTCCTATATATGCCGACCTCCATCCTCCACGGACAGGCAGACCTGCAAAAATGCTCAACCCTTCCTCATATCTGAGAAGGCACTCCCAACAAAGCCTCTCGAAATACTCAGCTTTCTTCCCCCCCCCAATAATACCTATGCAAATCAGCCACACCAGAGCAAGAGTATCTCATATCATATGGGTCAAAAGCAAGAGTATCCCATATCATGCTTTTTCCCTGTCTTTTCCTTTGCCTTTGTTCTTACATGCAAAACAAGGAGAAAGAAAGCAACCAGTCAGCACTTGGAATCAAACTTCCAGTCAGGAACTGACTGCCTAGAACCCCTTACCTGATTACTTACCTAGCATTGCTCTCGAATACTCATCTTCAACATCTTAGGCTTCCAGAAAAGATACCACATCTGCCTGAGGAACAGATAGGGTAAGTGAGAAGGATACAAGGAAGCATGTGGAGACAAGCGCAACAGAACACGTGCAAATTCATCAAGGTCGAACGCACTATTGATTTGATGGACTTGTTTTGACCCTCAAATTCTTGAGTCGGCCTTATACTCTGGAGGAAACTAGAAAACCATTCAACCCAGTTCAAGAATAAACCTGTGGAAAGTTACTTCTTCAAAAGCAAAAGTATCTCATATCATCTTTTCTCCATTTGCTTCTCCTTAACCTTGTTGTTGTTTACGACACAAGGAGAAGGAGAATAATCAACCGAAAGCCGAAGTCAAACCTTCGATCCAGATTGCTTGCTTGAAAGTCTGATTACTTACCTTGTCTGTTACCTCTTTCGGCAAATCTCCTAGCTCGGCGACTTGGGGGACTCCTACTATAGGGTTTTGTATCGCACTTGACCAAGCCTGAAACTACAAGTAAGCTTCAAGTGAAACTGATACATTACCTTGTACATCTTCATCAGTTAAAGATACCACCCCTAGATGGAGGAAAAGTACTTCCAGAGAAGATGCCACATCTACGTATGAGACAAATAAGGCAAGTGAAAATGATACCACACTTCGGTACTTAGAAGTTTCGTGATTACTCAATGGCTTGGATCTTATAAGTCCCTAACCGATGAGCTTTCCTCACTCGGGAACTTAGAAGAGCACTGTTTGTACCATACTTGACCAATCCTGAAACTACTGAGCACCGGTCAACGTTATACCGTCAAGGACCCGGAAGACCTTCCCTCCAACCAGAAGGCCAATCATAGCGTGACACGTGTCAACATCAGAAGCCAGTCACAGCGTGACACGTGTCAACGTCAGAAGCCAATCACAACACGACACGTGTCAATGTCAGAATGAAACTAGAAACTCTCTTCTATAAATAGAGATCATTCTCTCACAATATTTCCTAATGTCATTTGTACTAAATCATTCAGTAGTACTTACTAAATGAGAGCTTGAACCTATATACTAGTGTAAACCTTTCACAATTAATGAGAACTCCTCTACTCCGTAGACGTAGCCAATCTGGGTGAACCACGTACATCTTGTGTTTGCTTCCCTGTCCCTATCTATTTACATACATATCCACACTAGTGACCAGAGCAATCTAGCGAAGGTCACAAACTTAACACTTTCTGTTGTACTAAAGTCTTCACCGATTTTCTGCATCAACAAATAGAAATGCTTTTGTTTACAGATGTTAATTTAACACACTTGTCTTTTGTTTACATGAAAGGTAGTTGACAAATATAATGTGGTTCAGGAACAATAACTCACTTGCATCAATGTCGTTTGACGATGGCATTAAAACTCAACCATCGGCATTCAACCTGATGGAACATGACCACATAGATCATTTAATGGTTCCAAATAATGTCGAAGGGGTCGTGGATGAACGTCATCGTATGACCTGTAGAGCACATGGTCATCGGGGAATAAATAGGCCATGATGGGCACCCAATGGTAAAAAGAAGCTGATGAAATTAATGACAAAGGGCAGCTAGTAGAGCCTCCTCAGACTGTTGCTAGATTTTCTAGGTTCTTAGGAATGCTATCTTAAGAACCATCATATTTTCCAATTAACATAGTCGATTGGAGGAATTTCTACAAGGCTTCAAACATAGATCGTGCTTGGCAGAGGATTAAGATAAATAAACAGAAGAGGCATTAATGGTTGATGGCTTTCCTATATATATAGCTAGTTATTTCATTGTCTTTTAGTTTTAACCCTTGAATAAAAAAACCCCACAAAATGCCATCACATCAACTTTTATTTCCTTTGCCAATAAGCAAGTTAAAACCTTATGTTTGCTATAATGATTAATTTATTCCAATCCTACTTTGATCTCAAATGCTGTTATCCATACACAAGTTTAACTCTTCATTTGTTATGTCAATTATCTTGCAGTTGGTCACTCAGAAAGTAGCGCTAGAATAAATCCTGGTTCATTGTGATAAATTTGAAAGAAGAAGCACCAAATACTTAGTAAGAGGCTCCATAGACAATTAGAATAGGGTCCACATCACATTATGCACCACTAAGATGCAGCCTCCATGTAGATTAGTGATGTGCAAGATGGCTTCTTTTAACTTTGTCTCCTTTTATTTTTCTTTGTTTTAGTAGAAAAATATTTGAAACGTACTGGAGGGGTATTACAAAGTATTGGAACAGATTCATATTTCATATATTAAATGATGGTGCATAATTAACAACATCATATATATGTAAATGGGCAGGGGATTCCTGATTGGACATATGGTATAACACTAGAATTATAGCCAAAAATTCGGTAGGTTTGTGAGATGAAGTTGAATGATAGATGGAAGCATTACAAGGCAAGTCTGAAGATGGCATACTAAACTCCATTTCTGCACTCACCATTAGCAGAAAAGTTCCATTGTCATGATATGCGTGTCAACCAAGGCCAATGGAAATTGTTAGTGCAACTATGGGATACCGTAGATACTTAGGTACCACACACAATCAACAAATGTTCTTCCCTTTTTATACACCATATATTCATGATTTAGTTATGACATAATGAAGTTTATAAATGTCTAGATTGTATGTATTGGAGATTAGGATGAATTTCCTTGAACGTAGCCTAGCTAATGAATGATAAACTTGACATATGCAGAAGTGTGCTACATCATGTAGAAACAATAGGAAGGTGCTACAAATAGGTCACACGAATGGAACCAAGACTTTTGCGCAAATCAGACACGAACATGTAAGGCTCTTCCAGGTGTTTTGTGTTATGTTAACTTAAATACATGTTAGTGCAAATGGAATGAAGGTGAATGTTGATGTTAAGATATGAAACAAGGTGCAAATTAGTTGTTTGACAGTTTATGTTTACAGGAACAAGTTGATGGAAGCAAACCGTACTGCATTACATTCTTTACGCTGACACATACTCGGAAGAGTGGGGAACCAATGGATGCTCGGTTAGCTGAAATAATTGTAAGTACGCCATCAATTACCAGCTACTACTATTTATATGTAGGCGAGATATAGAAAAGGTTTGTGGATTCTGAATGATAGTGGTTTAGATTAATTGGTATTTAATGTTAGTCAAACAAAGAGCATATGCCAACAGAAGCTTGCATTAGTTAATACAGTGGAGTAATGAAAGAGATTCCCATGCATATGAGTTTTTTGGTATGCACTATAGACCGAAGAACAGAACATGCACTTGTAGTACTAGTATTATTGTGAAACATGGTTGGAATATCTTTGATTTAGTAGAATTTCAAATGTATATAGAGCGCATATACATTAGTAATTAATCTTGTCACGCAATTGTAGGATGATTTCAATAGAAAGCTGAAACTATACGAGGATAGGAATGAGATCGTAACTGATAAGGCTCACCATATTGTGTACGCTAATGTATTGGGGCTTGAGAGAAACAACTGTATCAGAGGGTTTGGGACAGGGGTTGTGTGGTCTGACGTGCTATAACTAAGAAAAGGAGAATTTCTAGAAAGGTTAAAACAATTAGAGCATTATATGAGGAGCAAATAAAAGCTACTAATATTGAAATTGAGAGACTTAGGATGGAGGCAAGTGAGAGAGATGAAAGGCAAAGGATTGAGTCAGCAAATGTTCTTGCATAATTAAGGAAAGAGCATACCGATTCAATGGTGGCACATAAGAGAAGGGTGGACTTGGAAGTGGAGACCATAAAGCGTGAAATTAGGGCTGAAATTATGTCTGCGCTGAAGAATACTGCTGATGGAGACATGGTACAACCAATTGGAGTATATATGACTCAAGTTTGTCTTAATAGAATTAAACTACGGACTGGTTTGGAGATCCAAGAAAGTGGAGACGTTAAAGCTGAAGGTTTTGTTATGGTGCAGAATATTGGCACAGATGATGAGATTGGGTATCGTCTATGCATGTTGAATGTCATTGGCATCAGTAATTGAAAAGTTAACTATGATCCTTTTTGTGAATTGTACTTGATGTATATAGTATTTATGCCATAGGGAAGGCATAGAACCGGTTGGGTGGATTTTGTTAGTTGTGAGATTGATGTGCATAGGTACATAGGTGGGATAAAATGTAACATCATCACCCTTGGGTACTTGGTTGTGTTGGACAATATCGTTGAATGTAATATGCTTTCTTATGTAGCACAAACCTTATAAATCTATTGTATATAAAGTGTGGTTGGTTGGAAATGTAAATCCTTTTGCAAATCTAAATTTCATGTGAATTTTATATTAAGAACATGTGTTTTAATAAAGTACACAGCTATTACTAAAATTCATGTAATACAATTCAAAATATGACCATTTGGATAGCTGTATATTGACACCAACTTTGGTGCCTATATCTTCAAAGCAACTAATCTTAATATAGACACATAGGATTGGTGTCTGTATAAGTATGAATGGCACCAATGTTAGTTTCAAATCTAGCCACTAATAAGAGGGACAATGAGATACTTCGAATTTTAGAAATAATTATAAAATATAAAAATGTTGTATTATTCATATACACACCAATGCAATATTGGTGGTGTTTGTAACAATAGAGTCCTCTACATAGGACATGTTCTCTAATTTAGTGGCTGCTTGGTGGCAATTGAGCTTTACCACCAATGTGAGTGTCCACAATTGTCAATAGACACCAATGAAAAGGGTGTCTTTTAACCAAATTTCTAGTAGTGTAATAGCAAAGGTAATATCGGGTCTTATGGTGGTAAGATTAACTTACCAACTAATAATGACCAATATTTGGTAGAGGCTTGCCTTCCAAGTTAAGTTTATGCTTGCTGTCAAGAAGGGTATAGACTGGTTTACCATCACCCATGTTGGATTCCTTGAGAAAACCCCTGACATACTTCCTTTGGTTAAAAAATAACTCTTTGTTGGATGTTGCCATTTCTATTATGAGAAAATATTTTAACACTCCAAGGGCCCTTTTGTTTGGCTTCTCTAAGTCTCACTGGACTAGATTGGACTAACACTTAGTGTAGTCCAGTATTTGTTTAGAGTAGAGACTACTTTTAATGGTACTATGAGGAACTTGCCTTGACTAGCAACCTCCTTAGGCGGTCTTAGCGAGAACCCCCTTAGGAAAACAACAGGACTGCTAAGACCAACTTCATTCGTCTGCTTTGCTTGTCTTTTTCATTCATCTGCTTTGCTCACAAACTCTTCTAACATGTCTCAAATCGCTGGGCTCCAACCTAGAAAAGAGTCTAAGTCGACCGGACCTGGGGCCTTGGAAGAGACAGTGGTTTGCTGTTTGATACAAGATCTGCCAGAACCCAGATGACAACCCATATGACAAAACCCAGATGACAAAGTCTAAAACAAAAAACAAACTTTTTGATGGTGATGTTAATTAGAAATGATACGATTTGGATTCTAAGAAATGGGTTTGTCGGAAATGGATATGTTTGGATTTTCCGGTCATAATTTAGCAAAAATGGAAGATGAAGGATGTATAATAGAATCAGATAGGAATGGGAGGAAAATCAAACATACTTTTGGTCTGTAATTTCAGCATCCAAAATGCTCAAATTGCAAAACCCAAATGACAATAAGCTCTAAGAAAACCTAGATGACAAAACAATAACCAAAAGAGAATTTTAAATAATTTGGAGTGATCCAGAAGATTCTAGAAAAATGGATGTTGAAGATTGTGAAAAATGCCAAGGCTTTTTCTGAGAATGAATGAAAATAATGGAATTTGCTGATGAGGGAGAAAATAGATAGAAAGAGATTGAGACAGAGATGGACGGGAAAGTAAGAGGAAAGATTTAGGGAAGCTAACAAGAGAATTCTAGAAAAAGAAAACGAAAACGAAAATAAAAGAAAAAGAGAGAATAAATTTTTATTATTTTTTATTCTAGTCTTTATCTGACAATGCACCAAACACTTCACTAAATCAGTCTACCTTAGTCTATTCTAAACCAGTCCAATTTAGTCCCTGAAGCTAGTCTAGTCCGAGATAATCTGGTACAACAAACGGACCCCAAGATCCTTAATTGTAAATTTATGTTGGAGTGAATGTTTGAGAGTGGAGATCTTATCAGCATTGTCACTTGCGATGATGAGATCATCAACATAAATAATTACCACAATATTGCCAACTATCCCACTGCGAACAAACATGGATGAATTAATATTGCTCCTTTTGAATCCAGACTCTTTAAGGACAAAACTTACCTTAGCATACCAAGCCCTTGGTGATTGCTTTAGTGCATAGATTGATTTGTGTAACTTACAAACCAATAGGAATTGGTGGCAGCTTCATATACACTTTCACTTGGAGATCACCATGCAAAAATGCATTTTTCATATCCATGTGATACATAGACCATCCACTGTTGATAGCCACTAACAAAAGCACCCTAACAATGTTCATTTTTGCCACTGTGCAAAGTTTTTTTTTTTTTTTTTGTAATTCACTGCATATGTTTGGGTGAATCCTCGAGCAACCAACCTTGTTTTATGCCTCTCAATGGATCCATCAGAGTGAAACTTAACCTTGTAGATCTATTTGCCACCAGCTGCCTTTTTGCCCTCAGAGTTTGACTACACTCTATGTATGGTGTTTGGTTAGAGCTTAAAGCTCCTCTCATGGCTTCTTTCCAAACAACATGACAATTAGCCTCTTGAAAGTTTTGAGGCTCGCAATGGTTACTAATGGTGCTCAGGTAAGCAGCATGAGAGGGTGTGACCTTCTGATAGAAGAGGGTGTGATTTTTTTTCGAAGTGCAACCAACTCTGTAACTAAAAAACTTTCATATTTCAACTAAATTTTTTTTGAAATTTCAACAATTTTTTAATAAAAGGGACACTTTGTCAAACAATTCAAGGCCTCTTGACCATGTTTAGGCGAGTTTAAGCCTATTCCCACTGGCAGAGTTGTTTTCTTGGTTGCCCCACTTCTAAAGCCGCCTAGGCATGTCTTAAAGCTTGTTTTCTAAAACACTACTCGCCATCACCACAAAACCAAAAACCAATGAACCAAGCAATAGCCTCCAATGGCAAGGCCAAGAAAGACCAAGCTACCTAAGAGGGAGTCGTAATAGCTTTAGATTTAGGGAACTTTAACGAAAAGCTCCCGGTACTGTTCACTTTAACGAAAAATCACATCTTTACACTAAAAAGTCAATCTTGGTACTATTCACTTTACCCTTTATTTTGTCCTTATCGTTAAAACTTAAAGTTTTCAAGCCATTTTCATTAGTTTTCCTTTAGATTTACACATTGAATCGCCGCAGACACTCTAACAATTGCCGTTGTGAAACATGACTAACACACTAAATAGTTCAGGACCAACAAAATTAAGGCCACAATCATTAGGATGGATCATGGCCTAACTGAGCCAAACTAGATATAGAATTTGGATATGCTATTATGGGAAGAGAAAAGGGAAGCAAGGTTAGGGGTGGGGCAAGGTCAGTAAGATGTGTGTGATGGGAGGGAAAAAAGAGGGAGTGGATGAGGAATCGTTTAAACCAACCGATCGATGATAGGGGTCACCGGAATTGTCGGATTACTGTCGAAAAACTCAAACCCGAACTAAGCTCATAGGTTACAGGAAGATGATGTTGATGTTGATGTGAACTTCAACATGTCAAAGGTGAAGGAAAAGAAATTCAATTGGAATTATTTGGAGATGAAATTTGGTGAGGGCAAGTCAAAGGTTTTTTAACCGAATATAAGTCAACCAGGAGTGGTAGGAAAGTGATGAGTGCAGGGCATTTTTGTCAATGGCAAAGAGGGTTTTTTTTTTGAACAAAAATGGCATAGAAGTATTAACACAAACTTAGCAGATACAAAATAGGATGAACAATATTCCAGTGCATTTTGAGTTTTAGTATATTTGAATATCATATTATTATTTAAGGAAAACTAATTAAAGTTTTGTTAAAGATTTTCGTTAAAGTTCCCTATTATTTACTACTATTGGGGCTATTTGTTTAAGTTTTGGATCGCTCCAATAAAGTTTGAGGCCAATTTGTCTTTAGTTTTGAATGAAAGCCCAGCAAATTTTTAGGCCCTTCTTTTATATGGCCAACCCAAATAGATGAGAAGTTTGGCACTATTTAAACCTAAGAATCTTGTTCATCTCCAATGTTCATATACCAACTTCTTTTCATTCTTATTTCCTCCAAAGTATCTTCATTATATGTGTTCCGTAACCACTCGAGTGATGACAATGCAAGGTTTGTAAACTTGAGGCGTAAAAGTTCTGAGAAAGAGGTGGTGATATAGGGGCAGGTGGAGAGTCTATGGTACAGATGGATGATTTTGCTGATGTTGGAATGATTTGTAAGAAATCTATATTGATGAGAAATTTGGTAGGGATTGAAAATATTAATTAGTGAGTCATCTTGTATTTAACATGAGGTGGAACTCATAGCTTCAATGTAGCTATGCAGGTATCTAACTAAACTTATGTAAGTTTATTATCACACTGATTAATATATATCAAAATAAAATTTAAACAAAAAAATGTATTTAGTTTTCACATATTTTTTTTTAAATGCAGATTTCCACTAACATGAGGAAAACGATGAAAATTATTTGGGCACCATCATTGCGGTTGTAACTTGTAACCAAATAGTGGCTTGATTTTGTTTCGTAGTATTGAATCATTAACAGAGCGAGCTGAAAATAAATGACAATATGTGGAAATACATAAATTAACTACATTTAATAGAAGAACAATATGTGGACTATTAGCTCAAAATGACATATTTATTCTTGATGTATTAAGCATATATCACACTAGACCTTAATGGGCTAAGCATTTGCATGCCTTATAGGTCATGAGCCTTTGTGTCATACACATATCAAGGTGTCCTTCACGCCTATGATATCCCCACTCAAGTCATCGCGCCTTCTCTGGCTCAAGGAGGTTGTAGGGGTCCACTATCTGCTTCTGCAGATTAACTTGCCAAAGACTACGCTGACCACCAGAGATTTCTCCAGTATTTTGTAGAGTGTGGTCTACACCACACTAGCATAACATAACGGCCTGCCTAGCATAGCCTGCAAACTTGCTTCCAAGCTACATGTGAGGAATCTAGCCTATACATAACCAAGTCAAACTGGGAAATCAACAATCACAATTTTACTATTAATAATTCTCTTTATGTTCAGTTTCTCTTAAACTATTTCTGACTTAGGCATCTGAGGCCCTTTAGTGGACACCCTTCTTCCTTTTTTAAATTTTCAAGGATGTTGGTCAATTAGGCTAACGATGCTATTGCATATGTGATTTTCATCAAACTATCATGTGATGAAACTTGCATCCACAATATATAATTGGTTATATAATGGAACTAAAGTTGAGTGTATTGAATAACTTCGAGTTCACAAGCATATATGTGTTTTCAAAACTTCGTCAATCTTGAAAGAAATGGTAACTTGCAAATAGCAAGGCATGTATCAGTAAAAAAAACAATCGCAATATTTAAAAACATTGGCAGTGTTGAAAATATATTGGCAGATTAATGAATGCCCACATAAATTTTCAATACGCACACAGTAATGTGGACTTTGGAAATGAAGGAGATCGTATTTTCAATAGGTGTGTGCTGTAAATTTCAAAATGTAATAATACGTTTGTTTGGAGTTGCTCTATAAATAGAGCGCTCCAACTACTATCAAGATATACAGAAAGAACAAGGAAAGATCAATAATATCATTATCTATCACTCCCTCTTTTATATGTCATCCCCTTGTATTATAGTTACAGTATGATATTTTACACCTGCTTCGCTCCTACCACTATTAAAGGTTATCTTTATAACTTTTACCTATTTATAACACATTATCATAACGACTCTCTAATCATTCTCTCATTTCTCTTCACCGAAAGAAAAAAGAAAAAAATGTTTCCTCTAAGGATTTTACTGTTCTTCTTCTTCCTCTGCCTCAACTGCTGGATATACCCTCGCGAAGAACTGTTTGCATCATGCATGCTTCTAGTTCTCAACCTAACAGTTACTTATATGTTTGATTTCTTGTTTGGTGTAACTTTGATTTCTTGTTTGGTGTAGCTCCTAACTACCAACCCAGTGTTTATTTATGTTAATTTTACTGCAATCCAAGATGATGCGGTACAATCGCCCATTCTGCTCTGCGTATTTAAATTTTCCTACTACTTGAATGGTGCAGAATAATCACCCATCCTATGTTATGAGAATGGTGTGGTATAATTGCCCTCCTCATTCATCTTAAAAATCTCGAGCCTAAAGTTTCAAGTGCTTATCATTTTGGCCTGAAGATCAAAATGAAAATTTTGTAAGAACCAGAAGTTCTAACACTACATACCTTCAGAATACATATTACTGCAAGTTCTTATACATCTCAGTTTTCTTTTAGAAAATAAAATGGCAAACTTGGCAAAGCTTGATTTTGTTGCCTTGGACATTACTGGGAAAAACTACCTTACCTGGGTAGTGGATGTCAAGATCCATTTGGAGGCAGGGAATCTTGGAGAAACAATCAATGATGAGAAAAGTGCATCTTCTCAAGATCGGGCGAAGGCCATTATCTTTATCCGTCACCACCTTGATGAAGGACTAAAGAGCGAGTACCTAACAGTTGAAGATCTGTTAGCTCTCTGGAAGGCATTGAGAAACAAATATAATCACTAGAAAACAGTTATTCTTCAAAGAGCTCGTTATGAGTGGACTCACCTAAGGATACAGGATTTCAAGTTAATGGCTAAGTAGAATTCTGCAATGTTCAAAATTAGCTCCCAGATGAAACTCTGTGGGGAAACCATCACTGAGGAAGATATGCTGGAAAATACTTTCAGCACCTTTCATGCCTCAAACGTGCTCCTACAATAGTAGTATAGAGAGTGAGGTTTCACTGAATACAACCAGCTGATATCTGTGCTCTTGGTTGCTAAACAAAACAATGAGCTCCTGCTGAAAAATCATCAGTCTCAACCTACTGGATCTGCACCATTCCCAGAAGTGAATGCTGCTTCCCTCGAAGTGAACGCCACATCTTCTGGTGGCAATATTCATAAATGAGGACGTGGCCACAGGTAAGGATGGTGGAACGGGAAAGGTGATAGGAGCATATTTATGCGCCTTAGTTAGCTAGTTCTTATGCACTTTTATGGTATTTTCTTAGTTAAAGTCGTCTTTTAAGCAAGTTTTATGTGTTTTCAGGTTTTTAAGGACAAAGTAAGCAAAAAGATGCAATTTGGAGCATTTTGGAGCAAAATTGAGCTAGAATGGAGCTCATGCATGTGGAGCACAAAGAATGGACGAATTTGAAGGATTGAAGAAGCTAGGAATGTGTTTCAAAGTTGAAGACTTGAAGATGCAAAGTTTCCTAATTGAAGTGGGAAAGTGCTTAATTGAAGATGAAATCCTAGTCAAGCATGGATTCCTAGTTGAAGAAGGATTCCTAGTTGAAGAATGATTCCTAAGTGAAGTTGGATTCCTAGAAGATTGAAGTTTCCTACTCAAACAAGGTTTCCTACTTGAAGAAGGGAAGTTAAAGCCAAAGAATCAGCTCAAGTGAAGACACCTTATCCAAAACATTATCCATAACCTTATCCTATCCTATCTTATCCTAATCCTAATCTACCTATATTTCAGCTACAAAAGGGATTTCTTTTCCTATTTGGAGACTTAAAACCTGATTTCTAGAAGCCTTATCCCTTCCTACAAAGGTGCCACACCTTATCCCTTGTTTTTTCTAGAAATTAGCCACAAAACAACCTTTCTAGAAGGCCTTATCCCTTGTCCTACAAAAGTGACGCCCCAAACCTTTCTAGAACTTCTAGAAACCTGATTATTCCTTTCCCCCTTGGTTTCTAAAAGCCTTAGCCTTTTCCTTCAAGGATTGTGTGTTATTATCCTATACAAATTAGGCCTTTAAATCCTTTTCCTTTGCTACATAGGGGCTGCGAATTTCAGCCTATAAATACCATCCCTTGCTGCACAGATCATTCACCACCCTCTACCACATTTTCACTACACCATTCACCCAAACATCCCTCTTGTGCCGTGAGTTTGCAAAGGAAAAGGAAGGAGATTCTTGGAGCCGTGCATGCCATTCAAGGAGCTTGGATTGTTGGAGCGTTTCTAGGTGTTTTCTATCTTTATGTCAATGTTTAAATTTAATTATCTTTGTTTATTTGCGAACATGAGGAACTAATTTCTTTATAGTTAGAGGGGAATTCAAAGCCATGATCATATGTTTTATATGACTTGATTTTCTCCAGTTATGATTTCATAAATCGTGAATGTGGTTTACTTATCTATTTGATTGATAACATGTTTATGTATGTTGATTGAGGGTCGACACTTAGTTTGCATGCATGAATTTGATGCTAGAGTATAAGGGAATTTCACCTAATCGTTATTAACTTATATTCATAAGTAGTAAAAGTCGCTAGTCACGATTGTGTTAAGTAAATCCTTGGCAAGAGTAACATGCGTATTCCATAGTTATGAATGCCTCGTCAATGCTTATGATTTCCATTGAACTTAATGATCTTTGATATGTGTCTCTATCATGCGTATTCCATAGTTAGGGTCCTTGATAAGAATAATTTGGTTGTAATGCGTATTCCATTCAATTCAATGAATCTAGGGAAATCTGAGAATTAATTGGTGCAATCTAGTTAATTTGGGGCATTGTCATTCATGGTTTGTTGAAAGAGTAACTGGGAATCGAGTCGCATGCATATGTTTCATATGTGGAGAAGGAACCCTCTAACTAGCCTTTCACCATCTTAATTTCCATCAAATCGTTTTTGTCAAGTTTGTTTTCAAAGTTTCTGTTTTAAAAGTTAAATTCGTCAAAACCAAACCCCTTGCTTTTAAATCTTGTTTTTAGAGTCAAAACTTGTTTGTTTTGAGTCTTTTGGTTTGTTTTGGTGTTTTAAAGTTTAGTTTTGCATTCTTTGAGTCTATTTTAGTGTTTTAAACTTGTTTTTACGTTTTTGAGTCAATTCCAAGTGATTTTGCAATCCCTCCTAATCCCCGGTCTAGAACGATCCCTACTTACATACATTGCTACAATTGATAAAAAGAGGGTTTAATTTGAGTGCTAGTTAATCTTCACATCAAAAGGCAAGAATCATGGTGTCCAGTTTCATAACCAGGTTCCAAGGCATAATTCAGGCTCGAGCTTCAAAAATGTGAATCGCCACAAAGGCAAAGCTCATATGAACAATGCTCCCAAAAACTCTAAAGGAGCCTGCCATAGGTGTGGTGTCAATGGGCACTGGGCGCGTACTTGTCGTACCCCAAAACATCTAGTAGATCTATATCAAGCCTTTATCAAGGAAAAGGGTGTCGAGACCAATTTTCTCGACCAAGCTAAACCAATGGATATACCTTATCTAGTGTGCGACTTATTAGGGCAGTTGAACATAACCCGCCTAGATGTCTCAGACTTCATTATGGAAAGGGGGAATGAAGTATACCGGTCCAACTGAATCATTTATGTTTGATGTACTGAACTTGTAGTTTAAAACTAGCATTTCAAATTCAATAAAAGTGGCATTTAAATTTCCTATTATAAATTGCTTTGAACCATGATTCCCTTTACTCAGAGAGCATGGATAAAAACTATGGTCATTCTCAAAAAATAAGAAATGGCGGAGATATTTGTCTTGCAGACAGTGCAACCACGCATACAATACTTCGAGATTGAAAATATTTATCAAGATTGATGCGTACAAAAGTAAGAGTAACAACAATATCAGGCTAATCAGATGTAATTGAAGGCTCAGGGAAAATCCAGATCATGTTACCAAATGGAACAATATTGTCCATACAGAATGCGTTGTATGTTACTCGATCTACTCGAAATTTGTTGAGTTTTAAAGACATACGTTTAAATGGATACCACATTGAAACAAAAAGTGCAGAAAATGTGGAGTATCTATGCATTACCTCCAATGATACCAGAAGCGTATCTTAGAGAAGTTGCATTTTTTTACGAGTGGATTGTATTATACATACATAAATACAGTTGAATCACATACTATCATGAACCAGAAGTTCATTGATTCAAAAGTTTACATGTTTTGGCATGACCGTCTAGGTCATCCAGGATCACCATGATGCGTAGAATCATTACCAACTTTAATGGACATCCATTATTAAGCAGACACATTGCTATCTCAAATGATAACCCTTGCAAGGCTTGTTCTCAAGGAAAGTTGGTAATTAGACCATCACAACTAAAGGTTGATGCTGAATCCTCATCATTTCTACAAAGAATTCAAAGGGATATTTGTAGGCCTATTCAACCATCATGTGGACCATTCCGATATTTTATAGTTTTGGTTGATGCATCTACCCGATGGTCACATGCTTATCTCTTATCTACTCGGAATATAGCTTTTGCAAGACTTCTTGCTTAAATAATTAAGTTGCAAGCACAGTTCCCAGATTACCCCATTAAGTCAATCCGACTTGATAACGCTGGTGAATTTACATCCCAAACCTTTGATGATTACTTCATAACATTGGGCATTGATGTTGAACACCTTGTTCCTCATGTCCATACTCAAAATGGTTTAGCAGAAGCATTGATCAAACGACTTCAGTTAATAGCTCGCACTCTGCTCGTGAAAACAAAATTGCCAGTTTTTGCATGAGGACATGCCATTTTACATGCTGCATCATTGGTTCGATTGAGACCTATAGCCAACCACCAATACTCCTCGATGCAACTCGTGTTTGGGCATCATCCAAACATTTCACATTTACGAGTTTTTGGTTGTACTGTTTATGGGCCTATTGCACCACTACAACACACTAAAATGGGACCTCAGCGCAGACTGGGAATTTATGTGGGTTTTTATTCACCATCTATCATTAGATATTTGGAACCCTTGACAGGTGATATGTTTATAGCTCATTTTGCTAATTGTCACTTTGATGAGACAGTCTTCCCATTATTAGGGGAAGAAAAGACCGTTCCAGAAGAACGGCAAGAGCTGACATGAGTTGTTCCCACCTTATCTCATTTTGATCCTCGAAGCATTCAATGTGAAAATGAAGTAAAAATGATCTTTCATCTTCAAAGTATTGCCAATCAAATGCCAGATACATTTAATGATGCTATGAAAATGACAAAATCACATATACCAGCTGCAAATGCACCTGCAAGAATTGATGTCCCTGTTGGACTAAATAAAGTGGCAGCAAATGATTCATCTGGTGCACGCCTGAAGCGTGGTAGACCCTCAGGTTCAAAAAATTTAGCCCCTCAAAAGAGAAAGACGAGGGCACAACTGAATCTAAATGAAATCATTCAAGAAGAGAAAATGAATGACAAATCCACAATTCATGATTCTGTACTTTCAGAAAAAGAAAATGTCCTTGATGAGACACATGTACCTGAAGAAACAAAGGTATATGAAAGAAAAGAAATCTCCATAAATTATGCTTGTACTAATGAATTGTGGGATTAGAATGAAATAATCATCGACGACATGTTCGCATTCGCATTCGCAGTAGCCACTGAAATCATATTAAGTGATGATCTTGAGCCCCGCTCTGTTGATGAATGCAAACAGAGACAAGATTGGCCTAAGTGGAAAGATGCAATCCAGGCATAATTAAATTCCTTAGAAAGGCAAAATGTTTTTGGACCAGTAGTCCAAACCCCCCCCCCCCCAGGTGTAAAGCCCGTGGGGTACAAATGGGTATTTATA
The DNA here is from genome assembly GCF_916048215.2 of Malus sylvestris. Taxonomy (NCBI): domain Eukaryota; kingdom Viridiplantae; phylum Streptophyta; class Magnoliopsida; order Rosales; family Rosaceae; genus Malus; species Malus sylvestris. Next base: position 6,033,080 of record NC_062269.1, on the reverse strand, counting down.
AGGAAACGCAATGAGAAAAATGAGATTGCAAGATATAAAGCACGACTCGTTGCACAAGGCTTTTCGCCAAGAACTGGAATTAATTAAGATGAGACATACTCTCATGTAATGGACACAATTACATTCCGTTACTTAATAAGTTTAGTGGTTTCAGAAAAAACTTGACATGCAACTTATGGATGTCATCACCGCGTATCTATATGGAGAATTAGATACTGACATATATATGAAAGTCCCAGAAGGACTTAAGTTCCTTGAAACAACTAACAAACCACGGGGTAGGCTCTCAATCAACTTAAGGCGATCATTGTACGGGCTGAAACAATCTGAACGAATGTGGTATAATCATCTCAGTCAGTATTTGATCAAAGAATGGTATACCAACAGTGTCATTTGCCCTTGTGTGTTCATTAAGAAATCCAACTCTATATTTGCTATAGTGGCAATATATGTGATGATATGAACCTAGTTGGAACCCCTGAAGAACTCAATAAAACTACTGAATATCTGAAAAGCAAATTTGAAATGAAAGACCTTGGAAAAACAAAATATTGTCTTAACCTGCAGATCGAGCATTGTGCTAGTGGAATTTTGGTCCACCAATCAGTTTACATTGAAAAAATCCAGAAGCGATTTGGCATAGAAAAGGCTTATCCACTAAGCACATCAATGGTCGTTCATTCTTTGGATGTTAAAAAAGATCCATTCCATCCAAAAGAAGATAATGAATTGGTCCTTGGTCCAGAAGTACCATATTTGAGTGAAATATGTGCTTTATTGTATTTAGCACAATGTACTAGACCAAATATAGCTTTTTCAATAAACTTGTTAGCAAGGTATATCTCTACTGCAACAATTCATCATTGGAAGGGAGTCAAAAATGTATTGCAATACCTTCGTGGGACAACAGACATAAGTCTCTTCTACTCAAAGAAATCCACAAATGACCAGGTTTTTGTTGGATATGCAAATGCTGGTTTTCTCTCTGATCCGCATAAAGCTCACTCACAAAATGGATATGTGTTCAAGAATGGAGATACAACAATCTCTTGGAGCTCAACAAAGTAAACATTAGTTGCTACATCTTCAAATCATTCAGAAATACTTGCTTTACATGAAGCAAGTCATGAATGTTCTTGGTTAAGATCAATGATCCATCATATTCGGAATTCATGTGGTCTACCTTCAAAGACAGACACTCCAACTATCATCTATGAAGATAATGCAGCCTATATTGCCCAAATGAAAGAATGATTCATCAAGGGCGATAAGACTAAACACATATCTCTAAAGTTTTTCAGTGCATATGAGCTTCAGAAGGCTAAAGTTATTGAAGTCTGTTGATGCACAAAATCAGTGAGGACTTTGGTACAACAGAAAGTGTTAAATTTGTGACTTTCGCTAGATTGCTCCGGTCACTAGTGTGGATAAGTATGTAAATGGATAAGGACAGGGAAGCAAACACAAGATGTACGTGGTTCACTCAAATTGGCTACGTCCACGGAGTCGAGGAGTTCTCATTAATTGTGAAAGGTTTACACAAGTACATAGGTTCAAGCTCTTCTTTAGTGAGTACTAGTGAATGATTTAGTACAAATGACATTAAGAAATATTATGAGAGAATGATCTCTATTTATAGAAGAGAGTTTCTAGTTTCATTCTGACATTGACACGTGTCGTGTTGTGATTGGCTTCTGATGTTGACACGTGTTGCGCTATGATTGACTTCTGATGTCGACACGTGTCGTCTGTAATTGGCCTCCTGGTTGGAGGGAAACTCTTCTGGGTCCTTGACAGTATAACGTTGACCGGTGCTCAGTAGTTTCAGGATTGGTCAAGTATGGTACAAACAAAGTTAAACAAATCCGTTTCAATGAAAATTTGGCAAACTTGTTCACCAAATCTCTACCAAAATGCACGTTTCAGAAGATAGTGCAAAGTATCGGATTACGTCGACTTACCAATCAGATAAATTTGGAGAATTGGGAATCAGGGGGAGATATATATCAGGGGGAGCATCCATGATACATGCATGTTGTACTCTTTTTCCTTCGATTAGGATTTTTCCCACTGAATTTTTCCTATCAAGGTTTTAACGAGACAACATAAGCATACTTAACACTATATCAACAATCCAGGTAAAGTTGTGCTCTTTTTCCTTCGCTATGGTTTTTTTCCCACTGGGTTTTTCCAAGCAAGGTTTTAACGAGACAACTGATGTTGATATGTGGGCATCCAAGGGGGAGTGTTGAAAACATATTTGGTAGATTAATGAATGCCCACATATATTTTCAATACCCACACAATAATGTGGACTTTGGAAATGAAGGAGATCGTATTTTCAAAAGGTGTGTGCTGTAAATTTTAAAATGTAATCATATGTTTGTTTGGAGTTGCTCTATAAATAGAGCGCTCCGACTACCATCAAGATATACAAAAAGAACAAAGAAAGATCAATAACATCATTATCTATCCCTCCCTCTTTTATTTGTCATCCCATTGTGTTATAGTTACATTGAGATATTTTACACATGCTGCTCCTGTCAATAATAAAGGTTATCTCTCTAACTTTTATCTATTTATAACATCTTGGGCATAATTTAAATTATAGAGTCATCACTATTCAAAGAATATCTCTCCATGTAAACTACTATAGACAGTTTTATACTTTGTTGATCACCGTAATTAGCAATGAGTATTTTGTCACGCACCTACTAACAACTAATTATCGAACTCACTAATACTATCATTCTACCAAAAAATTTACTCTGTTGCGCACCGTAATTCAGAATATTTTGGATATTTTAAATGTGATCTTCAAGGTGCAAACTTAAACAGATGGGGACGTTTGAGGTACTAAAGATCAAAATTCATCTTCTTCATTTTTTTTTTCTGGTTTATATTTGTGGGTGGGTGTGTTATTGTCAACTAACTAATTTACCTATATTTTAGAATTATCTTGGAGCCTTAGATGGAATTCACATCTCCGTAATTGTTGACTACATGAAGCTCCACATAAAAAAGTACGAAGGTTTAGCCTCTAGAAGAAAGCATCAAGAAAATAACCCATATATAGAGTTAAAAAATCTCACCACAAGTTGCAAGAGCTGAGTTTCCCTTAGGAGGCACATCCAGGAGAGGAAGCTCCAACGTGTCTAATCAAAGTGAAATAAAAACAACAAAGCCTTGAAATAAGTGAGGTTTTCGAACTCACCTTTTCATATATCTTTGAGATGGTCATTAACTATAAAAACTCAATATAGCCAACCAAACGTTGTAAAGTTGCGGATCTATTAATTATCTTTTACTTTATTCGATCTAAATACCAAAAAAGTACAGAGACCCGCATGAAAAAAAAAAATACTACGTAGAAATCATCTGCAACATGAAACACACTCCTATGGTAGTTTAAGATTTTACCGTTATACCCGAAGTAGGGGTGTAACTGAGTTGTCTTGCAAATATACAAAAAAAGTAGTATCACACTTCTATTTATATTATGGTTGGTTGCTATATCACACCCGTGAAGATGAATATATTGTACTTGTCGCTTGTAAGTGTAAAAGGGATCTCGCGTACAGGAACAAGAACAGACAAAGGGTTCAAACCCCACAAGTAATCATCAAGACCTCTACGTTTGAGATACATTTAGGGCAAATATAAAAGGGACAACTTGGGTGTGTGAGGAGACATGTCATGATCACCCTTCTCTCTCTCTCTCTCTCTCTCTCTCTCTCCTGGAACATGTTTAAGTCATTTTCTTCAAGCTTGTTCAACATTTTATCATATAATATATATATATATATATATATATATATATATATATATATATATATATATATATATATATATATATATATATTCTAGAATGTTTGTTGCAAGTATGATATACAGATAGGGGATATTACGAGGAGGATTGAAAATGTGGCTAAAATCTATAGTCTATGGTAATTAAATACATTAATGTACGTGGGACGCGGGCACCCAGTCCCACAAACCGCCCAAGCATCCAACTTAATTGCTTCCTTTGCACTATTTCTTGTTTGGGAAAGCAACCCCACCAACCACTCTTGAGTCTAACCATTTACAAATTACAAACATGACGATGATCATCATCCATCAGCTACCGTATTCTTGCTGTGTATCAATCGTTCCAACAATGCCACTATGTTGCAAGTTCGAGAACCATTTTATTAGTTCGTTTTACAGCTTGTTTTCCAGTCTCCGATCGGATTGTGACAAAAAAAAAATAGACATCAAATTATGTAGACCAACAGAAGGACAAGTTACAATCTGATTCTTCCCATAGTATAACTGTAATTTTATAGTTTTACCATAAAATCAGCAAAGAACGAGTTAGTTGTCAATTTTATAAGATGAGGTTAATGGCACCGACTTATCCTGTTAGAAGCCTGTCCGAAACCGGCCATGAAACAGACCTCTGCAAATTGATCAACTTTCGACTTAGTGCGCGCAGTGTTTATACATATTGTATTAAGGTGTTGGCTAATTATGATCTCCCACTAGCTAGCTAGCTAGTTCCACTTGTTTGCCATATGTTTCCATGTCCAAAGTATCAGACTATATATTGAAATTTGAGAAGCCACACGTGAGGAAGCGTATTAAGAGTATATTCAATCTATGAAATTACAAGTCTTGCATTCACCGATCCCTATTATGTCTCTTATTTTATTACGGATTGTTATACCATGCAGGCCATTGGGTAGACTTTTAACACATTTTCACATTTGTGTGCACAAAAGTATTTGTGGCTTAATACACAGATAAAACATATATATAACTCGCTCTTAGCCCTCGTATAGGCTTAAGAATTCACAAAACTAACTAGGGGTACTTATAATATTCAAAAGTTCAATTCTGTGCTGAAATCCATCAAATGAGATCTGCCACCATGATTGTCATTCTTGTTTTGAAATCCTAAGGAATAATGAATGGTTCCTCCGTCAACCCTTGTTCACACAAAACTGAGGTCATGGAGGATACATGAGCTATCCACATGCTTCTCTCTTGATTACATTTTTCATGCATGCGTTTATACGCCAGCATGTATAAAACGAAAGATTATTGTGTGCACCGTAACAATGGATGGCATTATTATTTCACATGTTATAATAATGTATCTGTGACATTACATATTTTAAAGAAAAATATTATGTTTATTATTTTTTTCCTCTTATGCATGCTGGCACTAATGATTCACAACCAAAGAAGTACTGCATAGTAGTCCCTACTCCTTACATTATGACAAATATTGTGTAGTTAAACTTCTATTTTTTAAAATAAAAAATATATATATAATTAATTAACTTGGACGTCTTTCAAGTTTTTTTAAAACTTGATCAGAATGCTAAAAAATAGCAAGAGTTTTAACATTAAATTCATTTAAACTATCTAGATAGGAATTTAAGTTTTGATGAAGATGATGGAGCACAATACTCTAGTCAGCTTGAGGTCATGTCTGCCAAGGAGAATTTAATTATATACCAAAAGAGAGAAGAAAACAACTAGTGGTCAAGTACGTACGTAATACCCTAATTAAAAATGAGAAGGCTAAGTGCATGTGGTTGCCTGCTTAATTAGTGAAAATCAACTAACCTTAAGTTCATGGAGAACCCATGCACCCATATAAGCTCATTGCGCCAACAATCTCGTTTTTGTTTATCTCGGCCTAATTCATTTCAACTTTTTATACAGTAGTCATTAGAAGGGTCACCTTTAAATATTCAGTTAAACAGCAGAATCTAGTATAAGATCCTATGCACAAAGCTTTTCTTGATTCCACGCCATCCATCATAAACCCTAGCAACATTTGTATGTTAACTTTTAGTAATTAATTAAAAAAAAGGGTACCTGCAGCTAATGCTGTAGCATATACTAGTCTTAGTCTTTAAACCAAATGATTAAGGTATTAATTTAACCAATTAATCCTGCTAGCTTGTACTAATCAAGATGAAAGCGATTTCTAATACCATGGTCGTTGAGTAATGTTATGTAAAATACAAAAATAAACACATATAGATTAATAAAGGAAAGTCGGTAGATCGCATCAGAATGTGATGATTTTAATAGATTAGGTTCATGATGATATATATCATATATCTAGATGATTCAACCTTGAATGGAAAGGTTGTGGGATAATTAAATTTCAAGAATATGGATTGAAAACAACAGCTAGTAGGTAATAAAAGGGTATTAGCGTTGGGTTGGGGCAATTGAGAAGCTAAAAGTTTATCAAGCTTTACTTGCTGACATTTTGATGGTTCAAGGTTTTGCAAGATAGAGTAGTCCTTGGTTAAAAGTCTCTTTACTCTTGTGGTATGGGTCTGTAACACTAATTTTGATCCTTTAACTTTTAAGACTTAACAGAAAGAAAACATAATGTTACGAATCATTACATATTTTCAAACTTGAAGGAAGCTGAATAAAATCTATAAATTGGAAAAGTCATATATAGGACTGCACTCAACAATAGAACCAAAGTACTTCTTTCCTTTACCTCTGTGTTATTAGGGATGTTTGACATGTTGAATATCAAAGTGCGCGATGAACAAGACTAACAAAAATATTATTAAACAAATAAGAATGTCGAAACGGTTACAGAATCTCAAGAGACTACATCGTGACTAACTTGTTTCTTAAACTAAATTACAAACTAAATTTATAAAGAACTAAACCTAAGAAATCCTAACTCGGATGGGTTAGGCCCAAATTCTAAACTAACAAGCAAAACCCAAATACTAAAATAAACCTAAATACTAATATTTTCCAACCCCCCCCCGGGTCAAACTCATGGCGGTAGACGACATGAGTTTGCCAACAAGCAAATGTGGATGCAAGCTCCATTATGCTAATTTCCAATGCCAATTCCAATATGAAATTCCATAAGTGCAAGTGCAAGTTTCAAATGCTAGTGCCAATGCCAATGCAAGTGCAAGATTCCAATACCAATCGAGTGGTCATCAGTTCAAGCACTCGAGCAATCCTTATGAAAATGAATCCAGCTTTCCCAACTTTCGCAACGTCACTCGAGTGGTCATCAGTTCAAGCACTCGAGCAATCGTTGCGGTGTGCAACAACATACAAGCCAAACAGCATCAACAAACTCATTATGGGCCTACAACTTCAAACAAAAGTGGACCCCAAAGCCTTCTAACCAATTTTTTTCCCTTGCTTGTGTGGGGCTTTATTTTTTTTCTTATTTTCCCATTCTTCCTCTTTTTCCTTTCTGTGGTTCCTTTTTTTTTCCTTCGTCGCATTTTCTTTTCTGTGCAAACAATTGCAACAGGAACTCTAGTGCAAAACGCGCGGGTTGCAAAGGGTGCAGATGCAGTGCAGGAAACAATGTGGTGATGCGCCTGGTGAGATGCAGATCAAACGCTGGAGTACGGGACAATAACGAACGACGAACAATGAACAAAGGCAATTTTTTTTTTTTATTTCAACTAATTTATCTAAACTAGAACAATAAAATAGCGGAAGACGACAACAAATTGACACGCGACGTTCAAGAACAGATTAAATCCCGAAGAATCAAACATGCTCTGATACCAAGTTGAATATCATAGTGCGCAATGAACAAGACTAACAAAAATATTATTAAACAAATAAGAATGTCGAAACGGCTATAGAATCTCAAAAGACTACATCGTGACTAACTTGTTTCTTAAACTAAATTACAAACTATATTTATAGAAAACTAAACCTAAAAAACCTTAACTCGGATGGGTTAGGCCCAAATCCTAAACTAACAAGCAAAACCCAAATACTAAAATAAACCTAAATACTAATATTTTCCAACATGGCATTGCTTGCATGAAGGGCTAAAACCGTTTCTGACTGCTTTTGCAAATAGATTAGAATAACAATTTCCAAATACTTTTTCAAGAAAGTATGTAATGTTTATCTCATTTTTTCTTGATTCCAGGTTAAAAGTCCTGACAAGATTTTTCACAAGTTATTAACTTCTATAATTTGTAACCTATACTCTTGTACAACTTTTTTTTTTCTTATGTTTAATGAATATTATACATTTCACTCAAAAATAACTTGTTTATAATCAAAACATTTCGTGCATAAGCACTTATAAGCAAACAAGCCTAAACTTGTCTATAATTTTCCATTCATTCACGAAAAGGAAAGAACTTTTTTTTACTATGTTGCTCATTTTCGTAATTTTCTTCAACAATCCAAACTTTCTACTTTTTAGTATATCATTCATAAATTATCTTTGCAAAAAAATTAGACAGATTCAAACCCATTAAGACAATCAACTATAGTAAAGAAAATATATAAATACAGTTTTTCAAAGAAACATAATATGACTACCATTTAATCTAATAGTAAAATGGTTTGAATTTGGGTGATTTTTTTTAAAGATGGTCCTTGAGGGGTGAACCTAAAAGATGAATGGGTTAGTATGTTGAAATATGATGTGGAGTGAGCTCTACAAAGAAGCTTATTTAAGGGATTACTCAACGGAATTGGACACTTTATATATATAGACGTCGAAATGTTCAAAGCAATGATCAAATGGCAAAATGATTTGGATTTGTGAAAATTTACAAGGATAATCTTTAAATGAAGTAGTTTTTTTTTTCCCCCTCTTCGGAAAAATAATTTCTGCAGAATTGTAAAGCCAAGGGATTAGTGACTTTTTGTCACATTGCAAGGCGCAGAATAGCTTCCTATAGGGAACTTTTGGTGAAGCAATGTGTCTAATTCAATGGGTGTAACTGGAGAGTTACACATTATTTGAAGATACACATTACTTATATATAGGGGCAAATCTCTGCAGATTTTAACATGAGTAAGATGTATGAAAACACACATATACATGCTTCTAGGATCTAACAAAGTGCGCATGTTATCTCTTAGGAATCTTGAGTCACCTTGTAAACATTCTTTGAATATTAGGGTTAAGGGTATTAGGAGTGTGCAAAACTTTGACAAACACATAATTTTGTTACTACATGCCTTAAAATAGTCTTTCATCCCTTACAATAACCATAATATGTTTGAAGTATACCCTGAAAGCCACTCATTTAATGTAACAGTTTTAGGAATACTTATGTTGTTAAACTCTTATCTAAACTACTTATTAATAAAAACCTCTTTGTCAACGAAAAGAGAGTGAAAAGACTATTTAGTCTTTTATCACAGAAAAAAAATGATATGAAATAATGTAATTTCATAAAACCAAATAATTTTGTCGTTTTTTATTGAAGTTTCACTTGCAGGTGAATTTAGCATATATCTAATATTAAAAAATAAAAAACAAAAAACAGAAGTCTCTCTTCTCACTCCCACTCCCACATTCTCACTCTCCCTCTCTCCTTCCTATTTTAAAAATGAAAATAAAAAATATTCACACATACAAAGTGTGTAGGCAATGCTAGTTTAGTTTAATGGAAGGGCAATGTTTGTTATAGTGTTCTTACATATTATGTATATAATCAATAATAGAATCCAAGGAATGTAATTAACCTAAGGGACAAGTGATCTAAGATAGTTAAATCAATGAGACCTTTCTCTTATATTCATTCCTAAAACATTTCTAGCCATAAGATTGTCAATTGGGCATTAATAATCTACAAAGGTTAGTATGTGATATGTGAATTAGGAGTATGACTTGTGTCAAGTTATTAGTGTGAGACACTAGCTATGACAAACATATAGGTGCTCAAAAGGTTATGGAGTTCACTGAACTATGATCAACAAAGATTCCTCATGTGGCAATAATGTAAAGTAGTCCTTTTTCTAAGACACCACGGTTGCCTTATGAATACGTCTTTGATCATATAACAATGTAACAAAGACCATGCTCAGTCTTGGGTATGTTCCTAGCATTGTTGGGATCATTGATTTATTTATAGAGACATGCGAGTGTACAACAAGGGATCTCTAACCTTCAATCTTGGAAGGAGAACACTTTGTGGTATGATTCAGGATTCTTTGGCAAAGCACGTGAATACGATTTAAGAAGAATGTTCCAAATCAATTCACAGGAATCATATGGACTCATGGATAATAATCACATTGGATAATAGACATGGATAACTTCTTGTCTACAAGGAGCAAAGATCTTTGGTGTGGAGACTTAGAGGTTCCATCCTTTTAAAACTCGGAGTTTCCATTCAACACATCTACAAGGAGCAAACATAAAATCAAGGGTAGAGATTGAAGGCCTTTCACTTGGGTAATAACCTTGTGTAAACAAGGATGTGCTTTAAGGGTATGAAGTTCAATCCTTTCTCTTTTCAATTTGTGGTGAGTCTTAGTTCACCTTTCACTAGGCTTTTGAATTTTTCATGGGTTAAAGATTGAATTTTGAGGTCATGTTTTCCTTAGTTCCGCCTTTAATGTTAATTTTATTGTATGTGTTGCTCAAATAATCTTAATTGAACAAAGTTTTCCCTTCATAACCCACATGTATTATAAAATTTCTCCGACATAGTCACCCAACTATAATCGAACAAAGAGAAACACAACATTTCATATAAATAAACAAATTTTTTATGATAACAATTGAATGGTATAAAACAATTTTTGAAATGGCTAATTTTATGCAATGATGATCTCTGAATGACCACTTAACAAAATAAACATTTTGGATTATGGGAGATATATGTTGAGTGGTCTCAAATAAATAGTTAACACCGTATTAACTAACGATCATGTTAGCACAAGAGTGTTTTTGTTTCAAAAACTGTATGTTTTCAAGTCTTTATTTATAGATCATCCTTGAAAAAAAAAAAGATGAATCTGAGATGGCTAAGATATCGAGCTTAAGCAAAAAAAGTAAATAAATACGATATACACAGTATTTTGAGAAAAGCTCGAAATGAGATGGATATAGGTTTTTTTTTTTTTTTTGTAGTAATAATCTTTTAAAGTATAGAATGAAAAACATTTAACTCAACTGAAGCTCTCCTGTTTTTAACTATGATCTTTCCGCAATGTGATCGTGATCTGCACCAAGAGCACAAGAAAGTGTAGCTCCCCACATACTGCCTGACAACCTTTCCATGTTGCAGGTATATAGGGTTACTGGCCCTTATATAAATCCGGGAAATTTAGTAGTAAAATCCAAGGAAACCTTTTCCAACAGAACTAAAACAATGTTAGTTTATAACCACACATTAACAAGATAAAAAATAGCTGTAAAGGGGACGACAGGGTTTTATCTAAATCAGAGAAAAATATTTTTCTAGTTGTATCTATATATATTTAACCCGCTGATAAGGACTGAATGGAATGAATAAGAAAGGTTGTTCTTGTTCCCGAGTGTATTAATTAACAAATAAGAAAGCTTAGCCCATTATATTATCCCAACCTTAATTTAGTGATCGAAAAGTGATGGATGACTTTGGCGAGACTCATCTGGCAGATACAAATTAAATAAAAATGAATACGATAAAACTCAGTAGAAAATGAGCTATTTGATACGGGCAGGTTGGGAGTCTGCCACGGCTGTATATGTGGCAGCAGATGAATGGTACCAAATGGCAGAGGCCGGCACACCAAACAGAATCGACAGGGAGGAGTAGATGGATAGTGAAAGGAGAGAATGTGATGATGTGATATATATATATATATATATATGTTGGTATGTTGGAGAGATTACATAGTGATGTATTTTGAAAACTGATAACTCTTTTTCTCAAGGGGGATTTGAAAAACTATTTATATAAACAACAAAAAATGAGATGATAAATTCAAGAGATAGTGTGGGAGTGAATGTTGTTAAAACTTAAAGCTTAAAACCTAGTTTAGTTATACATACATACATACATACATATATAATCTTAGAACACAAAATAGCGGTGGGCGGGGGTGGCGTGTAAACATGGTGTCACACTCACGCCGTCCAAACACAAAGCTTTTGCATCTCATTGTCTCAGCTGCCACCCCACGCGCGATGCCAATGCGCAATCAATACCATTACCATTCTTATCTACCCTCTCCTCTCCTCTCCTCTCCTCTCTCTTAATTCCATACCATATCTCTTGTTTTTAAACTAATTATAACTAGCTATTTTCTTCATCTAAATGTTCATCATGATCACCATCGAGCAGCTGGCCCATGTATATAAATACATTTATTAGCCTCTCTTTCTCTTCATCAACAAATTAATATTCACTTCACAGAACTGCAGAAGCTCTCTCTCTCTCTCTCTCTCTCTCTCTCTCTCTCTCTCTTACACACACAGAAGCTAGGGTTCCCCGGATCCAACTAATACATACATCTTCAATATTTCCTCCTTTTTTTACGTACGTCTGCATTTATCATCCTTGAGTATTTCCTTTCCTGATCTCTTACAAGTTCTCTTCCTAGAGCAAAGAAGGCAGCTGAAGCAACACATTTTATAGATTTCCTGTGAGTATTTTCCTGTGTGCATTATATATTATTCCGATCATGTATATGTACTCAATCACAATGCAGCATGCAGAACTATACATTATACAACATATATATTGCAATTTTATTTTAAATTTCTTAGTGCATTTTACTGATGAACTTACTAGCATTTGTGTCATCCATCTACATTTACAGTTAATTAAAATTAACATTTTATGGATGATCAATCGATCGATGATTTGTTTGTACTAAATAGATCAAATTGACAATCTCACGGTAATTAATGAAAATCTTAGATTGGTCTTAATTGATTAGTTTTGATTGTGTAGCTATGTCGTGGGTATGAAGTGAAATGTTTAAAGGAATTTAATTCGCACCACTGTTACTATTAGTAGAGATCGATCGAGCAGGAGGTAGGAAGCAGGGAGTGTACTGCACTCAAAGAAATATAACATGCTTGTGCCAGCAAAGTCAAGCTTTTCGGCCAACTTTTGTGTTCGATATACTTTTGCCTAATTACTCCATGCAACTAATGAAAACAAATTACTTGAGCTTAATTATAAGATCCTATGTTTTAATGTTACTGTGTGGTGGGTTCCAATCCACTACTAGTCTGTCATGATTTCTTTTTCCGCAGTGTCATTTAGCTAAAAACACATGCAGGACTACTCACAGCTCCCACAAAGTGAAATCGCCATCATTTCTAGCTAGCAAATTAGCTACTATAGTATAGGTTCTATAAAACTTTCAGAATTCCTTCTTCAGTATCTCTCCAAATTAAAAGTCAATTGTTTGGTTGTCTTCTCTTTGATGTTAGACCTACGCCAATTACAAGAACCTTGCGGCTATATGTTTGAGTAAGGAATTTTTAAGTCCTAAGAAATTGAGACTAAGGTATAAAGAAATGGACTAAAAAAATGTTAGATATAGAAGATTAGGAATGACAACCATGACTGTTACATAGGCAATACGTATGTGAGAAAAAAATGGATCACATGACTCTTTTTATTTCACGTGATGGATGTACATAGGAAAATTCTATGGCACCCTTTAATAAAAAGAGGGTTGTACCATTTTGAATGTTAGTAGTGTAATGCAATCACGTTCAAATATAATATCTCATATATATTGTATAATAATTATGATAAGGCTTTAGTTAATAACACAGAATTACGTTGTTATTACTATAGCAAGATTGGTAGTACTCTCTCTATAAACACTCATGCACATATATAGCTAGTCAAAAGTATAATAATTACTCTTCCTCATACTTCCTTGCCTGATGTGCAGCTGCGTCTAGAAGATCATTAGTAATGGAGATGGAATCTTGTGTTCCACCAGGCTTCAGATTTCACCCGACAGAAGAAGAACTTGTGGGTTACTACCTGAAAAGAAAGATCAACTCACTACATATTGATCTAGATGTCATCGTTGACATTGACCTATACAAAATCGAACCATGGGACATACAAGGTACTTAGAACCAACTTAATTTTAACATTTGCAGCTTGACTTCGAAATGGCATAAATAGATATGGTCCTAAGGGCGTTTTTGTGTTCATACTATATATATATTTAAAATTTTTGCATATGGCAACGTGTAGAAAGAAAACAACATTGGAAAAATGCGCCGATGCTTGTTGGTTGCAAAAACAAAACAAAACAGATAGAAACAACATAAACACAAATGCTACTCTCTGTCATCACTCATCAATGGCTAAACAAAAGAGTTGTTATTGACATCTCATAAGATTATGAGCATATTCAAGCATTCTGATAACTATGTCTATGTATTGTGTGGTACAGCGAGATGCAGGTTAGGTTACAGTGAACAGAACGAGTGGTACTTCTTCAGTCACAAAGACAAGAAGTACCCGACCGGAACGCGAACAAATAGAGCCACAGTTGCTGGATTCTGGAAGGCAACAGGAAGAGACAAGGCAGTGCTTTCAAAAGACAACATTATAGGAATGAGGAAGACCCTGGTGTTCTACAAGGGACGGGCACCTAACGGCAACAAAACCGACTGGATCATGCATGAATATCGACTCCAAACTTCTGAACATGCACCCCCTCAGGCAAGTTCTTCAACATCGTCTATCCATTAACTTGTTATTTAATTTTCTTCAATTGATCCCAGCATTTGACAATATTAATACTCATTAATAATTCTCTGAAAACTTTATTGTTAAAGAGAAATGCCGTCATTAAACCCTAAACCAGTAAATAACATGCATTTGTACGTAGTTGGAATTTAATATTAAGTGAACATATATTTTCTACGCACACATAGAATTGATAATTCTGTAAACAAGCCATTAATTCGGCCTGGGGGTGATCATGCAGGAAGAAGGATGGGTTGTATGCCGGGCATTCAAGAAGCCAAGTCCCAGTCACAGGCAAGGTTTTGAAGCATGGAAGCATGCCTATGTCAGAGATCATCCTTCATCTTCAAACTTCTCGAGCGAAATTCCTATGCTGATCAACCCCAATCAAGGTTTTCATCAATCTTTTGGTTCAGAGGAAGATCATTTCGTTTCGAACAACATTTTCTTGGGTAACCAACTCATGGAACTTCCTCAACTAGAAAGCCCAACCATTTCAACAAGCTTTGTCACCAAAGAACATGTATTGCGTAGCAACAATATAAGCACTGACGACTATGAGGCGGAAAGGAGCAACAATAATAGCAGCAATCAACACATAGATTGGAGAAATTTGGACAACTTACTCGAAGTGCAATTGACTGATCGGGCATCCTTTTCTCATCCAAGTTTGTCGTCGGCACCTCAAAATTATGAGCAAGAAACTCAGAACAATCATCTTCTTGGATGCTTCCGAGACTTGTGACAGCAGAAGATCCATATATATGGTTTCAATGATTTATTCTTGTTATGCTTATGGCTCTTAAAAAAGAAAAGAAAAAGAAATAATAGTCCAGTCCATATAATTTGGTTACGCCCATGCTCAGTAGCCTGGTTACGGATGTTGGGCTGAGAGGCTCTGATGCCAAGAAACTAACTTTTTAAATGACAACTTATTTTATGAATATTTTCGATATCAATATAATATCATCCAATAAAAAGGAGTTTTTTTAGTTTAAATACTTGTTGCCAGTGAAGTTTTATGTCATAACAACATCGCATTATATGTCCATTATCATTAAAAGTAAAATTATTTTTTTCTATTGTAAATAACCATGATATCGCTAAACTATTGGCCTTTAATTTTGACAATGATGTTTTCACAATATTCATTGAAGCGAGCATTCAATTATTTATTTGCATATCAAGGATTTGAAAATAGAGGTCCACACGATAATAATGAAAGTTTACGAGTCTTTAAGTTGTACACTTTGATATTCCAGATACAAAATGCAAATCTTTCATGTTAGGAACATCAATATCATTTTGTTGACACAACTTTTGTACATCATAAAACAAATCCTCAAAGTTACCATCTACCAAGAATTGTAATGTTTGCTTGGATACTTCCACTAACGCTATTGCATCCACAATATGTTGGTGTTTCTTTTGTAATGCCAATAACTCGTTATGGCCTGGGTTTATAAAAAACAAAAAAAAATTGGCCCCGCGTGCAAGGTGCGGCGCAGTAGTGACAACAATGACAGCATACTTGAGTTTCATTCAAGCATTTTGTTGAACACCTTTCGTGCAGGCATTTTGTTGAACACCTTTCGTGCAGGTTCATAGGGGCGATTTCGTACTCTTCATAGGGTTTTCCAACGACCGGAGGGGCGCCCTCCTTGATCTTATGTGACTTTGTCACTACAAGCACCAATCATATTCTTTCATAAACAAATCATCTGTCAAGAAGCTGTGTGCAATTTCTTTGCTCGTGAGGAGGATCTGTTGTGTGTGTTGTGATCATCTAAAAAAGAGCAAAGGAAGAATGGCGTGCTACAAGGAGAAAAATACAAGAAGAATACGAGGAGAAAAATACAAGAAGAATACAAGGAGAAAAATACAAGGATTGAAATTGTGTTTCAATCCTATCACGTTTATTTTAAATATGGATGTTTAGAAAGACTACCAAGAAAGATTGACGCTGGTCCAAAGGTCTTAAGGTAGGGGTCGACAACATATGATTTTCGTTAAACGACCATGACTTCTTATTGAAAGCAACAAAGGTTGTTTTTTTCTTCTTGTACTCATCTATTTTTTAAAATAAATAAATAAATCACTACCGTCTCTATATCATTAAACTTGTCATTCACGAAAATCTACTTAACTAGTTAGATTTAAAAATCACGAAACTTTGGGTATAACGTCATCAGTTAATATATGACACTGTCTTAAAATTAACACTTTAAGTATGACTCTAAGACGAAAAAAATTTTATGTACTAAATATTAAAATTCACAAAATTTGATGATAGTAAACTGATATTTATCCAAATTTAAATTTATGAACGGTAATAATTAGGAAAAACAGTCTTTAATATAGGGGTGTGTTATCCACACATCCTATTTTACTTCTCACACACCCCATGATAATTTATATCTATTGATTTTCTTCAATTCATCCGATTCGACAGTCGAAAATTAAAAAGATGTGTAAGAAGTAAAATAGGATGTGTGATATCACCCTTATATTACACAACCTCGTTTTTGTATATATTTTCGGTCCATGGTCGTTTCATTTCTCTTTTTGCATTCGCTTTCCATTTTTCTTGTTCCTAACCACATAAATTGAGTCTGATTGTTACCCACCGACAAAGAGGAATTGAATCTCAATTTTAACACCCAAAACCGAAACCAAATTCAATTCCCAAATTTGTATCCAAGAATTTGATCCACAACATGTGTCTGTCTCAGATTTTGAATCTTTGATCGATGTGGGTCGCATTCTAAAAACCACTCTTTGAAACTTCGACCTTGACAGCAAACCAAGGACGCAAATTTGTCGATGAATGAGTGTTACTATTGACGTGGGCCCTCATCATCTTCGTATCGGTGCTGGTGCAATCCGTACATGGCGGCTCCGAGAAATCTGGCGGGGGACGCGGGGAGGCTGCCGAGGGACGAGGAGAATGCCAAGGAGGACGATTGGTCAACCGGCAAGAAGCTCAAGTCCGAAAGGTTTCCGCTTTCGCGGTGGGAGCTCGCGGCGGCTCTCGCCGTTGTCTTGGTCTTCTCTACCGGCCTCTCCTGTGTCTACTTGACCATGCCCGCCGCCGAGTACGGTAAACTCAAGCTGCCCCGCACCATTGTCGATCTTCGCCTTCTCAAGTACGTCCCTTTCGCGATTCAATCAATTTCTAATTTGGGTTTGTTGTTCAAATTTTTCGAATATGTGATATTGTAGTTGTGTTTTTGAAGGGTTATTGAGATTTTGTTTACACTAATTTGATGATTGCGGAAAATTTTATTATCTGAGTTGCTTTTTTTTCTTTCTCTTTCTCTGATTTGCATAAGAAGTCCGATATTTGATCAAACATGGCGTTTAATTTGCGGTTTCTCCAAAGATATTGTCACAAATGTTGGGTTGATTTGAAATTCGAATAAAAATTATGAAACAAGTAGAAATCCTACGTCGATAGGGCTTCTTTTTAGTCACTACACACCATCGAATTCACCTCTGCAAGGTGTTGCATATTGTTTCGTAGGCATGTTTGAAGACTTCGGTAGAATGAGAATGTAGAAGGAACTTGTGTTTAGACTGCATTTGCATATGAGACCTGATAGAAAGAATATATCTGTAGCCAGCTTTCAGATGGTAACAAATAGGCATCCACCCCCACCACTCTCTCCCCTCTTTCTCGGCATGTGAAAAAAGGGAAAATCTGGTCTTCAATCTTTTGCGATATGGAAGCCTGAGAAGAACCGCAAAGTAAATACTAGAACAAAATCGCCTTTCTTTCCATTCATAGAGAACCTATTTATGACCATGAGAACACATCTCCAAAATGTTCGTCCCAGTTACCAAGACAATGCCTCATGACTTAAGTTTTCAACAATTGGAGGAAAACTGAAGGTAACTCATTCATTTCAAACAGTCACTTTCAAATCCGAGAAGTCACTAGGGGATGCACCTGTAAAAGGATACCTACATTTCACGTCCCTTTTGCACGTTACACACCGCTGAGAGAGACAGTTGCAGTTTTGGTCTATGCCTTGGAGTCATGTCATGTTTTCACTTTTGGCTGTCTATTTTATCCAGTACTGTGGCCTTTATGGTCCCATTTAACATTAGTCATTTCCCCTGAATGCTTGTTCTGGTTTT
Organism: Malus sylvestris; assembly: GCF_916048215.2. Classification (NCBI taxonomy): domain Eukaryota; kingdom Viridiplantae; phylum Streptophyta; class Magnoliopsida; order Rosales; family Rosaceae; genus Malus; species Malus sylvestris. The sequence continues at coordinate 6,014,457 of NC_062269.1, read as the reverse complement.
TAATATTTTTTATAATCTTCTGCAGAGACAATCTGGCAACATATGCCAATGATTATCCAGCACAATTTATTCTGGGTTACTGCTCTACTTACATCTTCATGCAGACTTTTATGATTCCGGGGACAATTTTTATGTCATTGCTAGCTGGAGCTCTTTTTGGTGTAATCAGGGGCCTTATCTTGGTTGTCTGCAACGCAACAGCTGGAGCGTCATCCTGCTTCTTTTTGTCTAAGTTAATTGGAAGGCCTTTTGTTAGTTGGTTTTGGCCAGAAAAGTTGAGATTTTTTCAGGCAGAGGTACTTCTTATTACTCCGTTAAAATTGATCATTCTGCTACCATCTTCTGCTACTTTAACCTTAACTTTTGTGCATCCAGATTGCAAAGCGTAGGGAAAAGCTGCTAAATTACATGCTTTTTCTTAGGATAACTCCAACCTTGCCGAACCTATTCATCAACTTGGCATCTCCAATTGTTGATATACCGTTTCATATTTTCTTTCTGGCGACTTTTATTGGACTTATTCCAGCATCTTATATCACAGTCAGAGTAAGTTCTTTCTACTAATTAAATGCCAACTTTATTTTCTGTAAAATAGATGGAACTTTCTCATCTTACTATTTTCTGGTTAGTTATTGTCTTCTATATATTCCTGTTTTGGTGTTTGTATATGGTGCTCGCTATACTTTTTAATAACAAATTTGTTAAACAGTTCACACTGCTTAGATTAGCTCTGGGCAGCATTTTACTTCATTGTTTTGTTATGCTTTTGGAGGTTTTGGACTTTAAGGCCTTGAAGTACGCCGTATTTAGAGGTAGTAATCCATAAGCATTGACGCTGTGGTGGGGGTTGGTCAGAGAAGCATGGTTCAATTGGTTATTATTTGTTAGTCACGTTTTCAAACTATTTTTTTTTTTTCAAACTTGGGAGCAGCCTCTCCATAAATGGGGGTAAGGCTAGCCGACATTCACCTCTCCCAGACCCTGCGTAAAGCGGGAGCCTTGTGCACTGGGTACGACCTTTTTTTAAAAGCATGTCTTGGGTAATTTGGTTGGTCAGAAATAGAAGAACTTGAGTGGAGTTTGGCTGTGGCAGGTATGTGCTAGGTATTGTTGCTTTCTTGGGTAATGACATGAGCTTAACTTCCTTGTAGTGTGTGTACTATGGTTTCTTGTTTTCTCCAACCTTTAGAGATTTTGCATTTTCTGTAATTTTATTAGATTGGGTAGCTGCTGTAGGATAGTTATTAGAGTTGTATTGCGATGTTAGAGGTGTATTTTTGGATTTTGTTCTAGGGTTGTATCGTATAGTGGGTGGACGTCTGGTTCACTAAGTTTTTCATCTCAATTTTAGCTCTTTAATAAAATTCCATTTCTCAGATATGTAGAGTTGGAAAACACAAGGTAACACCGGTGGATTGCAGAAACTTAGTGGATATGTGTTTTGTTGTCTTATCTTCAATCTGAAGTGTGATTGGCGGTCACATGAGATATTTAAATTGTAAGGGTCTTCAGCCAACTGCTGGCAAAGGTAGCCTGCTGGGAGGTCAGGCGATTGAGCCAAAGAAGTCGACCAACTATGTTGGTTGGCCTTCCATCCAGAAAACCTTCTGGTTTTGTTCTTCTCTTTTGACAGTGTGTCTAGTCAAGATCCCATTTACTTGGAGTCCCATACTCCTAGGGTCCAAGAGTGAACTAATTTTGGTCAGAGTACTTAGACTTTGGTAAACTCTAGTATTAGCATGTTCTTGGCATAATTCAATATTATAATCAAATTCGGTTGAGGCCTTCAAGCTCTTCTATGAATACCTAAATCTAGAACAAAGTCTTATGAAATTTGCAAATTTTTTAATGTTAGTTTTTGGTTGAAATAGTTCTATACCTCGTAGTGTCAAATTTGTCTTTTTACAATGCAATAAATCATAAAGAAATCAAATTGATTATTATTACAGCAAATATAAAGTTAATAGAAAAAATATATATTTTGAGGATGAATTAAGGGGTCTCAGTAAGGCTGTCATTGTCAAGCTTCCCGTGCTGTGTAATTAGGTGTATGTTTGATGATTGATTTGTCCATGTGAGATGGGCCATGATAATTAAAGCTTTCTTAGTTAGATTACAGGTATAGAATTTAATAACTGTACTGACAATATTGTCAATATGTATGAAGATAGCTTTTGGATAAACATCAAGTATATATCTGCTAAGAATTGCTTTCTTACATGCATTTTACACGTTGTCCCTGTCCAAATAAAAATACGACAGATTAAATTGATTTTCATCATGTTAACTTGCGTACCGTGTTGTATGGCCACTTTATTTGCTGCACTTAATAATAATAATAAAAATATAAAATAGAGCTCCATTGCACATAGAGAAGGCATCACAATTGCGACCAAAATAATCAAGATACACATAAACGGAACATCTGATCCCATTGGTTTAAAGTATAGTTGACATCTTTAACTGTTTGCTTACATCCGAATATCTTAGACCGTCCGAAGTCTGTTTTTCAAGTTTACATATGACAGTTTCTTTTCTTGAAATGTTTTCATCGTAGTCGTTAATACCTGCTGATTTTGTTTTGCTAGGCTGGCCTTGCTCTGGGAGATCTCAATTCAGTCAAGGATCTCTATGACTTTAAAACTTTGTTTGTGCTATTCCTCATTGGCTCTTTGATTATATTTCCAACCGTTTTGAAGAGGAAGCGAATCTACGAATGAAAGTTCTGGTGGTGAGGAACCCCCATTCCATGCTTCTGTCCAAAAGGGGGGCGTATGTAGTCTCAATGCTAAGTAATGCAAATGTTACAAAGTTTTCCAGTACCAAAGGGGAGTGTCTGTTTATCAATATAGGCTCCTCAAAGCATTCTTTACTAGGTAATGTATTATTACGGAGTTCAAATGAAGTTCCGGAAGCTGCTGTGCAATATTATTTATGAATTTATCATTGCTTTGGGCTCATGTAACATTGATAGTCCTTGTAAAATAACAAAGTATTCAGAAAGTTGTGGAGCTATATTGTTTTTCCGATGGCGGTTGCCCTTTCGTTTTTGTTACTTGGCTACATGGTTAACCAGTTCAGGGCCAGCGGAAGTTTGATAAAGTGTTTTGAGTTTTAAGTTGTAACTGATTGAAATGAGGTTTGAAATGGGATTGGAGAAATTTTTGTATACGGCAAACGTATTTGCCAGGATTTCTTTGGACCGTTGTTTAATTATGTCGGATCAAAGAATAGGGTAAAACAACAATGCTATATGTACCACATTTACTGTCGGACATTGTTATCCTCCTACCCCAAGTCACCTATGTTGGAATGGTCGTCAATGAATGTGGTTCAAATAACAGCACTTTAAGATTAAATAACATTTTCGTTTTTATAACTTTAGGACAAAACATTCACTTAAATCATGTGGTATTCAAATGTTATATGGAAATACGGTATGACTACCATTAGATAACGAAAATATGTCGTTTGTTACAAACCGAGATTAAGATGATCATGGTGAAAATCAAATGGCTACTCTTCATGCCAAGTTTTCTGTCTTCAGTTCCTTCCTTTTACAAATTACATGTTTACAAGAAATTGCAGTTTCTTTGTTACTATCTCATTGTCCGGTAGAAGTAGACTGATCTTTTATTCCGAAAGCGTCAGCCAAGTTAAAGTTCAAATTGTTTCTCATGGTTCTGCTCCTCCCAATTCCTCCATCACCCCCCTTCCTCATCATTGCAGCAAACTCCCCATAATCGATACGCCCATCCTGCAAAACTTATGTAATTAGGCTTCCGAAACTTCATTAATATTATTTCTAATCGAAATAAAAATGAAAAGAAACGCTTACATTGTCTTCATCAATCTCTTTGACAATTTCATCCAGATGAACGTCACCTAGACCAAACTCCTTGCAAGCCTGTTGAAGCTCATCGACGGTAATATATCCACTACCATCTTTGTCAAAAAAGGAAAAGGCTGCAATCAAATTCTCCTCCCTTTCCATCTTGTTTAAGTGCAAGGTAGCAGCAAGAAATTCACCGTAGTCTATTGTTCCGCTGTTGTCTATATCAGCCTGCCAATATTGCCGAAGCAAAAAGATTTTGTGAGGGTCATTCATGTTAATAACGTTGGAGATCTATTAAGATCATAAACAGAAGAATATTGAAAACTTTGTAACAGGCAGCCAGTTTATGGGGATCAATCTATTAACTGCTTCCATAAGGGACTTGATTTCAGACTCCATTAGCTCCGAGCCCACTTTTTTCAATCCCTCTTTAAGTTCCTCAAATGTTATTGTCCCGCTATTATCTGTGTCGATCATTTTGAACAACTCTTTTAATCCACCAATCTCTTCTTCTGACAGTCTTTCTGCTATAACCTGGGCAAAGAAAACAAGAACACCGCAGTGATCTACATTACACCTCACCAAAACAAAAAATTGGTCACAGTAGAAGTAGAAACAAATTGCTGACATAAAGAATAACAGAGGTAGTTGGATCGATACTAAACAATAACATACATATGCCTTCTCACTGCTGATTGAGTGAAAACTCAGATATTCCGGTTAGAACTTTACTTAACCATAACTAATCATATATATAACAATCCGTGTTGTCTGCCTACTTCACTATGGCCTTACATATTTATCAGTGAGAGAATTAAACAGAAAAAGAGAGGTCTTCCCCCAGTCTCACATCGCTTTAACCATTATTACAACCACAAACACTATCAAAACATACACCCATCTTGTGAAGTTGATACAAACAATATATGATAACATGTGTATTATAAGGAAAGTGATAAGTTTTTTAATTAGTCAAAAATGATATTTCTGCTCAGACCGACCTTTATATAATACAATGTGCACTACAAAGAACACTTTCTTTATCATTGTCAAACAAAAACTGTATTGGTTGCATAAGATTTCTTCAGTGGAAAAATTGGGTATCCTACAGATGTTTCTACAACTCCAGTTGAAGTTGAATGCAGTGTATAAATGGAGGTTTGATCTAGAAACTATAAAAACAGTGTCTACGTTACAGTAACCCGATGTTTTGCAGGTGAAATGAAATCCCAAGTCCATCCCATATCATGTTACTACCATTTTAAAAATACTTGTTACAGAAGTTATGATATTAGTTGTTATCTTAAACTTATGATGCCTTGACAGAGATTGAATTGTAACTCTCACATTGGATGATAAATGAATTTAACAATTGACTGCAAGGTTGCTGTGGAAAATGTATTAGAATGATAGATATATAAAAAGATGATAAATGGTAAGACATTAATAAGACATACTCGAAGAGCCATCTTCTTAAGCTTATTCATTGCTGAGAACTGCTTGAGGCGGGACAAAACCGCAGAATCTAGTGGTTTATCAGGGGCAACTCTGTCGTCCACAATCCAGGGGTGACCTGAAAAGATCCATTTTAGATTTCAACACAGCTACCATTTGGATAGAACCTTATCTATGCAACAATCTCATAAAAATTTATCAGCATAGTACTAGGTATTAAACCACTCACATAGGACTTCATGGGCAGATATTCTTTTCTTTGGGTTCCTCTCAAGCATCTTACACATGAGATCCTTCGCACTTTTGGAAATATTAGGCCAAGGCTCAGATTCAAAATCGATTTTGCCATGTAAAATCTGTCTGAATATCCCTGCTTCAGTTTCTGTAGATACATATTGAAACATTAAACAACTCACGATACAACAAAAGAACCAAACATGTTAATAAAGGTCAAGCCTCACTGATAAGGGTTACTAACTGTTGAGGATCGCTACCTGCCCAAAAAGGAGGAACCCCGCTTAAAAGAATGTAAAGTATCACACCAGCACTCCATACATCCGCTTCAGGTCCATAAATCTTGTTCAACACCTCAGGTGCAACGTAATAGGGACTCCCAACGACGTCCTGGAAAACTTGTCCTGGAACAAGAAAAGGTATAGCTGAGCACATAACCAACCATCTTTATGCATGACAGAAACACCATTCAAGCTTCAATGGGGAGGAAGAGAAAAACACAAGGGAGAGCCGCATTTGATACAGGATAGTGATGGCGTCAATTGTACACTGGCTTGGAAACCAAAAAGAGAAAAAGCATTGTTCTGGCAAAGCAATACATTTGGAATTATGTTTATGCAGACGGACTGTCTTGGACATAGAGATTGATGAGTAATTTCGCTCACGGGAATGACCGAATGTATTGGCATACTGAATAAAACGTAGATGAGCCATCCATCCCCAACCAAAAGGACGTTAATATTGTCGAATCTAGTGATGCAATATAGAAGAATTTCTAAACAAATCTGGCAACTTCCAAACATGGCATAGAGGAAAAAAAAACAATATCCGGGAAATAGCTCCTTTGTCCTCCCTCGTAGGTGGAACCGCGGAGTTTATGTTTGTTCATCATATCCAAGACTATGTAGAGAAACCTATGTACGTATAAATCAAGCAAACCCTAAAGATTGAGTACACAACAAGGCACAAGAAATTCAATTGAGCAAAATTAAATAGTTGAAGAAATAATCAGAAATATTTTCAAAAGCTATAGCAGACCAACATTTCCCTTTCCTAGTTCAATAAAGAGAAAGAAAGAACCAAGTAAAAGTGGATCGGATAGGAAAGGAAGCTGAACCTGGCTTGTAGAAGACGGACAAGCCGAAATCGGTGGCTTTGAGCGTGGCGTCATCGGAAGGCGTGTCGAACAAGAAATTCTCGGGCTTGAGATCGCGGTGCATGACGCCGAGGGAGTGGCAGCCCTCCACCACCCCGACGATGGTCTTGATGAGCTTGGCCGCCTCCCTCTCGCTGTAATGCCCCTTGCGGACGATCCTATCAAAGAGCTCCCCGCCGGCGCAGAGCTCCATGACGAGGTGCACGAAGACGGAGTCCTCGTAGGTGCCCTTGATCTGGACGACGGTGGGGTGCTCGGAGAGGTGGTGCATGATCTGAATCTCCCTCCAGACGTCGTCGTAGTCCTCCTGGCAGAGGAGCTTGCGCTTGGGGATGGACTTGCAGGCGAACTGGGCGCCGGTGGGCTTGTGGGTGCAGAGGTAGGTGGTGCCGAATTGGCCTTGGCCCAATTTCTTGCCCATGAGGTAATGGTCTCTGAGTCGTGGCGTTTCGTACGGCAGTACTGTGTGGAGCTTCCCCGCTTGGGAATGCAATCCTTTCTTCATTCTTTCGGTTCGATTCGATTCGATTCTTCGATGACGATGAATTTCTTCTGATTTTTTTACTTTTTACGCGTGATTTGTGATTCGATCCTTTCCATCCTCCTCCTTCGCTCTCTGGAAGAACTGTTATTTCTGTTTCTATCCTCTTTCTCTCTACCTTTGTGGATTTTGGTTGGTCACTATCATACCCCCTGACTCTGCCTCAATTATTATCTAGTATTTTTTTATTATTATTTTTTTTATTTTGGGCGAAAGTGAGATTGGAGGGAGGGAGAGAGAATGTGGCTTTGTCTGTTTATGGTGTGACACGTGGAGATGGAGTCCTGTAACTGTATTCAGCTTTGGATAAACTTTTCATTGTGACAGAAACACAAATGATACACCGCTTGTTTTTATGTAAATGGTGAAAAAATTTATTTTTTTAAATCATTAAATTTTTAACACATAAATCTTGTGTCTCGGACACTAAAAAATCTCTCCAGCTTGTGCTTTGTTGAGCTCGCGCGCGCTCTCCGTCTCTCTCTTCTCATCTCTACCCACAAACATTCCCTCCACGTTAGCAAATTCATAACTACGACAAAGACGACAAGCAACCTAAATTATTCCTCTTTACTTTCTCACGTGTGTAGTAATGTGGAGACATCTATAAATAAGGGAAAATACCAGTTTGGTGAAGTATTCGGAAATGTCAAGAAAGTTCCTTTATTTTGTTCACAATTGAAATCCAAAAAAAAAATAATAATAAGGACAAACTAGTAAAAAAAAAAATGAATAAAAAAAATGTATTGAAAAATAAAAAAATAAAAACATTTACATAGTGAGAGAAACAAATAACAAAAAACAACAAGAAAAAAAAAGTAGTGCAAACGGAATAGTTGGAAAAGAAAATTAAAATTAAAAAAAATGTTTTAAAAGTTAAAAGGAAAAAAAGAGAACGTGTAGATGATGAACCCTCAAACAAGATGGAGAAAACGGCTCCAACCTGTTAGCAGTTTTCTCTAAATAATTCCCACGATCTGATGTGTGATTTTAGTGGGAAGTTCAACAGTAACTACCCACATATCATCAGTATACAGTTGGATGATCGGAAGGGAATCACTTTTCGTCTTCTTTGAGTTTAGTGTGTGGTTTCAATTTATAAGAGTTCGACAAAATCAACGATAAAGATCGGTGAAGATCTGATATTTCGGAGAAAATTCTTCTCCAAAAATCAAATAATCCATCAGGTTAGTATTCATATTTTCAATTTGAGTTCATATTCAATTGTGCTTTTTAATACATGAGTTTTTAACATGAGTGCCAAATACCTTGAATAATATCACAAATTTCCCCTTTTTGGTTGTTGATGTTCTGGGTTTTGTGCTTTGCGTGCAAGGTGTCTTTTCAACAGGTATAACACTTTCTAGATTATTCATCGTAATTTTGTCTGTTGCATTTGATTTATGGTCATTATAATTCTCTAACTTGAATAATATTATTTTGTTGTAAATAATGTTTTTCATACGGTGTGTAGTTGAGTATTTATTTGATAGTTTGTTAACCCACATCAAATCCCAGAGAGCAAATCATAGGAGGGGACAGAGCCCCTTTTTTTAACAAGGTTTGATATCTCCCTCTCTCACTTTTTTCATCCCTCCTTATTTATCTACATGTACCCTTAATATCTACGCAGATTAGCCTCTAATTGGTAAACAGAATTTAATTATTATTCTTTAGTTTATCATTTCACATCTACTAATTTTACCAGTTTAATGCTTGATTTCTTTTTGTCAATTTAATTGCGTTCTCATAGATTACCCAGTTGATTTCATTGCTTATTGAAAAATTTGTTGGAGGAAGATTTTGATTTTCCTTTGATTATCTCAAGTAATAATGCAAATTCTGACTGGAACAAACATGGGTTTCTTTTTTCCTGTAAGATTATGATTTCGAGTTAAGAAGACAAGGCCAAAGATATTATGTGATTATTTGAAATAGAATGGTTTTTGTAGGGAGTCTGAATGTTTGTTGTGGCTACAGGAATCAAAAGCAAGTGAAAGGTAAAAGCTTTTCTCTCCCAAGCATTCATCACCAGCAATTACAGCCAGAGCTAGATATAGGGTTTAGGGTATATCTCTCCTCTTGCTTTCTTTCCACGATTTTTCTGTCCAAATTTCTCTAAGAAAGTTAGGGTTTTGGTTTCCATTCTTGGATTAGATTTGTAGATATTCCAATGGCTCTCACTTTTCTTTTATTTAATAGCATAATCTTGCTCTTGGTATTTTAACTTTGCTTTCTTTGCATCAAGATTGTATCTTTCTTGGTTTTCTATATAACCCATGTATTCCGTATATATTTACTTTTAGAATTCTTTGATGTTGCTATTTTTATGTTTGGTGTGAGAAGTACTGGGTTATAATTGTAAGGGTTCTATCAGACCAGTTACCGTATGTTACATTGTTCGGTTCAAGCATTTCTTTGAAAATATTTTAGGGTTCTTTGTTAAACAATGGCAATGTGAAACTAGGAAGCACATTTTTGTTGCTTAGTTGTAAGATACTTGAGAAGCCCAATATTACACTTAATCAAAGAACCGAAAAGGATGTGGAGGTTTTGATTTCTTGGAGAAAAACGAGGACTAAACTTGGGAAGATGCTTAAAGCTCAGTAAAGAGACCTCCGAAAATTTATGCATGATAGTCGACACACCAATTTTCTCTAGCATTTAGCACTATGAAATTTCTATTTCTTAACAAATTCCACACACCCAATTTCTCACTCTCACCCCCCCTGAAAACTCGTTAGCAATGTGGTTTGAAAGAACAGCGGTGGTGCGGTTTCAAGGATGTACAGCTTAGTTGGTCACCATGGCGGAGATGCCGAGAGACGAAGGATTTTGGGTTTTGGATTGAATATGAGGTTGCAGGAGTTGGGCATTAATGGCATCTCGTCAAATCTAAATTGTAAGAGAAGAGACGTTTGAGATGGGTTTGTGAAGGTTCAAGATGGGTTTCGAGATGGATTTTTGAAATGGGTTTCGAGAATGCAGATGATGTTATGGGTTCCGAGATGAAGGTGATGACGATGGGACGAAGGAGGAAGAGCGGTGGGGGCCTTGGACGGGAGAGAGGAAACGCCAGCGGGGGAGGTGGGGGTGGGGTAGGATTGGGTGTTTGGGTTGCAGGGAAGGGGAAGGGCTCGGGGAAGAAGATGGTTTTTTTTTTTTAAGAGGGTAAATTATTATAATATTTTAAATGCACAAGAAATTATTTTTTTTGCCACGTGGCACAAATTTGACAACCACGTCAGCACAAATGTGGCAGCCATGTCAGCTCTTAACGGACCAATGGATAGAAAATGTAACGGATGTATTATACTATAATAAAATAGTAGTGAGGTGCGAGCAAACCACAATTTCAGCTTAATGGGTCAACCAATCTAGCCGACTTAAGAATGGCAAAAGCTCATAATTATCAAGCAGCAAGGCCCAAATAATTATCAAGCACCAAGGCCCAAATCATTTGCCAAACTCTGTAGCAGCAGATCACAAGTAGACATTACTTCCCCTATTTTAAGTTCTCTGACTCATTCTTTAACCCATCTGACTCATTCTTTAACCCATTTATATTCAGTACACATGCTTTAAGTTGAATCTCTCATTTATATATTAAGGAGAAACGTCAATAGATCGTAATACTAGTAAAAATTACTCTCTTCTTTATAAGTAGATTAAAAGAAAGAAGTACATACAGTTTAGCCTGTGATAGTAGTAAAAATTACTCTCTTCTTTTTTTAGTAGATTAAAAAAAAGGAGTAAATGCAATTTAGCCTCTCAACTATCACAAAATTATGAATTTACTTCTCAACTAATTTGCCAATCTACCAATTTTTACATTCATTCTATTTCTTATTAAACAATTTTGCATGCCAATCACAAGTTCACTTTTTAACGAGCTTTTCAATTTTGACTCTCATGCATCGCAAGTTCAAAATCAATTTCTTACTTGTCTATTATGTGGTTCAAGCCAACCTACCACTCCCAATACATTTTCTACTGTCTAGAATTCTCTTTTCATTGATATTACAATTTACGCAAGTGATATTCTTCTCCGCTTATAAGTGAAATATCTTTAGTTGAGCTCTCAATGATTTCAACACCAAACTACAAATAGCTTATTGTGTAGCTCAAACCCCTCTAACCCCCGACATGATTCTCTCTCTATGAGCTTGTTTCCGTTGAATAATGACACATTAGCAAGTCTTCGTGTTGAATGATGACGCCATCACCTAGGCTAAACCTCCTCCTAATACGTAGAGCAACTTAGATGGACTGGCTACCCATGGCGTCGCAGTCCAAACAATATTACGTGTTACTCTCACTTCACATGACATTGTGTTATTAAAGAACAAGACCCCAGCGTGGCGGTGTACCCTGTCCATCTAACTCCATCTCCCGAATCCAATGGTCCATCCTCTCACCATGAGGTGCTTTTCGTTTACTCTTAATTTTTCCATCACCTCATCTGAATCCTACCCTTCCCACCACGTTGATTGACCCAAAGCCTTCCCAAATTAAACTAAAAACCTATAGCCTGGGCCCGATGTTTGTCATCCGCAATGCACCCTTACAAGTCATCTTTGGAACATAAGCATTGTCATCCATCTTATATTTCCTAAGGAACCAGACGTATGCTCAAATTACTACCTCTGCAACTTAACTAGGAATTAAGTAATCTACGAAAACTATATATACAACATATCAAAGTTACATAAGTACGAGCGGCACTCGTAAAACATATATTATCAACCTTATTATGGAAAAAGTAGACAGCATGCCAAGAGTAAACAAGTTTATTGTTTTATGCACCACGGTGGATACTTAAGTAAACATGTTTCTTACTATGGAATTCAGTTCCTCTACTGCAGCTTTCCAGGTCCTGAATGCAGCTGGAGTGTCCTGCTTGGTACAACCTGAAGAACCCCAGGTAGCTCTGCCAATATTGAGTACACAACAAAACAATGAGTAATTATTTCTACAATCTCAAACTGGCTAGTTTACCGGGTTCATAACTTGCATAAAAGAAGTATAGCTGTAATTCAACAATCCGTAAAAGTGTGCATCATTGAGAAACTTCGTATAAAATGGATTTTTCTCTTTTGTTTGGCGTTTATATTTGGAAGGAGAAACGATTAAACTCACTTTCACAATGCCCATGCCTTAAAGTTTTCCTAGCATAAAAAAATGAATTACTCATATACGTTCTTCATCTGTCATAGCAAATAGATGAAATGCTGAAATTGACCCAAAATGAGAAAAGCGAAAGACTTGAGCAATCAATCATGGACGTAATTATCATATAGCACCAGTACTTCATATCAATGCCAGCCTAGAGACACAAACAAATGCCATGATACTGGTAATTACTTTACTATATGAAAGATTAAGCAACATTTGCCATGTGCTTAATAGTAGTCATACACAACAACAAGAAAAACAACGACAAAAAAAGAAGGAATACAGTGTCAGGCTGTCAGCCATCGGTATTAAGCATGAGCAATTGTATAGCCTAAGTTAAACAAAAGTAATCTATTATAATGTGAATCAACAAGGAAACAGTAGATGTTCTACCACTGGGATACTCATTGGAGCAACAATAGTAGCATAAAAGTTTTCTTTTTAAAATAATTACATCAGGTAACTTTGATTTGTTTAGAAGTTAGAACTGCAAAGACTCTGAATCAACAACAGGATAAGAGAATTACAGAGATTATGCAACCAATGATAAATAGTAAAAACATCATTTGCTATTTTATTTATTTTTGTTTTTCCCACATTTGGGTATGCCAAAAGTAGCATATTATGAATTTCAAGGGCATGAAACTTGAGAGTGCATAGGGACTTTGAAGTTTCATGGAGCTCAGGCTAAATTTGTTAGGAAATGCACAACAAAAATAAGAGGAGGGCCTTAAAGATGACTAAAGGACAATACATTTGAGAGATTGCTCAAATGACTCCTTGAAAGGTGTCGTTTTCAAAGCCCCGTGTTAAATGTCCCTTTAGCACGTTTGTAGTGTTCGAGTAGTAGCTTTGTAGTGTTTGAGTTATTCACAAGTAATATTCTCGTAGTTCATTTTTAACAAATGAGTCAATGCTCCTTGGGACCTTGATCCAACATAGGGATAAAGTTCACATCGAATAGGACCTGGTAGTGGGGGCAAAACTGAAACTCTAAGGCCTCGTTTGGTGTAGACAATTGAAATTTGAGTGGATAAGATACTATTCTCAAGAAGAAAACTTATCCATTACAATCCTCCTCAAATGGTAGGATTAGAACCTAGAAGGGAGAAGTTTCCTTGATATCTAATCCCCTCAAAATGAAAATCATTCTCCTCTACCTTCATTATGCCTTGAATTTAGAGGGTTTCCGTTCCAATCCCCTATACCAAATTAGTCCGACGCATTCTGAACATGCCAGAAAGTGATAACAATAAACAAGCAAAGAATAGCCACAATTGTTGAAACAGATGGGATCTGGGGTCCAAAACAAAACAAAGCTAAGACAAGCCCACAGAGGCCAACCTATATCAATCAGTACACACCTAATTCCCCAATAGAAAGAATCAATGCGTTACCGGAAATTTAAAGATCAACTTTACAATAACAATCGCCTCAAGAAGCTTGAAACATTGACATACATCAACATTACAATCGCCTCATGAAGCTTGAAACAGTGATAGTAACCATGTCAAAGAGGAGTACAAGGGATCGGTTAAATAAATAACATTTGCTAAGAACCAGAAGAATAATCATCATCAACACTAAAAACAAACGAGAGAGAGAGGACTAACTTGAAATTTGCTCGACCTGCTGAGGAGTGAGCTTAGCAGAGAATCCACTGGCAGCCGTCTTGTAACTGTACACCAGCGCCTCCTTCGCAGCCTCCTCACTGTACGTATATATGTATGTATGCATATCACAAATTCTCAAAATTCACAAATTCACAAATTCATTTTTCTTTCGTTTTCCCAGGAAACAAACAAAAGAGAAAGACCTGCCGAGGACGGAGGCTAGGGTTCGGATGTGATAGGACTCGGGCTCTTCATTTTCGAGAGGGCGCTCGGTGTAAACGATGTGGACCGCCGTTTCGGAGGAAGCGGCGGCGGATTCCGGAGCAGATTGGTCGGCCATGGCGAACACAGAGAAGATGATGAGATTCAAAAGCAAAATTGAAGACAGTAAAGTCTTGGTGATGCTTACCATTCCTTTTTATACAATTCAATCACAATTTCAATTTGTGTTTGTTTGGTAACTCCTTCTCTCTCTTCACTCTTACGCCTTTGCCTTTACTTTTTTCTCTTTGGCCTGCACCTTGGAAATGGAACCTTCTTCCTTGTCCTTTCTTTCCTTTATTTTATTTTCCTTTGCTTTTTTTTACTTCATCGATATTTTTACATTAGAAAAACAGGTGTTTGGTTAAACTACATAAGAGCAACTCCACCCATGGAGCCTTCACCCCTGGCAATCCACTATTGAATCCACCCTTTTGAACAGTAACTGCCTTAAATGAATAGTAACTGCCATTAATGAACAGTAATTGCCATTTGCATCTCCACCCTTTGAGCCCTCGCCCAGGCAATAGGCAATATAATATTAGTTTTTTTGTTTGTTTAAATAATACAAAATAAAATTATTTGTAATTTCGGATAAGATTTTTTAAATCGTTCTCGTTGCGCCACGTGTCATTTTATAAAAACAAACAATTATTTAGCGATGGATTTCAATAAGATTTTTATCCAATGTCATCGTGTCACGTGTCGTTATTTTTTGAAAATCTTTAACGATAGATTTTGATCAGATTTTAACTCGTTCAAAATTACGCCACGTGTCATTATCCGAAAAGATAATTATTGGAGATCGATTTCGATAAGATTTTTATCCAATGTCATCGTGCCACGTGTAGTTATCTTTTGAGAATCTTTGACGATAGATTTTGATCAGATTTTAACTCGTTCAAAATTGCGCCATGTGTCATTATCCGAAAATATAATTATTGGAGATCGATTTCGATAAGATTTTTATCCAATACGATCGTGCCACGTGTCATTATCTTTTCAGAATCTTTGAGGATAGATTTCGATTAGATTTTTAACGAATGATAGCATGCCACGTGGCCTCATCTACAATCCGATCCTTTTCTGAATCGTCCATATAATCCACCATCCATCCTCACAAATCTCACACCAATTTTCTCAACATCTCTATCTCATTATTCATAATTTCTGCTTCTTCTTCACCATCCATCCTTACAATGTCTTCTTCTTCATCAAGGATGATGTGGGAAATTGATCAGCAAGAAGAGGAATTGTTTAACCAATCTGAAGGAATGTTCAACCTTCAGATAGCCGAAAATGAGATGGAAGAGGATGAGGAGCGTAGAAGGAGAGATGATGAAACAAGAATGGCCAGAGCCTCACATTCTCGTCGAGTCATCCAGACTGTTGCTCATATATGCAGGCCCAACCGTTCAAGAAACCTTGATAGAAGCAGGCAACGACGGGGTGAAGAGCTGTTGGACGATTACTTTGTCCATAACAGTGCATTTCCTGATACGTACTTCAGACGCCGTTTTAGAATGGAACGACATTTGTTCAACAGAATCATGACTGATGTTTGCAACCATGATTCTTACTTTGTGCAAAAGAATGATGCTTGTGGTGTTATGGGTCTCCTGCCTGAGCAAAAAATCACTGCTGCGTTGCGGATGCTTGCGTATGGAGCATCTGCAGACCAAGTGGATGAGATAACGAGGATGGGGAAATCAACCATTCTTGAGGCCCTGATGAGGTTTTACGGAGCAGTTGAATCTTTGTACATCGCAGAGTACCTCCGAAAACCTACTCACGTGGACTTGCAAAGGCTTCTGAAGAAGGGCGAGATGCGAGGTTTTCCTGGGATGATAGGAAGCATCGATTGTATGCACTGGACGTGGAAAAACTGTCCAAGTGCATGGCAAGGCGCATATGGGGACAGAAAATGATCAAAATCTATCATTTTGGAGGCAGTGGCATCTTTTGATACATGGATATGGCATGCATTTTTCGGGGTTCCGGGGGCTCAAAATGATCTCAACGTCCTTGCCCAATCCCCAGTGTTCAACAACGTCCTGCAAGGAAAGGCACCAAAAGTCACGTACGTCGTCAACAGACGTAGGTACGACGGGGCATACTACCTAGCTGACGGCATTTACCCACGGTGGGAAACATTTGTCAAAACAGTGCCACGCCCGCGAAGTGCAAAGGAAAAACACTTTGCAAGCTGTCAAGAGGGGTGTAGGAAGGATGTGGAGCGTTGTTTTGGTATCCTTCAAGCTCGTTGGGCGATCGTCAGGGGTGCTGCCAGAATGTTCGATGTAGAGTCACTTCGATCCATCATGATGACGTGCGTCATTCTTCACAACATGATTGTGGAAGATGAGTTTGATTATGATGCGGTTGATGAATATGAGCCAGAGCCAGACACGATGAACAATTCAAGAACACGGATATATTGTGCGCATGATGCCACCGAAGAACCCGTGCAACACGAGCCATTAGAAAGGGATGGACGTTACAATGAAAGGGTCATTCAACGATATACTGCATTTCAAAGGTCATCTATGCACAATGATCGACAAATTGACTTGATAGAGCACCAGTGGGCATTAAAACAAGCTGAAGATACTTAAGTTTATTTAGTATGTTTGTTTGTATTTGGTGTGTTTATGTAATTTTATTTGGTGTGTTTTTTGTAGTGAGTTTTTTAATATTTCGTATGTTTATGTAATTTTATTTGGTGTGAATTATTTGGTATGTTTATGTATTTTTATTTGGTGTGTTTTTTGTAGTGAGTTTTTTTATTATTTCGTATGTTTATGTAATTTTATTTGGTGTGTTTATGTAATTCCAATTGGTGAGTTTTATTTGGTGTGTTTTATAATTTCATTATACGTGAACAATTTGATGAATTAAAGATTCTATTATTAGGATAAATATATTACGAAATTAAATACATGTACTCTCACTTTAAATAAAGTACTAACTTCAATAAAATGGAAACAACATAAATAATAAATTACAACCCAAAGTGATTGGAAAACGATGGGCTCCGATTACAAAAGTACCCTATTCCTCACCACTTAACCAATATGTGGTGCTAGGATCATCTTGTCTTGTTGTGCTAGGAACATTTTGTCTTGATCTCGCTTCTCTTGCACGCCTCCTTTGCACCACATCCGCTTTCTCCGACTGCCAAAAATATTTAGAATTTGGAGACATCCCTTCTAAACGCGTGTTCATAATGTCACGATCTCGTTGTGCAATTCTTTCTTCTCTAAGCAACTCCCTTTCTTGCCTAAGTAGCTCTCTTTCCCTCTGTTCAGCTTGAAATGCTTGTTGAATAGCTGCAGCTTTTACCTCATCTCTAGCCTTGTCAGCCTCATATTTCGCCAATTCCCGCGCCAACGTCAATTCACCTTGACGAGCAAGTTCTTGCATGTACTTTCCATAATCATTCTTGGAAGCACTCCCTTTCCTCTTTGAAGCCTTCTTACCTAGAGGCCTAATTGGATAACGGGTCGACCCTGACGCTTGTTCAGGAATGGGCGTTTCAGGCACTTCTTCTCCATCTTCTTCATCAACATGGGAGCCATGATCGGGTGTAGAGTGTGGAGGGGTGCTGTGTACAAAGGTGCTGTGTAGAGGGATGCTGTTCATGCATACTTCTGGACCAACAGGCACAACTTTGAATTTAGGACAATCTTTAACAATATTCCAACATTCCCACCAGGTGAATGATTTGTTTCTTGATTTGATTTTGGCACCATACCATGCTTGTGCTTGAAGTTGCTACAAATGAATAATATTGAAATTATTAGGTAACAAATAAATAATACAAACAAATGAATAATAATGAAATTATTAGGTAACAAATAAATAATACAAACAAATAATAATAATGAAATTATTAGGTAACAAATAAATAATACAAACAAATAATAGTAATGAAATTATTAGGTAACAAATAAATAATACAAACAAATAATAAAAATGAAATTATTAGGTAACAAATAAATAATACAAACAAATAATAATAATGAAATTATTAGGTAACAAATAAATAATACAAACAAATAATAATAATGAAATTAGGTCACAAATAAATAATGCAAACAAATAATAATAATGAAATTAGGTCACAAATAAATAATGCAAACAAATAATTATAATAATGAAATTAGGTAACAAATAAATAATAAAAATGAAATTATTAGGTAACAAATAAATAATACAAACAAATAATAATAATGAAATTATTAGGTAACAAATAAATAATACAAACAAATAATAATAATGAAATTAGGTCACAAATAAATAATGCAAACAAATAATAATAATAATGAAATTAGGTAACAAATAAATAATACAAACAAATAATTATAATCAAATTAGGTAACAAAATAATAATACAAACAAATATTTATAATATATTCTTACCTCATCCGCATAATTTGCCCCACTTCGAACATTACTACTAGCTTGTGTCAAGGCATCTCTCCACGTACTAAAGGAATGGCTAAGTATTTTCCAACCACTGGACATCGATTCCTTGGTTCTTTTCCCACTCATTTGCTCAAGAAATTTGGTATGAATTAAACTCCACATTTCTCACAACTGCATCTCATTACCCGTAAGGGAATTATGAGTAACTTCAACCCAGTTAGTGCACAACGCAACATCTTCAAGAAGCGACCAATTCGTACCTGCATCAGTAGTCATTTTGTGGAAAAAAATTGGATTGAAACTTTGAGAGAAAGATAGGAATTTGATTGAAAGTGGTTGAGAAAATATGAAATTGTGGTGTAAGGTAGATGGAGAAGAAGTGGTATTTATAGAAAAGTAAAAACAATTTTTTACAATTTTTTTTTCAGATTTTTTACAATTTTTTAAGATTTTTTACATTTTTTTTAATTTTTTTTTCAAATAATTAATCTCTGCCGTTGGATTTAAAAAATTTTGAATTCCAACACTCCAGATTGTGCCACGTGTCACAACGGTAACTTTTCTTAATTTTAAAACTATTTTTTCTTTATTTATAAAGCATATTAATATCGACCGTTGATCTCAGATAGAACGGTTGCTATTAAATAAGATTTGTTTTATTTTTTTTACCGTTGAGATCCAACGGTCCAAATGAAGGAGCCGTTGAGATCGAACGGACCGTGGGAAGCCACGTGGCTTCCCAACGGTAACTGTGAGCTGCTGCAAATGGCCTGATTTTTCTGAAAAGCTGTCGGGCGACGTGCTCCCACGCGCGAGTGGGGTGCACGCGCCTGACAGAAAAAAATAAAAAATGGGTGAAGAGCTCGGGCTCACGGGCTGTCACAAATTGACAGGCCTGGAGCTCGAGCCTTCTCCATGGGCTCGGGCTCTTCAAGGCTGGAGATGGTTGACAGGCCCTCGGGCCCTTTCTTCTCCCCTGTCCCCCGGCCTAGAAGCAAGGCTGGAGTTGCTCTAATGGGCAGGTTAATTTGATATCGACTTCGCCATTCATGAGATTCGATATTTTTACACTAGAAAAACAGGTGTTTGGCTAAACTACACAATGGGCAGGTTAATTTGGTATCGAATTCGCCATTCATGAGATTCGAACTAAAAACTCTCACTTCTAAGCAAAGAAAAATATCACCAGATCGTAGTATTAAATAATTATTTTCCTTTGCTTAAGTTTTCTATTTTATTTTATTCTATTTTTTTCTTTGATAGTACCAATGTTTAACTGTCCGCAAAATGTAAGAATAATCTTTGGCTACTCAAAAAAGATTAGTAGAAAATTCTTACTCAAAATTGTTTGTTATTGATTCATAGAATTTCGTGTTTATAATTAAAATCATTCATATTGTAAATCACTTTATAAGTTTCTGCAAAAAAATCAATTAAAATTAAGGTCATTTAGTTATTGAACTGTGTAAAAACAAATGAACAGGAATAGATAAAAGTATTACGACTTGTCTATGCATTTGCTACATTAGATTATCTAAACAACCTTTGTTTTAATTCATTTTTTGGCAAAGGTGATATTTAGGTAATAATTCATAATATGAACGGTTCTAACCATAAGCACAAAACTCTGTTATTTGAACATGAAGAATTTTGGATAAGAGTTTCTTATCATTCTTCAGTAGCAAAGCATTGTTCAAAATATAAGTGCATTAGGCATAGGTGCTTAACATGTCGATTCGAAATATAACTAAGGTAGGAGCTCGTATTCGTATATGTTCAATGCCTTGTGAAAAAAAATTGCTGATGCAGAGTTTGGCTGCTTTGATATATCGTTACCATTATATATTTTACATGAAACTCTGTCGAATATTTTAGTAGTGTGCCGTTTGGTGTCTAAAGTCAATAGGCGTCTTTAAAGAGTGTCTAATGATCAAGACATCTTTAAAGGCAGAGTGTACTTGATAGTCGTAGAGTTAGGCCTTTCACTCCATACCTCACTATGTTGAGGGTTTAAGTTGCCTAAGCAACAAGAGAAAGATGAGATTCAAACCCAACTAGACCATTTCCCCCAAATCATATGAAAAATATTCACAAGTAACCATATCTTTCACATCCCTATTACAATTAGTTTTGTTGGTTAGAGCAGCCCGTCCTCGTTTTATACCCAAAAGTTCTATTTGGTGTAGTTGAGAATTTAACAAATATAACCCTTCATCGAAATAATTAAACAATCAAAATTTGAACTTATTATATATACTTAAGCAAGAGAGAGCAACAACTTTCATCAGGGCAAGCTTTTAGGAGGAGTTAGGTCTAACTAAAACAAAAGGCCTACAGGGAACAAAGAGAAAAAAAAAAGACTCAAACTTTCACTTTTGTCTCTGTAAACAGAACATGACGATTTACAACAGGGTCGAATTTTCGGATTTCAAGCTTTTCCCTCACCTTAAAAGGCTTCTTCTTGGTGTAGAAAAATCCAGTGCCAGCAGATGAGACAAGTCGAATGACCATCGTAGTCTTCTTCTTCTTCTCACCAGCCATCCTTTAACTACTTCAAACAACACAGACAGAGAGCAAATCATCAGCCACAGAAAACATAAAACACATGTTACAGCATACGTATTGGCTATCAACATCCCACCCCCCAAACAAAAAGGAAAAACTGCATACATGTTGTTGTACATTGTGGCCCAAAAGGAAGCACTTAGGCCTGGTTGGTGTCTATGATTAGGATTGGATTACATAACTCACTAGATTCAATGTACGTTGAAAGAAGAATTGACGTCAACCTTCATATTTGGTCTAATTTGAAGGTAGAAGATGGACTAGTCGTGAATGAAATACATTTCTTCCTTCAACGGACAATGTTTCTCATGAGTTACGCAATCCGGTTCAATCTTTGACACCAAACTAGGGTAAAACTCAATTAAGAATGAAATCAAGAAAGCTCTTTGCACCAAAAATTTAAAATGATAGTGGTCCATAATTTCAAACCCACAAAATATTAAGGTTGTACTTCTCCAATTGACGATATCTACCTCTAAACAAACAAGTCATATGCACTACTACCAACTCTACACTTAGGAACAGACCACATGCAAAGAAAACATATACATACGTGATCAAATCAAATGGTTTGCCCTCTACATTTAACACATTTAGAACAATAAATCTGTGAACAAATGATATTACATTTATAAAGTGTTATGCAATGCACCTATAGCAACACAACAAGGCTACGCCACAACAATGACACTTGATAAAAAACGAGGCATAAAACTCATCACAAATATATTTCGCCATTACGACAATCAATGTGCGTCAAACATGAAACCTCTGAACCACGTGGAGACAAAAACCACAGAACCAAAGGCAAAGGCTCTTTCAAGAACAAAAGCTTCTGTTTTTTCGTATGTACGATTTTAATGGATTTTAAAATCTAGGTGTATTCAATTAAAATTTTAAAAGCATCTATATGGAATTGTAGAGTCCATTAAAATCCTTTAAAATCTGTCACCTAAAGAAAAATCCATTAAAATCCTCGGAAATCCAAATTGAATACATCCTTAAGTCATACAATGGGAGAACCATACTCTCTCTATGTTAGTAGAGTCACACAGTGGGAGAACCATAACCATACTCTCTGTCTATGTTAGTCGAACAGTGGGAGAACCATAACCATACTCTCTGTCTATGTTAGTCGAACGTAAGACTACCTACTTATGGGTGAGAGTAATCCTACTAAATCGTAGCGTCAGTGACAAGGAAGAACAGAAACTGATACAGAACCACCCTATTACCTATTGGAAAAACAAGCCTGTGAATCTGCGACCATTCCCAATCCAAAAGATTTAAAACAAACAAGCAGTACAGCAGCACTACTACAACAACAAAAACGCATAAAGAAAAAGATAGGGGTAGAAATTGGTTGAAGGAGTTTTGCACTTACTGTTGTAAAATTTAACTTGTAAGAGAGAGGACGACGAGGAGGAAGCCGAAGAGACGGATTCCGTACACGGTTGAAAGCTTGAAGATGGAGCCCTAATAACACGATGCCATAACGCTCGCGTTGTAAGTGACATCATATTTGTTGAAAAGGACTGAGATGCCCTTAATTTCTTTCTTTTTGTTTATTTGGTAGATAAAAGAAGACCCCTAAATTTCACTTTTTAATCCCCATAGTTTGGTTGAGGTTTGTTCTTCGTGCTTGCATTTTGGATTGTGCCAATTTTTACATGGTATTGAAAAATTATGACAAAAAGTTAAAAAGGATTCAAAATTATTTACCTTTGGGGTGGAATAAATACTCTTGAGTCGTCGTGGCTGTTTGATCTATATCTCTACCTCTATTAGAGATTTACTTTGAGATTTGTGTAAGGAAGACCATTATGTTGTAATTGATTTAAACATATAACAATTCTTACTCACGGATTACAATTTTTAGTTTTTACTTGTGAGATGATTTGGTTTTTTTGAGAATATTAAATGACTAAAATATCCCTCTATATGAGAGTCCTATGTTGCTTCCTTGAAAATAGACATAAATTGAAATTTTATTTATTATCTTTATTATACTGTTTTTCTTAAAATATACTCTTGTAATTCTATTAAAATTCATCAGAATTCTAATTGAATATATCCCTAAATCAAGAGATGGAGGTGTTTGAGCTCAAAATATAGTTGTTCAAAAAAAATAATAACCTATATCCGCCAAAAAAATTCATCAATTATAAATTGTGATAAATGATTGAATTGCAACAATATAGAAAAACTAATTGGCACAATTGAAACCCAACACGATCCTCTTCGGATCCTTTTGGTGAGGATTTTAGGGATCCATAAATCGTGTCCGTTCATTGTACATTATGCGGTCAGTTTTTGTTAAGTACTGTTTATGTTTATTTTAAATAAAAATATTTAAAATGATTTCTGACCGTACGATGTACGATGAACATACACGATTCACGGGTCCCCGATCCTCACAAAAAGGATCCGGACTCAATTGAAACTATAGAAACTGTAAGGGTCAAAAATGAAAAATGAAATTTGGCCTTGGAGGTCTATGTTTTGTTCCTCCACCATAACCTAACACTCAGTTTCAGCTGAGAAAAACTCATTCCACCGTAGAACCCAACAGAAACGACAAGTAAAGGTGCGGACTTTACCAATTCCACGCTCTCTTTTCCAATTCAATTTCTGAAAATTTACATTTTTTATGTATTAATTTTAATTTTTTATTTACCAGAATCGATCGGAGGAAGTGGGAAATGGCGAGCGCAGTGGACCCAGCAGGAGATCCGATCCCAACATCGGCAGTTCTGACGGCGGCAGCGAAGCACATTCAGTACAACTGCCAAGCGGAGAACGTGGCTTTTCTCAAGTGCAAGAAGAAGGACCCAAACCCGGAGAAGTGTCTCGACAAAGGTCGCCAAGTCACTCGATGCGTTCTTACCCTGTAAGCCATTTCTAATTTTCTCCCCCTTTTCATTTCCCTTTGGAATTGGAAAGTTTGAGTGGTCTGTGATTTATTGATTAGAGACTTCACTCAGGTTGCTCAATTGGGCTCATACGTTATAGACAATTTGATACTTGGATTGCTCACACGAGCTCAATGTGGCTCATGGGTTATGTAGAATTTGAGACTTGTATTACTCAAATGAGCTCCATTAGGATTACTAAAATGAAATCAATGTGGCTCATGGGCTATAGACAATTCGATTGCTCAAGTGAGCTCCATTAGGATTACTGAAAGTGAGATCAATGTGGCTCATGGGTTATAAACAGTTTGACACCTTGATTGCTCAAATGAGCTCCATTAGGATTACTGAGATGAGATCAATGTGGCTCATGGGTTATAGACAGTTTGACACTTCAATTGTTCAAATGAGCTCCATTAGGATTACTGAAATGAGATCAATGTGGCTTATGGGTTATAGACAGTTTGACACTTCGATTGCTCAAATGAGCTCAATGCGGCTCATGGTATTGGGAACGGTCCCTCCTTAGTGGAGTTGCATGGCTTTTGGAATTCCCATGAATTTACACATGGTAAATGCATGTTGTATTACATAATTTACATATATTGATAATGGAAGACATGCATTGTATTTCCCTGGTTCTTGGCATTGTATTGTAATTAATACAATGGTTATTTGGCTGATGAATTGGTGTATGGGCGGATAACTATGGGTAGCTTTAGAGAATTCCATTAGTGGGACAACTAGGTTAAATTTCATGTATTAATGCAAGTCGGTGCATTGGTGCAAGGAAGTGGCTAGTGATTTCTAGAGGCCTTGGTCATTTGAAGCATGGCTTAGATGGAGTTTATCTAAGTGCATCCGGTACAAGAGATGGTATGTCTCTTTTGCGAAAGCTACAAGTGTGGGTTGGCTTTTGGGTTACTAGAGAAGGTATTGCTCTAGGGTGAGAGAGTGATCTTCATGGGTTTGAGAGAACACCACAAGGGGTGTATCCTATTGGATAGGGGCTTGGGCTCGGGTTTGGGTGTATCCTGTTCGACATCCTGAAGTTGCCATTGTTTACCAACTTACACAAATTATACAATGGCCTAAAACCACTAGAGAAAGCGAGTAACCAATTAATTAGGTTCCATTGACTTTAAGTTCAGAGGAGTGTTTGCCCAAACATGAAAAAGAAAAATCCCACTGGTCCCTGGATACTCGCGAACAGCTTTTGAATTGGATGAATTTTCAAGGATCATCATTCCTTTTTCTCTCTCCTCTTGAAATGTTTTGAATTCTGCATCACATTCTTGTATTTTTACTATTTGAGATTTGGACTTTTTTTTCCGGTGATTTGATCATCCAGTTAGTTGCGTGATGTCTATGAAAACTTGAGGTACGACGGTATTGGAAACAATTTATCAAAGAGTTCCCAGAATTCATCAAGAAATTTGCATAAAATGTTTTAGTTCTCCCATCTAACAGACTGATGAACATGTTAGCACATGCTTCTTTTATTTTTCGTGGAGCAAGGAGAGGCAAGCCTCGTTCCATTTCTAAATATGACATTTGTCCTTGCAGGCTGAAAGATCTTCATCAGAAGTGCACGAAAGAGATGGATGCTTATGTTGGATGCATGTATTACAATACAAATGAATTCGAGTTATGTCGCAAAGAGCAAGAGGAATTCGAGAAAAAATGCCCATTGGCTTAAGAACATGCCTCTTGTCCCACCATTACCACAATAATCGGGGCAGCGTGCAATGAGAAAAATAGTGTTACTTATAATTTGAATTTCAATGGATCTTGAGCTATTTTCTTCCTATTTTCATGTCGAATTTTCGCTTGGGTGAGCTCCCTTGAAGGAAAATATTTGGCAATGTTGAAGAGTGATTGACTAGTGTCGCAGTTGGAATTGTTGTACCTTACGTCCTATTGCAAAGGGCCTAATGGAAAATGAGTTTTATCATCTAGGCTGCGAAGTGAATCCTCTTATATTGTAACAAATTTAGAAAGCCAAGTCCTTCTAGGTTTTCATTCTCTTTTGCTAAGTCCATTTTTTGCATGGAAGAAAGCACCTAATGCCAAGTTTAAACTCATGTTATCCAACGACAACAAGGAGTTATCCCACTAAATAACGCCATTGCTTTTGATTTTGCGCTAAGTTTTCAGTTAGCTCCAAGTATTATATGTATATTTTTAAAGTCTCTTTCCAAGTATTTCTAGGTCTTCATTCTCTTTTGCTCTGAGGCTCTTCTTAAACCGTATTTTCTAACCTCAACATCCATAGGTCTCGTTTAGCATGTGAAAACTCATGTTATCCAAAGCATTTAAATTTCCAAGGCCACTAAACATTGAATTCTACTCATACTGAACATCCACAAAGTTTGCATGGAATCCCCACGACTGTTGGAGGCTGAAGCTGGCTGAGAAACCGAAGATTTGCTTGCGCGTGGAGAAAGTGCCACACCCAGCATCTTCTTCAAAATCATCTGCTACTGATTCCAAAATTTGGCGTGTTTCTCGGGGTGATCGGTTTTCCAAGAGTCCTCTTATATTATAACAAATTTAGAAACATAAATCCCTTTTTTGCACCAAGTCTTTTGTTAGCTCTAGATACTCCATGTCTTCTTAAAGTCTATTTTCAAATCTTTCTAGGTCTTCTTCTACCCTCTAGTCTCATAATCATATTTTCTAACCGGATCGTCTACAGACCTTCATTTCACATGTCAAAACTCATGTTATCCAAAGCATGTAAATCTCCAAAGCCACTCAACATCCACAAAAATTGCATGGAATCAAATTCATCAAAAATTCTATGTTGCTCTCTATGTTCCTGAAATTTTAATCGTTAAATCGTTAAATTTTGGTCATTGGTCATTGTATCTTTCGTTTAAAGACCTGACAGTTTAAAACTCTCAAGTATTTTGAAAAATCTCTGAAATCATTGAATGGAGAAATATTTCATTGGAAATTTGCACTAATGACAAACTTTTTCAGTTTTCTTCCGGATTCTGCGACGGGAGCGTAAGTTAACTCAAAACCAGCAAAGCATACTTGCATACATATTACTTGCATAAATCCATACATACACACATACATACAATATAAGTAACAGAATATCAGAGATTCAACAAATCATACTCTCACCCTTCAATTCCTGAAGCAATGCTTTGGTATTATGATATGCAGTGCAGAACCCAAGCTTTCTCTCTCTCCAATCTGTTATCGACGTATAATTACGATAGGGTTTGTTGCGCAGAAACAACTTCCAGATTAAGATTATGATGTCCACAAGGAGTGCATAGCATCCAATTGATTTAAGTTTGTGGATTTGAGAGAGAGTTTGTAAAGCCCCCTCAATTTTTCAGTATCCCCACACCTGCTGGATACTGAAGCTGGCTGGGAAACAGAAGATTTGCTTGTGCGTGAAGAAAGTGCCACACCCAGCATCTTCTTCAAAATCATCTGCAACTGATTCCAAAACTTGGCGTGTACCTCGGGGTGATCGGTTTTCCAAGAGTCAGAGTCTGTTTCTGACACATACCGTCCTTCAAGCATGCAAGACAGAGCTGATTCCAACATCTGGAACACAAGCAATGTTTTAGATTCTTTGAGTATTTTATTTGTAACAGAAACAATAACAGTGAGACAAGATTATATAAACTGTGTCTGGAACTACATCACAAAATTATATGAAGTCATAATCCTAGTTACGATGAACTCTTCAAATAAAGAATAGCATAACGTTCAATACATGCTAAGTGTACTTATCTATGTTAATTAATTGCAGTATAACTAATGAAATGTATAAATGGCCTCTACATTGTTACCACCTGATGTGAACACTACGGAAGACTGATGCAGCAGAACAGATAGCCAAGAAATGAAAGAGAGGAGACCACAAGGAGTTTGATCAACTTCCAATAGTATGAATACATATCATATCCCCACTCCCTTTTTTAGGAAAACTAATGAAAAGGGCTTGAAAACTTTGAGTTTAATGATAAGGACAAAATAAAGGGTAAAGTGAATAGTACCAGGTTTGACTTTTTAGTGTAAAAATGTGATTTTTTGTTAAAGTGAACATTACCGCGGGCTTTTCGTTAAAACTCCCTTTTTATAGGGCCAGTCCGTAAATCAAGATTAAACCCCTTGATCAACTTCCTAATCAAATACAATCCTAACCAACTTAGTGTTATGTTACATGGTGATAAACGGGACAAGTTAAGAGAGTCATCAAGATGAATAAAATCTCTCTTTAGGATTCAATTCCCCTTTATAATTCCTAAAATAGTACAACAACTCAAATTTAAAAAAAAAAGATGGGAGCATTATCACTTCATCAAATAAATAGCAGAAATAATCTTCTCATTTTAAATACATATTATAATTTGATTTCACGTACAGCTAAACGTGGTGCCATTTGTGCATGCAAATGTGTATAACATATACTTTCAAGTCTCTGAATTTGAAAAAAGGTGGATAGACATTTGCAAGCGAAATTCAATGCATTATGTATGAAGCAAGTTCAAGAACTTACTGCATTTGAGTGTAAGGGGCTTGAAAGGCTCAATGAAAGAGCTGATCTCTCTATAAGAATAGTTAGGTACATGGTAGGATGCGTTTTTGGGCTGTAGAAATCCATGGCCTTTTGCATGTTCCTCTCTGCCAAGGATGCATACTGCTTGACTCGTTGGAGAATTGTGTTTTCGCCTTTGGGTAAGTTGTTTTTCTTATGATCTAGCTCTAAGAATTTCATACAACAATCCCTTTGGTAGCAAGCCAACTGAAAATAGGAATATGCAGCCTCCTGTTTCCGCAATTCACCTAATGATTCATAAACAGACAGTGCCTCTCTAATGGCATCGTTGGCTGAAATCCCATGCTTACGTGATTGTTTTCTTGATTTTCTGCCACTAGGACTAGTGGAACTGACATGCACGACTCCAGTTTCATAGACATCAACAGTTGTATCTTCTCTTGCCAAGAACATTCCGAGCCTCAGATACGTATGAGCAAACTGTGTATATACCTCAGTCCTCAAATTGTTTAGTTCAGAGCCAGCCTCTGCAACAAAAGCATTGAGTTCAGCTTTTGCTGCCCCATAATACTTAAGGGATTCACTATATTCTAACTTTGTGGTCTCCAATGCATGGTTGTATGCGTTATGAAAGATCGGATGCCCCTTGAGACCGTCAATCTTTGATACCATCTCTTCTGCCAATGCCCGTCTTCCATGCCCCAAGTTACAGTTTATCAATATGATGTTGGTATGATCAGAGACTTCTCTGAATGCTTTTATAGCATCTACAAAAGCAAATTCAGCTTTTTTTAGTTCTTTCCTTTCAAGTCTGTTTCGACCCAGTTCATTGCATACCCACCCTTTCTTTTTCATTATAGATTGTAGTTCAGCAGAACCGGAAGGAAGACCACCTAATGCCTTTGTAGCAGCTTCGTAACAGCAACAGGCTTCCGAAAGATTGTTTTCAGCATCTCCAACTGCAGGACCTCCAAGGAACTTGAATATCCCACCATTTTTCACTTTCGTTGTTTCTCTCAAAGAAGCATTAGATTGAGAGGCCAGTATCGGTCCCATGTCATGCACTCCTAAAGTGCCCTCTAAATTGTCAGAATTATCAGATGACACATGTTTCACTGTAAGCTTATCCATATTTGAAGATTGTTCTATGGTTTCACCGTTTCTCTTTTGGTGCAGATATCCACAATCAGACACCTTGCCACTCTCAGTTTTCAAACAAGGATTATCATCTTCAGTCTCTCTTGCAAGCGAGAAGGCATTGCTCTTAGCATATGGTCTTTTACTGTATTTCCTGCCAGAATTTACCAAGCGCATATTGCCACTACTACTACTTGCACTGCTACCACTGCTTGCCCTATCACTCTGGCAGCTGCAATTTACTAGAGAACATGAACTGCAGTTTTGTGTATTGTGCCCCAACTTCTTCTTTAGCCTTTTAACTTCTTTGACAACCTCGGATGAAACTTTCAACTCTCTAATAGAATATTTTCCCTCTGCTGGTGGAGAGGTGATACTATCCTTAGCCAAATGGAATTCAACATAAACATCTCCAACCAGTGTCCATGCCTTGGCCCAGAAGAGGTAGATGGATGAGAACTGCTCGAAAGAAAGACAACCATGAGTGGAGCTGGAGCTCAGATCTTCCCGATCACTATTAGATGATGTAATCTTTTTATTTGTATAACTGAATTTTGTTGGTGATGGAAAACAACTATTCATGGAAGAAATGAATTTTGTGTCTTCAAGATGTTGAGGCATTGATCCATATACAGAACAGGCCAATTCTACAACCTTCAAAGCTTGATGCAACTGACCATCCTCCTTGTAAGCTTGTCCAAGTGCCAAATATGACTCTCCAAGCAAAAGAACAAGTTTCCACAACTTGTGATCCAATGTTGATGTTGGAAGCCATTCTCTAATGTCACAAACTTCGATACAGTCAGCATCACCACATGCACAAACAGAAAGATTAACAGATGAAGGTGGCCTATCATGGGTTTCACTCTCCTGGTCCATCAACTTTGATTCAGTAGTTTGCAGTTGGCGCATCCACCTGAGAGATTTAATAGCTTGAGAAACATGATGTATTGCAGCTAGCTTAGAAGAGATTGGTTCAGCAACAGTTTGAACTACATGTCCGGTTGTTGCAGGCAATTTGCAAACTGCAGAGCTTTCAATACCAGAGGAATTTGGGGCAGCTTCTGTCAAATCTCCGTAGTCTGTGCTACCTTCTGCTATCAAATTTCTGGGAGAGTATGCATTTGCTTCTAAAGTCATCTTTACAGAAGCTTCAGTTACTAAATCTTCAACATTTTGATCATCGTCATATGATTTTTCCT
Source organism: Malus sylvestris (assembly GCF_916048215.2). Lineage (NCBI taxonomy): Eukaryota > Viridiplantae > Streptophyta > Magnoliopsida > Rosales > Rosaceae > Malus > Malus sylvestris. The sequence continues at coordinate 5,983,415 of NC_062269.1, read as the reverse complement.
GTCCCACCAGTTGAGGTTCTTCATGTACCATCGATTCAGAATTGCTACTTAAAAAGTCCAAAGAATCTTCTTCAGCATCAGTGACTGTAAGTTCACATTCTACAGGCAGATCTTCAGGCTCTAATTCCAGCTCTTCATCGTGGTTCAAAATAAGCCTTGCAAATTGTTCATGTGCAGATGCCCGCACAACCTGTTAAGCAGTACATCAATTACAGTCATCATTTTATTTCTGTGACTTATCTAATTTGACAAAAATGCTGAATTAGTAACCAAACAAATATAAAAAGGTAAAAGCGTCAGTTCATTATATAGTACCAGATGATCTGGCGCATCTAGGAATTCCAAACATTTTTTGAAAAACCTAGCACACCTTGCCATATTATTTGGAGCCTGCAGGAATTCCAAATAAATTAGTAATCACTAAAAGAAGGAAAGGAAGCTAGCGAGTAAAATAGTCAAATTTCTTCCATACCACTGAAAGTGAAAGCCTGTGAGCAATTCGATACAAGAGAGTCCCCAATGCATACAGAGAATCACTTCTTCCTCGATGCAATAGAGAAGGAAGGGAGCTTGAGCTATCATCACAATCATCAGAAGAACAGTTCTTGGGAATCACAGAAAGATCGAAGAGTTGAATGACATCTTCCCCAGCATTTTTATACAGCTGAAATTTTTAAGATATAATGAATATTATTATGGGAATTGCAAAAAATCAAACTGCAAAAGGAAAAGGCAAATGAAAAATCAGTTTCAAATAAAATCAAATCACATCAGTACCCAATAAGCTCCAGGATCTTGCTTGCAGTTTTCTTGAAGGAACCTCAAAACAGAAAGGCCGTTTTGTTGCACCACATGAGGATGAAAAGCAGGAGTGCCATCCTCAGAGATCCCTTTTAGTAGAAATATATCATCTGTTTTCAAAAGCTCGTATCCCTGCACAACACCGTTTTCATGATAACAAATGGCCATCTCAGGCACACTTGCCATGACATTGTCAAGCCAGGCCTCAAGCCAAGTTAATGGTGTAACCTGCCAGTAAGATTAATAAAAAGGAAAAAAACAGACAAAGAAACAAAAAGAGGAAAACAGTTAATACGTAAAAATAGAAATGGAGGGAAAAGAATAGGACAAAAATTTTAGTACACCACTTCAACCTGTCGTGACACATCCCAGAGATGCAAGCTAACAGCAACATATTTTTCATTACTAAACAGAAGCAAGTCACTCCCTATGAGCATGCGGAAATTGTGAAATTGCCAAAACAAAACCCTTAGAAACCCGTCGTTACCAACTCTTCTATGTTTTTCAGACTCTTGTATTGAGCTCCTGGACTTCTCGCCAACTTGTGAAGCCTTTTTGACAGGATTGCGCCCCTTATTTTTCTTATCCTTCTTATTTGCCAAAAAGAAATCATCCCTTTTAACCTGTGTGTACTCTGGACTATTTGATTTTCCACCTGGAGCAACATCATCATGCTGTCCCACAAACTGAGTATTTGCCCCAGGAAGAACAGAGGATTTTGATTGCTCTTGTGATGGAACATGATGAGTTGGCGGGCAATCACAAGCTTCCATCCGAACAGAATGCATGGCAAAATTCAAAAATAAAGACTGATCTCCACATTTTGATTGATTTTTACGTCTTCTTATTAACTTTTCCCCCTCTTCGATGTCAGGCCTACACTTGAGAAAAAGATCAGATAAGTTTTTATTTTCTTTCTAAATTTTATAAAATAGTGGACAAAATAGAATAGCACATTAGCAGGCTAATACACACCCAGTATTGAGAACAAGCGTCTGTCCAACACGCTGAACTGCAATTGATAATCGAGCCTTGGAATACGGCATTTTGAAGATCTGCTTCAGAATGTCAGCTGGAGCAATGACGTCGATCTCATCCCCATAATCAACCAATCCAGACACCGCAAGGGTCTCACATTTTCTAGTGAGATTTGATGAAACAGTACCACTATCCCAAGCTATATCTGCCAACACAAAAAATTCCATATCCATACCATGCTTGTTACAGCTTCAGAATCAGAAGCCAAAAATAATTCTAAAAAAACCCTCGAATTATTTCAATATTACTACCATCCACATACTCTATAAAATTATAGCATCAAAAACTGAGAACGGAAAATATTATTAGACTAAAATTGAAAGAGAAGTGAGCATACCTCCGGCGGCCTTGGGGTGCACAGCAGCAATGGGAAGAACATTGTCCGGCGACGGCGGGCTCTTCAGGTCCGTCTCCGTCGGAAGCATTCGATACCGCGGAGCACTCACTCTGAAAAAATCACAAACAAAATCAATGAAAACCGAAACAACTCTAGAGAGAGAGAGAGAGAGAGAGAGAGAGGAAGGCGTACGGACGTTTGGCGGGAGGGAATGAGAGCGGAATCGCAAGAGTGGAAGGCTTTGTCGGTGGGAACAGGGATGGAGCCGCAGAGGAAGCCGACGGGGTTCGGCCTTTCAATTTCTAACTTGCCGATGCACTGAAGCTCTCGGGAGCCATCGGAGCTCAACGGTGCCGCCGATGACCATGATTTCTCCATTGCTCTTCACTTTGCTAAGCTAGGGTTTCAGTTTCAATTTGTGATTTGCTTTCCTTCTCAAAATTTGGCGGACTCTCTGTGAATAAGCTTTGCTTTTCTTTCTTCTGGAAACTTCACTCAAATCAACCGCTAGTCCTGCTGGACGCAACAGCTCTTCATTTATGGTTCCGGGTTATATTTGACCCAAAAGTAGATGGGTCTTATACTTTTGGCACACTATTTAGCTTTTTGCATATCAAATTTATATTTTCTTTTATCTAATTAAATAAAAAAATAATTACAATAAACATATTTTAGCATTTAGTTTGTAAAACTGATCAATTTCTATGACTACAGATATTGAGTATATATCGACCACACAATGATAATATATTGATCATATAATAAACATTGATAATTTCTATAGCAAAATTTCAAAATATTTTTACTAGTTAATTGTCCTTAAATAAATCAAACAAAAATAATAACAAAACTAAATGGGCATGTGTGTGACAAGAGAGATTGAGAGGATAAATTAGAGTGTCTATTTATAGGCTTATAATTTATATAGAAAATGTCCTAGCTGACTACATATTGCATATTAACCCTGAAGTAAGCTGTCATATGATGAATGTTATTTACAATACTTCTCCTCGAATGTTCACGAATCAATAATAGTTGCCCAATAAAACTTTGCATGAAAACCCAATGGGATAAAAACAAAACAAAAGAGAAAAATTGATCATTACTTAGGAAACTTTGATATGTTTGATGCTCGTAATGCTGCCTCGCTAAAACCTTGCCATGAAAACTCCAGTATGATAAAAACCTGGTCGAAAGAAAAAGAGCACAGTCCGATATTCAATGTAGCATATTGTCGAAGACTCATCCTATTGAATAACTCTGTTTGGTGACTAGCACTCCAACATGGTCGAAAACACAATTGAAAATATCAACAAGACAATCTTACCACGGCAGCAAAAGCTTGTACAAGCTTCGCAACAGGGTAATGTCTATCGAATGAAATCCAATTAAATGAGTAGATTTGTGCGCCCTGTTGGATAAAACCCTTTCCGGTACATCACTTCTACCCATCTCTTTGCCTCAGATGTCCTCCCATGTCTAAGAAAACCTTCTACTAAGGCGTCGTAAGTCCATCGATTAGGCTCATAACCTTTCTGGCACATCTTTTCGAACAAAGCACAAGCGTGCTCCATGTTGCTTTGGCTTAGTCTTCTAATCAACAAATTGTGTGTGAACACGTCTAGCGGAAAGCACATTTCAATTGCTTCTTCCAGATTCCCAATATCTCGGCTCACCTTAATCTGACCAGAAAACGCACCAATGAGCAGACCAAGCATTGAACGATCAGACATCTCATTCCGCTCCTCTCTCAGCCGTACCCAAGACTTGTAGAGCTCTGCAGTTTTCAGAGATTGCAACAGAAGTATGTTACCGGTAAAGGATGTAATATGGCGGCCAACTTTCTCCAAGTCATTTATGAGATTTACTGCCATATCAAACTCTTTATTCTGGCACAGCAACTGTATCAGAAACTCGTAACAGTCATCGCTTGGAACCACTCCCTTCTCTTTCATTTCCATCAAGAAGTTAACTGCAATTTCCACCTTTTTGGCTTTGCATAGACCAATGATCAGGGCACTGTATAGCTTTCTCCCCATCACCTTTCTTCTCTGGTGCAGATCATTGAAGAAGTTCAATGCATCCGAAATTCGTTCACTCTTCAAATAACTCTGCAACATAAGAACATCCGATCTCACATTGGGATCAATCCCACTCCGCTGCATCATCTCAAATACCTGTCTAGCCAGATCGGGCCTTTTGGCATGCCCAGCTCCGTAGATGAAAAAGTTGTATATATCACGGCTGGGTTCCCTACAAGACAACTGCATCTCCAACAAAGTAAAAAATTGCTTATCTGGATTTTCCATATCACAGAGACAGCAAATTACATCTTTGAACAGTTTACGAATTGGTAAGTGACCCTTTTCTTGCATTTCAATCAGAAGCCTGGCAGCAATATCCCCCTTGCTCGACCTGTTAAAACCATTTATCAAGCTAAAGTATGTCTTCTTTTTAGAAACCTTATTAATTCTGTTGAGTTCCGCATGTACCAAATAACCGTCTTCTACCCTCTCAGTACTGCAAAGAGTTGTAATGAACTTATCAAATGTATAGTCACTTGGCATAAAGTTTCGCTCTAAGGCGAAAATAACCAACTCTTTCATCTTCTCAAGCTTGCCCTCTCGACACAATGAGTCAGCCAGAATAGAAAATGTTTTCCTACCTGTAAAATACCCTTGTTCCATAGAATGCTTCAACACTCGATAGGCTTCGTCAATGCTACCATCCCCACAGAAAATATTGATCAAATAGTTGTAAACCATACTATTAGGAGTGAGCCCAAACTCAGATCTCGAATTATACAACTCAAGTGCGACATCCACCATCCCAGCTTTGCAGAAGAAGCACAAGGCAGCATTCATGGTGATCTTATCAGGGGAAATCTTACCCTCCTTCATCTCCATCAACAAATCACAAACCTCCTCGAGGCGATCCTCCTTCAAAAGCCTACATATCAAAGTATTGTACCTAAAAGCATCAGGTACATACCCTTCCAACGACTTCTTGTTCTGCAAAAACTCCAATGCTCCATCCAACCTCCCAGCCTGAACAAGATCACGCATCCACACACTATAAGCACTCTCCATGAAAGCCACCCCAAGGTCCTGAAACTCCTCGACTAATTGGCCAGCATGCTGGAACTTCTTCTGCTTACAAAGGGCGTCCACAAGGACACTGACGGCATGGCCAGTGACCGGCTTGCCGTCAGACACCAATTGACGCAAATAGGCTTCAGCTTGATCGAGCAAGTTCTGCTTACAGAACCACTTGAGCATGATGGAATGGGTAATTTCGTTCTCGAAACCCCTCAAAGAAATCTGCTTGGCAATGACCTGAACAGCATCAAAGCAACTCTCCTCCACTAGAGCATTCAGAAGGACATGGTAGCCAAAGGAATCGAGGTCGAGACCCTGGAAGCGCATTTTACCAAACAGTTGGAGGGCAATGTGGGGCTTGCCGGCGACGGCGTAGCCCATGACCAGAGTGTCGTGAAATCGGACGGTGTGGGCGTACCTCTGCTTGCTGTAGGTGGAGAGGAAGTCGAGCATGAGAGACATGAGCTTGGCCTTGGAAAGGATCTTGAAGATGGCGTTAAAGGTGGCGCGGGTGTGGTGGAAGCTGGGCTGGCGGCCGGCCCAATCGAAGAACTTGAGGCAGGAGAGGACATCATGGTCGTTGCTGCCGTAGCGGAGGACCTCGAGGACGAAGGCCTCCGTGAGGCGGAGACTGAGACGGGAGAGGGCCAAGTCGGCGGAGGAGTAAGGGATATTATAGCGCAAGGGGATGTCGCTGTCGCCGTTGAGGCGGCGGTCGGTGGTGGCGGCGGGGTCGCCGTCGGTAGAGGATTTGAGGATGAGGAAGATGCGGTCCAATAAGGCGTCGTTGCGGGTCTGGAACCATTCTTTGAAAGAGAGGACCACGTCCCTCGCCGCAGTCATGCGGGCCATGGTTGAGAAAGCAGCGGCGGCAGGGGAAGCGTTGGGGCTCAAGGAACAACAAAAGCAATAACAACCACCGCTGACGCTGCTGCTGGTGGTAGCAGCGGCGGCGGCGGCGGTGGAGAGAAGAGAATTGGCATCGAGGATGGCGGCGAAGGAGGAGCAAAGGGAGCAGTTGGTATTGGCCTTGGATTTGGCTAGATTTCTGAGTGAAATAAGCATAATTACTACTGTTTTGTTAATCTGACGATATTGTCGACCGAGCTGCTGCTGCCGCCGAACCCAGCGCAGCCTCAATTGGTTTCCCTCTTCCCTCTGCCAGTTCGCCGGTCCTGGTTTAAAACATGACGGGTTTTATAAGCATTTGAAATTACCATTATGCCACTGCCTCAGAAATCCAAGCACTGCCGATTTGGCGATTACCCTCTAAACTTTTATAATTAGTTAATGGGTGTTTAATGACGTTTAATTTTGAAATTTATTTTTCAATCTATTTTGGTTACATGGTAAATGTTTGAAGGCAATAAAGCAGGGGAATTTCAGCAGCGACGGTGTCTTATTGAACGCTCGAAAGTAGGGCTCTGTGTACTCCTAGTTTTGCTGGACATACAACAATTTCAATCTTAACATTTACCCTACAACAGTTTCAATCTTAACCCTTAACCCTAGCAAGATATACATCGGAATCGGATGGTTCAAATTAGATTATGCGACATTATTCTTTCACAAGGTTATTCTTTAACGAGGCACTTTCTTATTTTGATCTACTTTCAGCCGGAATAGATTAAAAAAAATATAGACTATTCCGATTGTTAAAATATAGTGAAGAGTAAGACAGTTATGTCACTCAGATAATTTCTAGAAAGAGAGTTGCTCAAGTTTCATAGATGATACATCCCAAGGAATACACTCATTTGTCAGCACAAATGCACTTGTTCTTCACGCATACACACGTATAAAAATAACTTACAGAAGAGGAAGAGGTATCGGCAATCCAAAATAGCAATCCCGCACTCCACCAAATGCGATTTCTCATTCCTATTTCCGCATGAGGAGTGCAAGATAACCTTTTTGAAGTTCCAACAAAAACTTCCCGTTAACATCATAAAAACAAAGATCGATATGCATACATATCAAATTGTGATTCGTATTTCTAAAACTGAACCCAGCACATTTTGCCATACAATCTCCCTTGCAATCAACATTGAAACCAATACTCTTGGATTTCGAAGAAGAAGGTTTCGAAGAGATTTCCCTTTTAGTCCCCATTCCTTTTCCAAGATCTGCACATTGGTTTTCAACTCCCGTTCAAGGTCACATCCAAGAGCCTCTGGAAACATTTTTTTAGCAACTTGCATAGGTCATCGTCGGAAAGGTTTAAACTCAGAATACAATCTCAAACTTTGGTACTTCCGTCTTCCGGTTTTCACCCCAGTAAGGTGAATGAACCAGGCCAAATGCCTTTCCAAGCATCTTCTCTCCCTCTTCAATGCTGATACCGAATGCAGATAGAGCTTCCCGGCATGTTTCCCATGCCTTCCTGCCTTCATCTTTCAAAGTCGAAATTTCAGTCCCTCTCTGCAGTTGAATGTAATACCCATTTCTTGGTAGACAAACCTGATGAACAAGCTCCTCTGTTTCGATTTGGCAAAAAATTGAGCAGTCTGATATTTGGTGCGGTATTAATAACATCACGCTGCAGCAACGATTATCACAACATTATGTCATACTACGAAAGTGACTACGGGACAGAGGTCCAGGGTCGAAGGGGTAGAGAAAGACCTAGGAAAACTTTGAAAGAGATTCTAAAAAAAGACTTAGAGTACTTGAATCTAACGGAGAACCTGACACATAACCAAACGCAATGACGTTTTAGGATTCATATAGCCGACCCAACTTAATAGGAAAAGGTTTTGTTGTTGTTGTATGTCATACTACTAAACATCATGGAATTACATTATACTACCCAGCGAAAATGGACACTGAATACTTTTGAACGGACCAAAAGCGCTTACGATGACAATGAAGAGATGAAGCTTTTAAAACCATGCGTGCAAAACCAAATCATCGAGACCAAAGTATTCCCCAGTACAATTTTAATTTAATCTGCGCTAAGTAACATGGAACCGTGGGAAGTACAATCACATGCTCCACAAACGACTTACGATAATAAAGCGGACCCCCAGACCGCAACTACGCACGCCACAAATTTTGGGGGAGCGATGAGGTTCAGGTGGTCAATTCGGATGCCAGTGCTTCCTACTCCAACTTCCCCCAACTCTTTAAAGAGTATGAGTTTTAAACCAAAACTTATTTTTGAGACAAATTTAACTCATAATTCTTTCTGGATTAGTAGAATTGGCTCACTATATATGTGAGATTTAACGGTCCAAATTTAAATCCAACAATTAAGGTAATTGAAAAAAATTATTTTATGTGTTTTATATTCTTTTGTAGTGTTCAACGGGGTTTCATGATGTCGGTTTAAAGATTTTTCAACATTTATCGGAATCTAAATATTTTTAGATTAAAATATTAATAAAATTAAATTATGATTGTCTACGTAACTTTTTTCTAAAAAAGTTACTTTAAGAAAAAAAATTATCCTAAATTCATTTTTTAATACTCTCGAGCTAAAAATTTAACCCAAAATGATTAGAGAAAAAAATTGAGTTAAAACCTAAATTTTCGAAATTAAAAGTTTTAGGTTTTAACCCAAGGACTAGAGATGGTCTTAGTTCCATTTTGTTCTCCAGGGACAATTATACAAATCCCATTATGTTTGACTCAACGAGTTGGGAAAATTACATTTACCACCTCAACATTGGATTAGATAATAAACTTATACTTTATATTTTGAACATTGCTCACTGCTTGAATCTTAATATTGTTAATTAACTTGACCATTGAAGATTCTTTGGCCGGTATCATGCTGATACATTGAGCTCGTAATAGATAACTACCAGTACAATTTGCTATTTTCTTATAAGTGGTGGATTGCTCCGATAGTTAGGGCTTTCATGTTCAACTTACTGTGTCCCGGACTCACTGCGTCACTACCAGTACAGTTCGCCGCCAAGTTTGAAACTCGCTCCTAGTTCAGATTAATTTAGTGTAGATCACTGCTCGGATAAAAACAAAACAACCAACCTCTATTACCTCAAGCTTGCAGTTGGAGGATGAATCCAATTCGAAAATTACAAATAACATTTGGGATAAAGAATTAATTTTACTAGTTACATTTTTTACAGACCAGAACTAGATTACCTAAGTGGGTGAATCAATTCAGCCAAAAATGATAGATTACAATGGATTACACATGCCCATGCCTTGATTACATCTGAGAATGATCCGACTCAACTGCGTGTCCGCAATCCGTTGGTACACCGGCATTCATTTCCCTGAGCTGCTCAATTACGCCAAGCAGAAGATTCTTCCAACTCCACATCTTCTTCCCACCAAGTAGCACTCTGTATATTAGATCACATCTCATTCAATTAGAATTCAAGTCATTATTCCTTAAAAATCTGTTTTTGGATTCGCGTTTCTAAACAATTTGAGGGAGAAAAGAAAACGATTATGATAACGAGAGCTAACCCTGTAGCCTCTACGAAGAAATTGCAGCGAGCTTCCTTGTTCCTCTTGCAGTCCCAGGACCCTCAAAAGTTCTTCTTTTGTCTAAACAGTACACAAATAATCAGCCTTAAAGCGTAACAAATTATGTCTAGCAACTAACAGAAAGTGACTGATGATTGGAGGTTTAGACAGAAATATACCTCGCCCAGAGTAAAGCGTGTTGCACTCTCTGCTACGCAAGCATAAGAACCATCGGCTTGTTTTAGCATTACCTGCCAAGGCCCTGCAAAAAATGAAGAAAAAAAATGAGACAAATACCCATTGAGAAAACCAGAGGATTTTCAGAGAAATAAAGTGCCAACAAAATCATGGTTAACAACACAAACAAGCTGATTGTATAGCAGAACCTTCCTGGATAAAGAAACGTCGGGATTACAAGTGCATTGATATTGAAAAACATAAAATCAATATAAAACTAAGTTCTTACCCATACCAACTGATGAGGAGATAATTTTAATAACAGTTGTAAAGAAATTACAAAGGGACAACCAGACACTTTAAGGCGTCGCAGAATAAGATTTTATAGACCTCCAGTGAGAATCACATAGCACATAGCTGATTTCGTCTTGTTTTTCATAAAGTATAAAACAGAAAAATGATACTAACTTCTAAAACGTACAAAAAAGGATATCAGAGAACAACGATTATATTGATAAATAAAATGTTCCTAGTAAGATGAATATATGTCCCTCGCCACCGTAATAATAACACCTCCAAGTACAAACGTTAATTACAATAAAATCAAGGCTACTCCATACCAAGAAGAATAACAGTCAGTGTTAGAACAAAGATGCACACAGATTCTGCAAGTAGTACAAATAGTCCCAAAATAATCAAATTCTAGACTGTTGGAAACAAACAAGAATAAATATTTCTTGACGTGCTCATAATGGGTTACTTTTGTGACCACGATTTGCAAACATGAACAATGCATTCTTCGTCAAATCCAAACAGGCATTAATGTTGAGAAACCCTTGTCACATGGATAATAGGCCTTGCGTAATTTAGCATAACTTAAAATAACTTCTGACTATTCTTTAATCATTCCTCCGAGAACTTATTGTCTAATCTAAACAATCCAAGTAATGTGCTCCAATTTATGTGAGAAGTTAGATTATAAACCTTAACGAAAGTTCTCGAGGATAGGACGAGGAATAGACAACAATCAGGTGGTAAAATTTGTTAAAAAGAAAACATATTACATACCAGGGTATTGGCGAAATAGTGCTCCACTGTAATTCACTATATAAGGCGCTACTGCTACTGTCTTGAGAGTTAACAAATAAATGGTTACCAAAAATTTATATCAAGAAAAAAAATTATGAAACGCAAATTAATTGTATACCTTTGAGTAATCTCTTATTCGGATATAGAACACTGGTGTAAATTGAGAAAGAAAGCGATAGTGCAAATCTTTGGTTGGAAAGCCAAAAAGGCCCAAGTCGGCACTGCATAATTAACAGATTCTAATGTAAGATGAAAAGTTATATTCAGAGATAGCAAAATCAGATTCCAATGGATGGTCAATAAGGATTACCGCAATGTGTCTAGTTCAAGATTAAATAGAAGTGTTGGGGTTGACATGGCAAATGTTTCCTGCAAATCCCAAAGAGTTACGGTTGGAAAAGAGGCAGCAGCAGCAGCAATAATACTTCACACAATAATTGACGGATTCAATAACACCAGCCACACAATTCTCATGATTTAAAATGTGAAACAGTCAACTTCAGAACGCAGACACTTCAAACTTATAACAAGACGATGACACCTTTAGACTCGATGCTATACTTAGCTACAGAATTGGAATAAGATTATGTAGCCGGGAAACGGCATATATACTACACCTTAACATTTTAAGATGCCCAATAAATCAAATTATCAATTCAATTGTACATGGAATTTAGTAAATACGTAAAACAAGTGCACTAGTGAGTTGAACTTGAAAATATGCATAAGACTACATGTTCCTAAAACCACAGGCCTCGGATCCAGTAATAGAGGGAGTACACATTTGATAGATCACTAAATAACCAATGCTAGCACATTTAATTTCTTGACCTCTGTAATTTTCAAGTTCATAATCTTGAAATGGCTTAGCAGAGTTTTGTGCGTCAGTTTCTAGATCTTCTAGATTAAACGACTGTTTTTTTTTAGATTCCAAAAGATAAATCTGTAGCACTAGAAAGATTACTCGTATCAAACTAATCTTACAGAAATATATTGATTGGGAAATATCAATTAATATAACTAGCATGCGAAAGTTATGACACCATAAGAAACCCTTAAAAGTTTTCAAGTCCAAAACCATAGTTAATACTTATAGAATTATACAATCATCAAACATAAAACTCATATATATATATATATATAACAAAATTTAATGGTAGGAACGAGCATTCATCTATCAAATGATATTAAAATCATGACTGCAAGTCAAACATTCAAAATGGTTGAGAGAACTAACAAAGAGGAGACCATACCACATACTTCTCTATTGGAGCAAGCTCACGAGTGCTACAATTTATGAATATATAAAGAGAGGGAGGCTGACTGGATGCCCAGCGACCTGCAATTGTAAGATATAACATAGCGATGAAAACTAGTACTCCACGGATAAAATGGATCATACGTTGAACAAAAAGAAAGCAATCAAATTAGCATGAAAATCTTCAGTTGAGATGAAATTAAGAAGAGGAACACAAGCATTCATTTGACGAAATAAACAAGCAAGCATTTGAGTCCTATATTATAAATTCATAACCAACCTTCATTTTCATCTTCAAAGTCAAAATCAAGTGTATCCCTTATAGATTGGAAGAACTTGGTGACTGGACCACTGGGGACATCATCCAGGGAACCTATTGTTATATCATCGAGCTGAAAGAAAATAATCAAAATGAAAACAACAATTTAGAGAGCTTAATGTTGAACGGTAATCTACTTACTTAAGAGCCCTTTTGGCAATATTTCACCTTTTCTAATGATCGAAAATTTATTCTCAATCACTAAATCAATTCTGAATTCGTGGGGTGAGGAGATCTGATGCATTTAAATTACACAAAGAAATTAGAGAATAGTAAAATTCTGAGTTATGTTTTTACTGAGTCGATAGCCGTTTTGAACTGCTCAGAGGCCCTGCGCTTTTCTGGCTTATCAGGAAACACCTGAAGATAGAAATTTTTTAGCATACTCTTTAAATTGACAAAATAAAATGTCTATGTGAAACGAAGATTCTTCTTACAATGCAAGCTCTTGTTTCCCGTATTTCTTTGAGCTTCCTTACAACAGCCAAGACAAGTTGTACGTTCGCATCAATGAATTCATCTGAAGACCCCTTTTACATGTTTAGGAAGTTGAGAAAATTATGTCTCATGTATTCAGATTGCTATGTGTCATCAAGAGGCTATATCACTGTAATTGATAAGATGAAATCAAAGAACAATGATTTGGGGCTAAAGTACAGCATTTTTTTCTTTGGGGTTGGGGCGTAAGTGTAGCATAACTTTAAAGTTTAATTAGCGACAAGAAAAACAGAACACAAAAAACAAGTAACACTGATGACTACATAGAGTGGAAACAGGATGCATCTTATAAGGAACTAGTGGAAAGTGAACAGAGCCTTTAATAAACAATAGCGCGTGACCATTATGGGTCATCCAGTAATCTAATAACTTGGTAGCAAAAAGAGATACCTTATAAGAAGATATGTCGCTAGGCAGGGGACTGGAGGCACAAGCTCGAAAATATAAGGTACATGAAAAAGAAAAAGTATTAGAAGGGCAAAAATATTATATCCAGCCAAGCGTCTAAACAATAAAAAACATACGAAAATGCTCATCCAAGTGGAAAGACAGCTTGGAATCCCAAAGAAAAGAATGAACTCACATTATCTAGTAGTCTCTAAACTGCATAACATTCTTTTAACAACCTTCCATAAATATTTTACATTATTATTAACATTTCCAAGGTAATGTGCCCTTTATCATGCACTGTCTTAACCAAGTTTTTATTTCGTCAAGTAAGTTTCCCGAAGCCTTGTTCTACTTCTTTGTTGCCCCATAAGCTTCTCAGCCTTTGTAAGATAAATTCCATCTTTTTCCTAAATGGAAAGTTATTTATAATACCAAACATGTCAAGATTCCCAAAATTACAGTGTGCTCAACATCGTCATAAATAACATTAATCCCTAATTGATCATGCCTGAGCTTCACTTAGTTAACCTATATTTCTCTGTCAATGGGCGAGGCGGGACTCGAACTTAGGATCTCTTTGAACATTCAATAGAGAAATACAACTAGACAAAGAACTAGCTGGTACACTGACCGAACATATATGAATTCAACACCACGGAAGGTAAATTTCAGCAGCGATATCTAATCCCAAAGGCTACTTTCAGGAATGATGTACGTATATGGAGATTTTACAATCTAAAACAAGAAATTTATAACAAAAGATAAACCGAATCAGTCCAAATGCACTGAAATAGCATGCTCACAAATGAACATTCTAAGCTGGGTTTTACTAAAACCATTCCAAGCTAGATTAACCAAATGGGCACCAAGAAACCACTCTGAAAATTACCAATTTCCCATGAAACAAACAAAAGTTAGAAACTTCAAAATCTTCCATAACTTGCACTGCAATTTCTCTCAAAACTCAGAAATTCTAATCGAAATAAACGTACAAAAGAGCAAGAGGACTTACGGGAAATCAATCTCCAAGCGGGTCTTCCCGTCTTCGAGAGCATAAGCAAGCGATCTTGCAGCATCAGTAACAAGAACTTCATAGGACTTGGGCTTGTAGACTGCAATTCCAGACGTTGGATCGGCGCTCGAAGCCGAAGAGGCCTTATCGACGCACTTGATTCTTTTGCTATTCGATGGAGATTTCGGAAGCGCTGGAGAAGTTGGGAAGGCGGAGAGGGTGGTGGCCGTCTTGGGTAAGGAAGAGAGAGAAGTGTGAGAGAGAAATGAGTGGTGAGTTGGGCAATAAGGAGAGAGAATGCGAGGTGTTGATGACAAGGCCATGGCCATGGCCATCTCAGTGTTTTGGGGATTTTGGTGTGCGGGAGAGAGGTGGAGGGAAAAGAAACTGAAATGGATTATTAGACGAATGATGATAAGGAATTTGAAGGACTCTGCTGTTGCTCCTGCTGGGTCCTCACAGGTTTATTTTGATTTTGACAATTATTAGATATATTTTTATATCACACATTATTTTGACAATCATTAGTTTTCATGCTGGTTTGGTATTGCTATGCTTTGAAAAAAAAATTGCTGTGAGAATAAACGGTTGTGCTGTGAGAATAAGCGGTTGTGAAATAAATTAGTAGAGTGTTTGGTAAACTTTTTTGTAAAAGTACTTTTGGAAAAAAAAAGCAATCTGATCGTTGGGTCTTTTCATTAAAGGAGCACTGTAAAAAAACCAGTTTTCCAAAGCTGCAAATAGCAGCTTCAGCTTTTTCTTTTGATTTCAGCTTATTCTCACAGCAGCTTCCAAAATAAGTCATTTTTTTTCAATTTACCAAATACTTAAAACCCTCACAATTTTTTTTCATAGGTGTTTTTTTTAAGCACCTAACTCTCAAATCAGATCTTCGTCTTATCGTGTTGTATGGGGTGGAGGGTGGGCTTATTTCAATTTCATCCGCTCACAATTTAACAGTTTACCGCTGTTACAAACAACGCAATATCTTACGTCTTTTTTTAGTATTCACGCTCTTCCTTCAGACTCTTCGCAAACGGAAAAAATAATTAAAAAAATAATAAAAAAGCGGAGGGTAGTCAAATCATACGTAATTTGTGGGAGGACTCCACAGCGTAGAGAGAGGGGACTGAAATTAACGATGCAATAATGGCTCAGCAGAGGCAGTCAGGGCTGGAGCGGTTGGGATTACGCGGCCACGATCCCCACCATTCCAACGGCGGAGGACGACCAGATCACCTCGTCGTAGGGATCCGCTCCGCTCCCCACAAGCCCGTTCGGACCCGCCGATCGGGTCGATCCGACAAGGGCCCACTTAGAATCTCCGTTGGCGCCGTCGTCCTCGTTCTCTCTCTAGTCCTCCTTGCCACTCTTCTCGCCTACTATTACCTCTCCCGCAGCAGCGGAGGTATGTATGTTTTGCTTTTGCTTGTCAATTTTCTACAATAACTTTCTGTTTGGTTTCAGGGAAAATGTAGGAAAGGAAAGGAGAGTTAGTTAGTTGTCAATCTTATGCACTTTGAATGTTTGGTGGCGACTGCCTTTGTTTGGTTGCTGAGAAAATATAGAAACAGTGATCATTCTAGTTTAGTTTCTTAGTTGATTTCGCATTTCGGTTTCGGAGAGAACCAAGTGTTTCTGCAATGAAAGATCTGTGTTACAGTTCATTTTAGCTAAGCATATGATCATGTTTTGTTAAGCAGAAAGAGCGAAACATTCGGAGAAAAAGAGCTTGTCACTATGTTTCACTTGCATTCTGAGTATTTAATGTGCTGGTTTGATTGTCGATAATATACAGGAAAAGGATCAACCCAATTAATTGTTTAATTTCCTTTCCATGGTTGTTGAAGAAATGTTACAAAATACGCCTTTACATTTTTGTTATGATTAACTCAACAGTATGTGGTTATGGAAGTATATGGATTCTAGCTCAAGTGATTGCTTTCTCGTGTTGGTGCAGAAATAAATAGTCATGCTGAGGAAGACGACTTGAAGAATGATCCTGACTTTCTCGCAAACGTGACACGTACAGAGACTTCTAAGGTCCTTAGGTTTGGAAAGGGTTCGGTAGTTCATGGCCGAGATTCTAGGTATTGGGATAAAGATGATAGGAGAAGGGATGAAGATTATAACGAGGATGAGGTGGAGCATAGTAGTGCAGGTGTTAGGGATAAATCCACATATAAGGGTGATGTTCCTGTGAGTGTTAAAAGCAGTGACAAGAAGTCCTCAAATGACTACTTAACTAAAAGTTACAATAGGAAAGGGGGATTGTACAACGAAGCTGGGCGCAATGAGTTGAAAGTTTATGAAGCAGAGTATGAGGCCTCTCTGAAGAACATTCAACAGTATAAGGATGAAGATTTGGATAAGCAAAAGGATGAAGATTTGGTTAAGCAAAAGGATGTAATTGATGTTGATGACGAATATGATGACGGGATTGATTTTCATGAAACTCACATGGATGAATATAATGATACAAGACATCAGAATGATGACCATTTTGGTGAAGAAAAATCACATGATGATGGTAGAGATGTTCCTGATGTTAGAATTAATGATCAAAATGTTCCCGAGAAGGTTGATAAAGTCTCCGCCAATTCATTTGAAAATGACTCTGCTCAGCACTCTGGAAACCTGGATGAAGTTAACACAAAATCCAGGCATGTGAGTGTAATTTCTGGTCAATCTTCAAGAAAGTCACGGTCCGGTACGAAAAAGAAAGCTAAGCGCCGCAAATATTCTGGTAAATTATCTGTTTGTTCTTGTAGATTGGTGTGTGCGAACCATGTTTAATTACATTTATCTTTCATTTATTGATATTGGATTCAGCTTGCACTAGTGAAATGCATCTTGGCTTCTTCTTCTGAATCTAAAATTCATTTGCACATTTGGTCTCATGCTCTTTGCATGCTATTGATTGTAAATTAGAATCTCTATGAAAATCAGAGAAGTACTCCTTAGTACAGACAAAACAGTTAGTTCTTATTTCAAATCATAGAAGTGCTACTGAGTGCAGACAGAACAGTTAATTCTTTTTGCAGCTGAGTAACTGCATAATTTCAGTATACTGGTATAATATGGAAGTGACGTTTCATCTACTCCCCATACTATACAACAACATCAAAGCCTTATCCCACGAAATGGGGTCGGCTGTATGAATCCTAGAACGCCACTGCGCTCGGTTTTGCACCAAGTCTTCCGTTAGCTCCAAGTACTCCATGTCTTTTCTTAAAGTCTCTTTCCATTTCTTCTTAGGTCTTCGTAGGTCTTCCTCTACCCCTTTTGCCTTGATCCTCAGTCTCGTAATCTGCAATCATTGCTCCATCGTACATGTCCTTTATTGCTTGGATATATGCTACTTGTACTCCTTTCTTCTCTAGAATCCTCCAAAGAATTTCTTTTGGACCCTACCAGACGCTTTTTTCAAATCTATAAAGGCCATGTGCAAATCTTTAATCCTTTTGCGTATCTCTATATAGTTTCATCAATCTCTGTAAGGGATAGATTGCCTCCATAGTTGAGCGCCCTGGCATGAATGCGAATTGATTGTTTGAGACCCTTGTCTCTTGCCAGTCTATGCTCAATTACTTTCTCCTCCCAAAGCTTCATTGTATGACTCATTAACTTAATACTCCTATAGTTCATTTATGTCACCCTAATTCTTGTAAATAGGCACCAAAGTGCTTTTTCGCCACTCATTTGGTATTCTTTGTTTTCAAAATCTTAGTGAAAAGGTTTGTGAGCCATGCTATACCCGTCTCTCCAAAGACCTTCCACACTTCGATCAGTATACCTTTGGGACCCACTGCTTTTCTATGCTTCATCTTTTTCAAAGCTACAACCACTTCTTTTTTCCTGGTTTGGCAATAGGAGTAATTTCTACACTCCCCATACTATATGTCCTTAATTTATTTCAATTACTACAAAAAAGGAAAAGGAAGCCGCTAGATTACTACAGCGTTCTCAAGTTGTCGGTAGTACAATAAAATCATGACCGTAGTGTTGAGTCCTTAAACTTCATTAACCTCAAAGGAACCGATCATGGTTTTGCTTGGTTAATTTTTATGGTTCTGTATCAATACATTTTTGGCTTCGCAAATTTGGCATGTCTTAAACTTATACGTATTGCCAGTCCTACATGCACTAGGTGGCACTGGAAGAACAAAACTTGAGCTTGGCAATGATTGTTTGATGCTGCTCCTTATGTATAAGAACTGGTTTTGTGAATCATGATATTTTCTTGTGCATGTTCTCTTGGAGTAACAAATTTCAGGTGTTTATAGGAAGTGGGGTTGTTAGGAGTAAATGCTGTGAATTAGACCATGACTGGTTGGAAGAGCCATTATACCTGTTTTTTTTCTGGCTTGGTTTTTGAAGGATTGTTTTATGCATATAGTTGAATGTGTCTTCATGACAGGAGTTGTCCTTTGATCTAGCAACTTTAGGGGATGCTCCTTGTTGCTGCTGTTGTGTTTTTGACACGTCATAATGAAATTCTTCAGGTTCCTCTTGTGAGATGAAGTTTTTAAACTCTAGTGCAATGCTTATAGAGCCTTTAGAAAGTCGAAAGTTTGCAAGATTCAGCTTGCAGTATACTGAAGTAGAGGACAAGCCTGAAGGAGAAGAGCAATGGGAACCGAGATTTGCGGGACATCAATCTTTGCAAGAACGGGAAAATTCCTTTTTGGCACGTGATCAAAACATAAAGTGCGGCTTTGTTAAAGGTCCTCAAGGATCCCCAAGCACTGGATTTGACTTGGCAGAAGATGACAGAAATTACATCAGCAGATGCCACATCGCTGTTAGCTCTTGTATCTTTGGAAATTCAGATCGCTTGAGGACACCTTATGATAAAATGGTAAGGAGGTTCATTTTTTATGGGGGAACAATTTTATACTGTTCTCTTAAGGATGTAATTGCATTTGTTTGATGTTCTCCAGTTTTCATATCATCTTTCTTGTCAAGGAAAAACAAAAAAATATTTCATATCATCTTTGTCAAGCATTGGGCTTTTACCATCCATTGACACAGGAGTAAATTGAAGTTTTACGCCATGACATGTTAAGCTGGGTTTGATGAATGAAAACAAAAGGGAATATGGACTATTACTCATGTCATATGTAAGTGAAATATGGAACTATAACTCATAGGATTAACGGTAGACATTATACCTTTTACACCATATCATGCCTTTTGCTTCATGTCATAACTTTTACAATAACTTTTACACCTACCAATAAATAACAATGTTTCGGGCCTTTCTCTTATTACATGGTTGTTCAACTCTCACATGATAGAGCAAGTCCAGTGCATTTCTAGTGAGAAAAAGAAAGTCAATTACGAATCTCCAAGGTTTGTGTTGTTCATTACTGAACTTGTGGAATATAGTGTCTGCTGTGTACTGTGATTAGAGTGGAACATGGACCTTTTATGATCTAAGCTTGCAACACTCTTTTAAGTTGAAATTCAATGATGTGCAATGTAGACCAACACATCAAATGTAACTTTGGGATTGAACTTGCTTCACTATTTGGGATAATCTCAGACATTCTTCACTTCATCAGGTCCACTTTATGCTCAGTAGGATTTTATTTTCCCATATTTCAGAGTTGTGATTTTTCTTGTCCCATGTTCTGGTTAAATCACACATTTGTTTATATGATTCTAATACTTGGGCTGGTCTTCTTTAATGGTCTTATAGTTATCCACTGGAAATTTCCAATAACAATGCACTTTTTAGTTTATTAATTTTTTTTTTATCTTTATTCAGTTTAAAAAAAAAAAAAGGTAAGATTCTTTGATTTAGGCATAAATTTGCAATAAATGGCATAGCCAACAAAGGGGAAAAGAAATACAGAGTAAAAAAGAATGGTGACCCAAGCGAAATTCTCTTGATTTCAGGTCTCTCGTTTGTCAAGGAAGAATGTTTGTTTTGTTATGTTCATTGATGAAGTTACTTTGCAAACCCTAACTGCTGAAGGGCGAACACCAGATAGGATGGGTTTTATTGGTTTATGGAAGATTGTGGTGGTGAAGAACCTACCATACACTGATATGCGGCGAGTGGGAAAGATACCAAAACTTTTGCCTCATCGCCTTTTTCCTTCTGCAAGGTGAGACTTTGACTACTAAAATGTACTAATTGTCATGTTGTAGGTGGTTAGTTATACTTAGTAGCTGCCTTTAAAGGTTGTAAAAAAGATGCTAACTTGTGTGTGTATGCATGTTAGTTGTGTAGATTATGTTGTGCGTGTGCATCTGTGTCCATAATAGTTATGAAAAACAGTTATTAAATGTGAGTCATTACTCAAATATTCTGCTCTCAGTAATCAAGTCTTACCGAAAATGATTCACATCTTGAAGAATACTAGGAAGTGTGACATTAAGCCAACAATTGAGGAATATTACTACAATAGGACTTGTGCTTTTGTATGCTTTGCTTGTTGGGTATGTTCATTTGGTGGGTGGTGTTTTTCCTTAGCTCGTCTAAAACCCTTCCATAAATTTTCAGGTATTCAATCTGGCTGGACAGTAAATTGCGCCTCCAACTTGACCCCTTGGTCATATTGGAATACTTTTTGTGGCGAAAAGGTCATGAGTATGCAATTTCCAATCACTACGACCGACACTGTGTATGGGAAGAGGTTGCACAGAATAAGAGATTGAATAAGTATAACCATACCGTCATAGATCAACAATTTACATTCTACCAGGCTGATGGCCTAACAAGATTTAATGCCTCGGATCCCAACAGGCTTCTTTCCAGCAGTATGATTTTATTAAATGAGAAAAAAGAGTGTTTTCATTATAATATTTTGACTGCAATGCGCTTGCTTGTACCAATCCATGACATAATTTGTTTCATCACATCTGCAGATGTACCAGAAGGGTCTTTTATCATCCGGGCGCACACTCCAATGTCAAACTTGTTTTCCTGTCTATGGTTCAATGAGGTTGAGCGTTTTACCCCTCGTGATCAGCTAAGTTTCGCTTATACATACCAGAAGTTAACAAGGATGAATCCGGGAAAGCCTTTTCATCTTAACATGTTCAAGGTATGATTGGTTATAGCCAAACTGAATATAAACTAAGTGAATAATTTCGATTTGATTCAATTACCATAAAAATTACATCTTCCTCACCACAACCGACATGAGGTGAATAGTAAGAATAACAGTGCTTGGATGCCTTATGGATAAGGACCAAGAAGTTATTCTCCTCACAAGCTTATGTGGGTAAATCCCAATTCACACGTCAATCTTGCGAGGAGGAATACTCCTTATGCATAAGAAGCAAAGCATTTTTCTCTTAAGAATAGAAAAAAGGGGCGTGGATTGGATATAAATTTCTGCTTCTCTTCTGTCAATATTGCAGGATTGCGAGAGGAGAGCCATAGCTAAGTTGTTTCACCACAGGTCAGAAGAGAAGAGGAGTATTCGGAAAAAAGCAACAGAGTAGAGTTTCTTTGGCTTTTCTGCAACTGCTTTATACAAATGGTGTTTGGCCACGCTCCACTGTAGAAGTGCCGACTGACTACACGGTACACAGAAATTTTGCACTTTCGGTGTGAGAAGACTATAATGATGGTTAAATTTTCTTTTTCCAGAGAGTTCTTGGGGGTGAAGTAAGCGTTGCTGCAGCTGCTTTTGCCGCTGATTCCGCTCTTTAGAAAAGAAACATAACCCTGCAGGCAAGCTACATTGGCTTCTTGGTTGTATTCCTCTCATTTTTTGATTCGTTGCTCCATATCTGGTTTCTGGAGGCAAGTGAAGTCGCAACACGCTTACTGCAACTGACACTGTATCCAAATCATAGGTCGATTCATGCATTTTACACCAGATGGATATTTTTCGGTTTCGTTGTTTTTGTAATTGCTCATTCAAGCATGTACCATATGCATATATTCTTTTAGGAAATACAATTCATTTCTCTGAACTGACCTTGTTGATCCCCTTTGCCCTCACTTTTTACTTTAAAACCCGTATTTCGGTTTAATTTGGGAAATACTGGTTCAGTTCGATCTTCGTTAAGTTGAAGCTCAGCTCCCTCTACCTTTCGGTTTAAAATGCTACCGGTGGACAGGCAACTGTTTTCCCTTTGCACGCTATTATCCAAAATGTTTCGATCGATGCGTATTTATTTCCCTTTGCACATTATAATTACTTCAGAAAGTGTAATATTTTCTTTCATGGTCAGTAATTTCATGAGAATATAACCTGTTTGGTATCCTATTTGAAATTTTTTATCATTTCTCAAAACATTTCTTAAAGACAACTTTCTTTAAAACTCAAAAACTTGATTGGTTTGCAATTTAAAATTTTTAAATCTTACGATTTAAACTAGACAAAGAGATCTAAAAACAGAGGGTCGCAGGAGAGGGAGCAAAAGAATAGAGGAGAAAAGAAAGTAAATGATGATTGAAGGAAGGAGAAAGAAGAGAGAGGATTGGACGGGACAAAGAGGAAGGGGAATGAGAAAAGAATCGAGACAATGAAGAGAGTGGATTGGAGGAGAGACCTCAAAAGAGAGGGAGATAGATTTGGAGTGAGGAGAGGGTGAGTTTAAGTTTAAAAACTCTAAAAACTCACTTTTTATGTTTTTAGAGAGTAGACTATTTTTGAGTTAGTCTTGATTTTAGTTTTTTAAAATAGTCCTACAACTCCTACCAAATAAGTTTTTAAGTCCTAAAACTTGAAAATTGTTTTTTAATTTAAAAAGTTGGATTCAAGTAGAGTAACAAACAGGTCCTAAAGATTTTCATATAAGCGACCTTAAGAATTTGAAATTTAAGCTTCACTGCAACTATTCAAACAACTGCTACAGCTTCAGAATATGAGGCTGCAAAGCTATACATCTCTCCAACTAGAAGAAGGAATTAATTGATAAAAGTGGTAGCAAGAGCAAAGAAAGCTCGACAGATACGCCATCACCACTTGCAAAAACACTAATATACCAAAACTTCCAATAGTTACCTAGACAAAGATTTACTGCTTTCTGAAAAGACTAATAATGCCATTGGCAAATGACTTCATATTCCCCCAAAGAGATGATGTCGTCGATGGCTCTGCATCTTCAGCCTGCATACTGGAACGCTCTCTGCAAAACGAATAATTTTGTATTACATCCAAATCAAACCCAAGAAAAAGTGTTCAAGTGAAATGTCTAGTTTAACACTTGCCCACATAACTTAATCGTTGATAAAGAGATTCGGATAAAGAGACTGAGCATGGCCTTTGACCAAACTTTTATCGAAAAAAAAAATTAAAATAACTAGATTTGACATTTTCAGATGGGATTTAGCTATTATGCCTTCATCTGCATATAATTATCGTGAATTGAGAGCTTAACCATGGAAAACGACAAGGAAATTACCATGCTCATTGGTTTGCTAACTACTGACTCATGGATTGGTGGTTCGTTAACATCCCACCAACCATGGTAGAAGAGGTAACATACAAAGATAATATCATGTTCCTGAACTTAAATTTCTGCATCTGCTTAGGGCCCTATTTCTTTGATAGGAATCAAGAATATTGAGGAGAGAGAAGTATAAAATAAGACAGGAAAGGAAGTGGCAAATGAAAAATGAAGACCAAATCCAGAAGAATTACATACAAAGGAAAATTCCTTGAAATGCTTTGGATACGATAGAGAGGCCTACAAGCAAATCAGAAATACAATCGTATTTATCTTGGGCAGATAAGCAAGACGATAAGACATAATACTTCATAGCTTGAACCCATGGAAACACTGTTACAAGCAAATCAAACACTAACCTTTTATCCGTACACTTAATGTCCGTCCTTATACCAGTAAGTAATTATGATTTTTCATTCAATTACATTGTCCCCATGCCCAAGCAATGACATAAATATATGAGAGAAGGGGGCACATGAAGAGCTACAGGGTTAAATAAAAGCAGAAGAGTACCCTGACTAGGAGTATCAATGAAGTTGAACTTATAGGTAATTCAGGGTCATAACTCAGAAGCAGAGGTCCATAGTTGATGTTCTAAAGAATAATTTTCTTTTATCTTTCACAACATTAATTGCAGACGAACTAGTAGCATGGTTCATTCAGAAGAATAGTTTGGGCACGATCTTTGGGCTGAATATTGTAGATAACCAATTTATTTATCTTTTCACACACTAAATGCATATGAATTAGAAGTGCACTGATTCAGAAGCATAGTTAATTGTCGCTATCCAGTATAACCATACGCTATGTCCTGTATGAGGATCGAAGCTAATCATGGTATGAGAACATAAGGTGGCTACAAGTTCTATTCAGGTGACAATTTTTCCCACTTATCTATGCATAGAAAATTTTACAACCATGTAACTAGTAAAAACATAGGATGCCGAGCTGAGAAGTGTTGAGCGAATGCTTCAAGTTCTTTCTCACCGTATTAAAAGGGTCATATATCTGGTGAAAAATGTTGAGAATGATCGAAGTGGAGACTAGAGTAGATGAACACCAAAATTAAAGCAACCAAGTTCATACACTAATGATGTTACACACCAAGCGAGAATATTTTATCATTTCTGTCTTTGTGGTACAAGCCTCCGATCGTAGTGTGTCTAATACAAATCTATATCCATTTGAGCATATCTTAGGTGGCAAACAATTACATCAGATATTTGAATGTCGATGATAATGACATTGCTTTACAAAATAGAAACTTACTTGGAAAGTTTGTCTGGCTGAGGGACCTCTTTATATTGCTCTGTTTTACGCTTTGAGTCATCATATTGTTTTATCATATCCTTTGTATCACCTAAACTTGGATGAGCAACTCTATTACTTTCCCCTATTGGCAGATCTTTTTCTTTTGCAACAAATTCATGTTGATCAGCTTGGGCTTCCTCTGTTTGACTACTCTTCGGTCCCTGAAAGAGAAAAATACAAAAGAGATAAATAGAAGTATGCTAACATGGAACATCATCCATTCATGAACAGAAAAAGACTTTTATTTATGACAACCCTGACATTAGTTTAAAGGCATTGAAATTTTGAAAGAATCAAAGAACCAAGGTTTAATGAAGAACCTAGCATGCACCTCACGGATTCGAAGAAAGTTCTTGAATAAGGATGGATTCAATATCACAATACATTAGGGCAATAAATCAGATGAGAAGAAGCCTCATATAAAATTCAATGCAATAACATGAGGAAGACCTAGGATGCAACATTTTTGTGTGCTTCTACGAAGAATACATTGCATAAGTTATTAAAGCATACTGTAGTACTATTAAGGTCGGCTACTTACTGGAGTGGTAACCTCTTCAGACACAACGTTCACTGAGGAGGAAGTCTGGGCCTCTTCTTTGGGTTCTAAATTCCCGCCATTTGCACCGTTAAGATCAGTATCATATGTCGCCTTAGAATCAATTTGAACACTGACATCAGTGGACATCTCACTGGTTGAATTCTCTTCAACTTGAGTCACAGATTTAATTTCCCTACCTTCTTCTTGCCTTGGCAAATCATACATCGCCGCATAAACATTTTGAGCATTGGAATCAGCTGGCACCTCACCGGTTGATTTCTCTTCAACATGAGCCAAAGGCTCAGTTTTGCTAACTTTCTGTTGTACTGGCAGATCCTCAATGGCAGGACACGAGGGAGACTTCTTAGCTCTGTACTGCAGCTCCTGAAGGATGCTCTTCACGACATAGTAAGAGCCACCTAATTCTTTCTGAGCATATGAAACGGTAGGGAATGCCCCGGCATTCTTTGCTCTGTACCTGTAAATGATAATCAATGTAGCTTCACTTAATCCCTCCTTACCGAAGATTCAAAACCCCAAAATAAAATCGTATAACATTCTACCAAATCAAACTTCAAAACAATGACAAAACTCTCTAAACACAATAATTGATCAACAACAACAACAACAACAACAAAGCCTTTTCCCACTAAGTGGGGTCGGCTATATGAATCCTAGAACGCCATTGCGCTCGGTTTTGTGTCATGTCCTCTGTTAGATCCAAGTACTCTAAGTCTTTTCTTAGAGTCTCTTCCAAAGTTTTCCTAGGTCTTCCTCTACCCCTTCGGCCCTGAACCTCTGTCCGGTAGTCACATCTTCGAACCGGAGCGTCAGTCGGCCTTCTTTGCACATGTCCAAATCACCAGAGCCGATTTTCTCTCATCTTTCCTACAATTTCGGCTACTCCTACTTTACCTCGGATATCCTCATTCCCAATCTTATCCTTTCTCGTGTGCCCACACATCCCACGAAGCATCCTCATCTCCGCTACACCCATTTTGTGTACGTGTTGATGCTTCACCACCCAACATTCTCTGCCATACAACATCGCTGGCCTTATTGCCGTCCTATAAAATTTTCCCTTGAGCTTCAGTGGCCTACGACGGTCACACAACACGCCGGATGCACTCTTTCCATCCAGCTCGTATTCTATGGTTGAGATCTCCATCTAATTCTCCGTTCTCTTGCAAGATAGATCCTAGGTAACGAAAACGGTCGCTTTTTGTGATCTTCGCTAGATTGCTCCGGTCATTAGTGTGGATAAGTATATAAATGGATAGAGATAGGAAAGCAAACACAAGATGTACGTGGTTCACCCAGATTGGCTACGTCCACGGAATAGAAGAGTTCTCATTAATTGTGAAGGGTTTACACAAGTACATAGGTTCAAGCTCTCCTTTAGTGAGTACGAGTGAATGATTTAGTACAAATGACATTAGGAAATATTGTGGGAGAATGATCTCGTAATCACGAAACTTCTAAGTATCGGAGTGTGGTGTCGTCTTGACTTGCCTTATCTGTCTCATAGGTAGATGTGGCATCTTCTCTGGAAGTACTCTTCCTCCATCCAGGGGTGGTATCTTTAACTGGTGGAGATGCACAAGGTAATGTATCAATTTCACTTGAAGCTTACTTGTAGTTTCAGGCTTGGTCAAGCGCGATACAAACCATGTAGTAGGAGTCCCCCAAGTCGCCGAGCTAGGGGGTCTGCTGAAAGAGGTGACAGACAAGGTAAGCAATCAGAGCTCCGACTGATTGTTCACCTTCTCCCCATCTTGCAGCAGCATGAAGGATAAAGAGAAGAAAAATGAGAAGAGATGATATGAGATACTTTTGCTTTTGAAGAAGTAACTTTCCACAGGCTTATTCTTGAACTGAGCTGGAGGGTTTTCTGGTTTCCTCCAGAGTATAAGGCCGACTGAAGAATTTGAGGGTCAAAACAAGTCCATCAAATCTAGAGTACGTTCCACCCTGCTGATATGGGATACTTTTGCTTTTGACAGAGTAATGGATGTATCGGCACGTGTGCTGTTACGCTTGTCTCCACATGCTTCCTTGTATCCTTCGCACTTGCCCTATCTGTTCCTCAAGCAGATGCGGAATCTTCCCTGGAAACATAAGATGTTGAAGATGAGTACTCGAGAGCAATGCCAGGTAAGTAATCAGGTAAGGGGTTCCAGGCAGTCAGTTCCTGGCTGGAAGCTTGATTCCAAGTGCTGACTGATTGCTCTCTTTCTCCTTGTCTTGCAGGTAAAAACAAGGCCAAAAGAAAAAACAGGGAAAAAGCATGATATGGGATACTCTTGCTTTTAACCCTGATGATATGAGATATTCTTGCTCTAGTATAGCTTGTTTGCAGAGGTATTATCGGGGGGAAAGAAAGCTGAATATTTCGAAAGGCTTTGTTGGGAGTGCCCTCTCAGATATGATGAAGGGTTAAGCATTTTTGCAGGTCTGCCTGTCCGTTGGGGATGGAGGTCGACATATATAGGAGTCTCCCTAACAACAAGTAGTAATGCTATTCCTTTACCCTGCTTGGTCATAGCACGGTAGTGGGAGCTGCCAGTTTCACATGTTTTAACTCTGTCAGAGCACTTTGAAAAAGTGGTCTGTGGTATCTGTCTCTCGAGATTCGGAGAACGATGCCTCTTCGATTTTTGAGAAAGCAATCATGCTGGGGGTCTGACTCTCGAGATTCGGAGAGCAGTGTCTCTTCGATTTTTGAGGAAGTAATCATGTTGGGAGTCTGGCTCTCGAGATTCGGAGGGCGGTGCCTCTTCGATTTTGGAGCAAGCAATCTTGTTGGGAGTGTTGTCTCGAATGTGAGTAAAGGTTGGACATGTTTGCTAGTCTACCTTGCCACGAAGCACAAAGGTTGACACACAGGGACTTTCCAATTATCCAGCAATGGTACTGTTCCTTTACCCTCTCTTCGATTTTGAGAAAGTAGTCATGTTGGGAGTCTGGCTCTCGAGATTCGGAGGACGGTGCCTCTTCGATTTTGGAGCAAGCAATCTTGTTGGGACTGTTTTCTCGAATGTGAGTAAAGGTTGGGCATGTTTGCTAGTCTACCTTGCCACGAAGCACAGAGGTTGACACACAGGGACTTTCCAATTATCCAGCAGTGGTACTGTTCCTTTACCCTTGTGGGTAATAATATGGTAGCTAGACCTTCAAAATTTATGTGTCTAAACTTTGTTAGTGCTGTTTCTTTGCTATTCTTTTACCTTTCTTGGTCAGAGCGATGTAGTGGGAGCTGCAAGCTTCACGTGCTCAACTTTGGCAGAGAACTTTGGCAAAGTGATATGTGGTACCCATGAGTTATTGTTGCGTGTGGGAAGTGGGTGATTGAACAGTAAGATTCATGTGCTTTCTACTTCACCAGAAGTCTTCGACAGAATGCCCATAATTTCTGCAAAGCTGAGTGTGCGTGTGACAGGTGCTGACAAGGCTAGAAAAGTAGGTGCCTCTTCGATTTCTGAGATCGGCCCTCGTGGTCTCTGAGCAGCCCAGCTTTTGAGAAAGCGAGCGCCTCTTCGATTGATTCGGAGAACGGTGCCTCACCGATTTTTGAGAAAGCAATCATGCTGGGGGTCTGGCTCTCGAGATTCGGGGAGCAGTGTCTCTTCGATTTTTGAGAAAGTAATCATGTTGGGAGAGTGGCTCTCGAGATTCGGAGGGCGGTGCCTCTTCGATTTTGGAGCAAGCAATCTTGTTGGGAGTGTTTTCTCGAATGTGAGTAAAGGTTGGGCATGTTTGCTAGTCTACCTTGCCACGAAGCACAGAGGTTGACACACAGGGACTTTCCAATTATCCAGCAATGGTACTGTTCCTTTACCCTCTCTTCGATTTTTAAGAAAGTAGTCATGTTGGGAGTCTGGCTCTTTAGATTCGGAGGACGGTGCCTCTTCGATTTTGGAGCAAGCAATCTTATTGGGAGTGTTTTCTCGAATGTGAGTAAAGGTTGGGCATGTTTGCTAGTCTACCTTGCCACGAAGCACAGAGGTTGACATACATGGACTTTCCAATTATCCAGCAGTGGTACTGTTCCTTTACCCTTGTGGGTAATAATATGGTAGCTAGACCTTCAAAATTTATGGGTCTAAACTTTGTTAGTGCTGTTTCTTTGCTATTCTTTTACCCTTCTTGGTCAAAGCGATGTAGTGGGAGCTGCAAGCTTCACGTGCTCAACTTTGGCAGAGAACTTTGGCAAAGTTATCTGTGGTACCCATGAGCTATTGTTGCGTGTGGGAAGTGGGTGATTGAACAGTAAGATTCATGTGTTTTCTACTTCCCCAGAAGTCTTTGATAGAATGCCCATAATTTCCGCAAAGCTGAGTGTGCGTGTGACAGGTGCTGACAAGGCTGGAAAAGTAGGTGCCTCTTCGATTTCTGAGATCGACCCTCGTGGTCTCTAGGGAGCCCAGCTTTTGAGAAAGCGAGCGCCTCTTCGATTTCTGAGATCGGCCTTCGTGGTCTTTGAGCAGCCCAACTTTTGAGAAAGCAAACGGCTCTTCGATTTCTGAGATCAACCCTCGTGATCTCTAAGCAGCCCAACTTTTGAGAAAGCAAACGCCTCTTCGATTTCTGAGCAGACGCCTCTTTGATTTCTGAAGCTCCGTCGAGTGCAGATTTTTATAGGGGCTGGCATTAAGTTCCAAAGCACACTTGAATCTCCACCAGTAGAAGCTTCATTCTTGCACTTCTAAGATCTTGATTTGTCCGACCTCTTCTCTCTTCAACACCTTTGAAAATGTCTGGCCCCTCCGACCGTCGTTTTGACTTGAACCTTGTTGAAGAGGCAGCCCCGCCTTCTCCAGACAACATATGGCGCCCATCCTTCGTCTCCCCAACTGGTCCTCTTACAGTTGGGGATTCCGTGATGAAGAATGATATGACCGCTGCGGTGGTGGCCAGGAACCTTCTCACTCCCAAAGATAACAGACTACTTTCCAAACGGTCTGATGAGTTAGCTGTTAAGGATTCGCTGGCTCTCAGTGTTCAGTGTGCAGGTTCGGTGTCTAATATGGCCCAACGCCTATTTGCTCGAACCCGCCAAGTTGAATCATTGGCGGCTGAAGTGATGAGTCTCAAACAGGAGATTAGAGGGCTCAAGCATGAGAATAAACAGTTGCACCGGCTCGCACATGACTATGCTACAAACATGAAGAGGAAGCTTGACCAGATGAAGGAAACTGATGGTCAGGTTTTACTTGATCATCAGAGATTTGTGGGTTTGTTCCAAAGACATTTATTGCCTTCGTCTTCTGGGGTTGTACCGCGTAATGAAGCTCCAAATGATCAACCTCTGATGCCTCCTCTTTCTAGGGTTCTGTCCAGTACTGAGGCTCCAAATGATCCCCCTCCGGTGCCTTCTCTTTCTGGGGCTCTACCGACTGCTGAGACTTCTCCTAAGCAACCTTTGTGAAGGCTCCCTCTTGTGTGTTTAATTTGACTCATGTATATGTACATATTTGTAGCTTATCGGGGATATCAATAAATAAGCTTTCCTTCATTTCAACGTATTGTGTTAAATACACCAAAGCCTTCTTCGCTAAGTTCTTTGAATTTTCTTTTGAATCCTTTCTCAACCATAGAATACAAGCTGGTATTTCATATCCGGTATTTCATATCATAATATAATCTACCACGTATTGTGTTAAAAACCATCAAGATCAAACACAAAATCAGACCCGGTATTTCATATCATAATATAATCTACTTACTGGTTGACAAAGGATTCAAGCATAACTTGGCGCTCCGCTTTGGGAAGTCTTTTCCCCTTAACTTTGGGTTTGGGGACATTTCCATTCGGTGCCTCCACCTCCCCCTCTGCCTCTGCCTCGGCAGCAGCGGCGTTAGAGTTACTAGCGTACGGCCGTCGGCGCCACCCACTCAATACTGTAAAAACCCACCAAAAAAAGAAAACATTAAACACATAATCTTTGATCAAACCGTATTTTTCACGTCGTACTTGGATTTTTCTAGTGTAAAAAGGAAGAGAAAAATTACCAGATTTGTGGGGGCAGTTGGAGTTGAAGGAGGAAAAAGTGAGGCGTCGTCGTAACATGCTCTGTGCATTCAAATCGCTCAGTCGAAATCCATCTCTACATTTGCATGTCGTCGCTGTGCCTTCGATTTTCTCTGTAAGAAAGAACAGAGGGAAGAGAAAAGAGAAGCAAAAGGGTTTTACGTTTTCGGGTGTTTTTGGTTTCGTGGGTCGGTCTGTCGTCTGATCAGACTTCCAACGACTTGGAATCTGTCCATACAAGGCCCATTCTTCGGATTCTCAAATCTTACAGCCCATTTTTCCCTTACTTGGAGCATCTTTGCTGAAATGCCTTGAAATGGGACATGGATCCTCTTCGGATCCAGTTGTCCTAATCCACCTAGTCAAATCATCCGAACTACTGAAATTTGATCCAACGATTACAAATAGGGACTCACTTTAAAAGTTATAATAATTTTAGCCGTTGGATCAGGTCCGAATGATTTGACTAGGTGGATTAGGATAACTGGATCCGGAGAGGATCCATGTCCCTTGAAATGGGCATTTTATATATTTTCTTTGTTGAAAAATTCACAGAAAATAAATTATCCATCTTAGCTGAAAAATGTAAATAAAAACCTAACATTAAATTCTTTTTACATCTTTTTGTGATGAGTCCCACTAATCAAAGATAGAAAATTGAATGGGATCTCAATTTTACATCACTCCAATTGGAGTCTAACTTTCATTTATATATGTCGAAAATATAAAACGGGATGTAATATGGTTTTTGCATCTAAAATTTGCATTTTTTCATAGGAGATGCTCGTAATTTTACCTCTTTGAATAGTTGGACTCGTCGATCATCACCCAAAGATGTAAAAAAGAATGTCAATTTAGGATTTTATTTACAACTTTTGACGAAGATGGATAATTTGCATTCTACCATTGAAGAATTTTTCGGCAAACAAAATATGTAAAATGGCCATTTCAAGGCATTTTGTATCCCCGTTGAAGGTGCCCTAAATTATGAATTGTTTTGGTGAGTATGGTCTTATTCTTCAATTCATTCTGTTTTAAGCTCGAATTCTTTCATTTTTTAGTATAGCTTAGACTAATAATATTGTCTAAAAGAAAAATACAAAAGTTATTGTCAAGTAAATTTTTTTTGTCGGGCATGTTGGAAACTTCAATTCAAAAGGAATTAAATTATTTTGTTTGAATGGAATTATATATGATGGGTTGTAACCATTTATGAATAAGGTTATGATTTTTCAATTAAAGAGGAAATGGTGCAATTTTTGTCTTTTAATTGAAGAGATGCAACTATTGACTCTTCAAGAAAAAACAAAACTATTATGAAGCATCACTTCCACATCTTTATATACAAAGCCATCAACCCCTTTTTGGGGTCACCGACTTCACAAAAAACAATGGGACAAAAAATATCCCCCAAACAAAAAAGTTCAAAAGCATCCCAAAATAATGCAAGGATATTTTCATCATATAAACAGTGTTTTTAATAATTAATTTTTTTGTACAATGTGTTTTTTTTTATAATTAATACCTCACAATAGGATAACAATAATGTGATTTAATCAGTTCTTTATTAAATATTATTTTCTCTACTTTTAAACACGTTTAAAACATCTTAAGAGGCACGTAGTGTCGGTTATGAAAAAGGTCTTTCGCACGCGCATAATAATGTGATTCAATTAGTTGTCAAATGATTGTTTTTTTTTTTTGAACAAATGATATTATCTACACTAAGGGGGAGGGGTGGGCTTAACCTCACAATGCACTAGCAATAATGTGATTCAATCAGTTGTTTATTAAATTATTTTCTCTATTTTAAACATGTTCAAAACTTCTTAAGAGGCGTGTACTGCTAGTGATAAAAAAAGCCTTTTTGTACGTGCATAATAATGTGATTCAATTAGTTGTCAAATGATTGTTTTTTTTTTTTTGAACAAATGATATTATCTACACTAAGGGGGAGGGGTGGGCTTAACCTCACAATGGACTAGCAATAATGTGATTCAATCAGTTGTTTATTAAATTATTTTCTCTATTTTTAAACACGTTCAAAACTTCTTAAGAGGCATGTACTGCTAGTGATAAAAAAAGCCTTTTGTACGTGCACAATAATGTGATTCAATCATTTGTTTATTAAATGCATTTTGCATGCGCATAATAATGTGATTCAATTAGTTGTCAAATGATCTTTTTTTATTAACAAACGATATTATCTACACTAAGAGCAAATCCACCCCTAAAAAGTAAGCTAGCCCAAAGTCTATTTAATCCACCCAAATGAATAGTAATTGACCCCAACGAACAATAATTGGTCAAATGCATCTCCATCTCTAAAAAATGAGTTGACCCAAAGGCTAGTAAATTCGTATTAAAATATTATTAATTTTTTTATAAAATAATAAAAAAAAATTATTTTTAATTTTAGATAGAATTTTTAATTAATCTTGTCACGTCACATATCATTTTCCGGAAGTACAATTTTTTTAGAAGATTGTTAGGTATTTATATATATATATAATCGTTTAATTTTTTTTCCTGTATTTTAAACATTTTTTGTAATTTTTTTATCATTTTTATTAAGTTAATTAATATGGACTATTGGATTTCAAAAAGGTTGAAATCCAACAGCCCAAAAGTGGACACATGGCCAACGGTGAGATTCTGATTTTTTTTTTAAGTCTGGAACGCTCGCGTGTATCCCACGCGCTAGCTGCAAAAAAAGAATCAATTGTGGCTGACGTCAACATGATGTCAGATAGGCCGGTTCCTCACTCAGCCCATTCTAGGCCGGCCTAGAGACTGGGGTGGACTTTGGGCTGTTCTATTTTGTAAGGTGGAATGGGTTTTTGAGGTGCCAGCCTATTTTTTTAGGCTTTGGGCTAGCCTCTTAGAGAGGGCTGAAGTTGCTCTAAGTGAGAAGGGGGTGGGCTTAGCCTCACAATGAGTTAGTAATAATATGATTCAATCAGTTGTTTATTAAATATTATTTTCTCTATTTTAATGTCAATTCAATAGAATGTAGATGGAAATAAAAATGCCTATTTTATTATGTGGATTTAGCTGCTTTGATTGGTTTATGAGGGGTTTTTTCTAGCATGGTCTAATATTATTCATTTAGTCCAAATATTTGGCTTTCCTTTTGTCATAGAAAAAAAATTGAAGCAATTCGCGCATATAAATACATTTAAAATGCGTAAGTTGCGCATAGCACGCCGTATTTCAAAAAATACCTTTTGCACCCATGTAAGCGTGTACATGAAGGCTAGTTTATATAAAGACCTCATCGCATTGAGTCATTCATGAATTTCAAGGCAAGTTTTACAAGTTCATGAATTTCAAGTCAAGTTTTACAAGTTCATAAATTTCAAGTCAAGTTTTACAAGTTCATATATGAGTCATGACCTCATCACATTGAGTCATTCATGAATTTCGGGTCAAGTTTTACAAGTTCATATGAGCCATATCATACTTAAGATTAAGTGAGTATGAGACAGTTTAACAGAATCGTGGTTCACTGCAACCTTATAATTTGGAGTGCAACTATTACAAGAACATGGTCGTTGTATCCTAGGAGATAAGTGCCGATCAACCATAAGCACCGCAGTGGGCCATAAATTTCCCTTAAGAACATAATGTGTAACATTTGCCTTGACCGATTTTTAAGTTTTTTTAATCCATTTTCATGTGCATTTGACATTGTTTTCCATTATAAGTATTCATTAAATTTGGTATATAGTTGTATGAATGATTTCTTATTTTCCTATATGATTAAAATATAGCAATTAAACCCTATTTTTTCAACAATGCATGGTTGTGTTGACGCAAGATGTAAACTAATCCATATGCCTAAGAGGACACGACAATGTCTTTGGCTCTACAACTTCAATTTCTTCAACTTCTTCAATGTATCGAAGTTGAGTTCTTTCCTCACTTTCTCATTGTGTATTGTTTCTTCTTACTTTTTGGAGCTTTTAATACGGTTTTACATTTGACATTATCCTCATCCGAAGACCTTGGACACCAAATACATTTCTCTTTATGTGGGCTACCTATTGCTTAATTCTATTCACTCCACCAACTACTTTCCCACTCAACTTACACTTTCCCTTATCATGGTTTGAAGAAAATGGATTCCCATCACACAAAGCTACTAAAATTATCAAGAAAATTAGAAACTACAGTAGCCAACCCTCAAATTTGAAAATTATGTGGTGGTTGATCGTTGGATTATTACTTGAGTATTGGTTAACATGTTTATTTTCTATTAATAACACATCATCAAATTTTGTTTTAAAAATTAGTTTCGCTAGTATTGTTCGAGAAAATTTCTAAGTTTCATTTCACGTGAGACTCGGCAAGCAAAATAGTTTGTTTTTTGTGCCATCATTTCACCATTAGCACTTGCATAGTTTTCTAAGACCATCTCCAACCCTTGGGCTAAAAGCCAAATTTTTTAGCTCGAAAAATTTAGCTTTTAGCCCAGAAACATCTTTTCTGTTCCAACCCTTCTACCTTAAAATTTTAGCCCGGAATTATTAAAGAATGAAATTAGCCTCAATTTTTTTCTTAAATCAATTTAAAAAAAAAAAAATATGTAGATTATTGTAAATTAATTTTATGAACATTTTAATCTAAAAAAATTTAAATTCCGATAAATATTTCGCATTTAGCCCGTGGGGAAAGCTGGGGGGTATTTGGCCCAGAAATAGCATTTGGCATTTAGCCTAAAATTTTAGCATGGGTTGGAGAGTGTTTGGGGGGGGTAATTTGGGAGGTAATTTGGCTTTTAGCCCAGGGTTGGAGATGGTCTAAAGGCTCAAGAAATACATTTTCTACGTTCGAATGGAGGCATTAAAGACTGAGATTTGAATGGGCTTTGAGAATGCGCAAGGTCGGAAACAACTAACTTAGAAAATGGAGCATTTGGTTGACGGCAATGGAGGTTATGAAAATGTGGAGTATTTGGTTGACTGCAATCGAGGATATGGGTGGAAAAGTGTCTACCAAATTTTGTTTCTCACTCCTCATAATGATATAGAAAAAAAAAATAATAATAAAATTAACCATGGTTATGTTAGCGGACATGTCAAGCTTTAAAAGTGATAGTAAGCATACACTCTAGTTTAGGGTGGTAAACAAAAATGCTCTCTTATATATTACCCGTATGGTGTTACAACGCGACGTTAATATTCAATATCTAAATAATAAAAAATATCAAAAGTGCACTACAATCATTCAGATTTACACTCCAAGGTTACATTATCTTAAAGTTATAACTAATTACACTAAATGACGTTGGTATTACTATAACAAGCTTTCCCTTTACATTGTCGATGCTAGATTACACTCTTAAGGTATATATGATGTTATATTTGGATGCTATTGCATTTCATTATTAATGACAAAGTTGAATGTACCAAAACCCAAAACCCAACAAGGCAGCGTGCGTATTGAACGTCATAGGCAAGTGCTGCAGAATAAAAGGGAGAAGGATAAACAAAGCCAATAAGAAATTAAGTGATTCGAAACCAGCTTGAAGCAACTGAACAAGGAGCATAATATTGGTTATAATAGTAGCAATATCTCTCAAGTTATAAGTTGAGATCCTAAAACACAAACTACCGACCGGTAAGTCCAGACACTACAAAAGATAAAAAGCTCAATGCTAAATATGCAGTGAGTGATATCAACTAAAGCAGAAGGATCATCCTTCGAAATGCAAGGCTCCAAAGTTGTTATGCGATGCTCGAAATTTGCTTCCAGTTCATTAACTTGCTCGACGAATCATTAGTGCGCTTTTGCATATAAGTCATCTAGCTGAGCCATGAGCAACTACATCAATGACTGAGAAGAAAAAGCACATGGATAATCGATATAAGTATAACTGACAAGACGAACGAAAAAAATGAGTACTCAGACACCAAAAAGCAGAGGGAGCGTTGGGGATGTGCAAAAGGTGCAGTGGCATAGGTTCCCGAATTTTTTAGGGGCCCCAAATTTTTTTATCTTCTCTTATATTATACATGAGTATAAATTTCTAATAAAAAAGTTTTAAGCTGAAATGAAAAATCATCATCATTACAATTGGTTAAGCGGAGCTTGAACTCAATATATTAATTTTCTTCTTTTTTTTAACAATAAAAAACTTGTGTATTACTTTCTTTCACTTTTCTATTAAGCAATAAAAAACTAACCTGTGTATTACTTTCTTCCACAAATACAAACGTATTTTCATATCTCTATTTCAACTGTGCTCCATTCTTTTTTTATAGATGAACCCAAAATTATGACTTTATTTGGAGATTATTAAATTAGTAAAAGGGATGTTGATTTTAATTAAGTTTGGATATTGATCGTTGAGCTTTGTATGGATATATTGTCCAACAACATTTAAAAAAAATAAGAATGGCCTTTTTATTAAATTCACACATGACCCCCAAAATATCGGAGATGATCCTGCCGAAATGCATCACAAAAGTGAGCAAAAAGATGGACCGGCTAAAACGATGAAGACATTTAGATGTAACCAAACCAAGAATAACTCGGAAGCTGAGATAGTTTTGGGCAAAAGAACCTTGACATGTCAGACATGAAGCTAAAAGGACATATCACCATAAAAAACAATAGAATAAAATACAATGTTAAAAACAGATTAATCGAAAGCTTTGCAATTAAAATCTACCTCTGTAACCCGTCAAACTTCAAGCTTCAACTCAACCACTTGCTTTTGGCATTGAGCTTCTTTCCTGGAACCAGCTACAACCTATACGAACACGAAGCAACCATAGACTTGCTAAACAAGTTACCCAATGAACAATCAGACATAGATACCTATGTGCATTTGATTTTACACATATGATATATGACATATGTGTATATATGTACAACTATCTATATCTATGATTTAAACAAACCCGAAAAAGAACTACTTAAGTAACCTATACTACAAGAAATGTGAGAACAAAACAATTTCTGACAGATATATCACTCGATACAATTTCTGACAGATACATCACTCGATACAAAGAAATGTGAGAACACAATTTCTACGCTCTTACCAACAAGGACTTTCAAAACTGCTAGCTAGCAGTAGGATTGCAAAAGATTGATTCGCATATGCAGCCTCCCCTTCTAGCTGTCTGCTAGGTTTCTTCCCTATAAATTGCCAAATCAGTATGAGGATACATTAATTGCCACTTACTACTTAGAACACTCTCAATTCTATTTTTCTCTCTACCATTTTTTTTGTTTTACTTAGACATCAAAGGATCTTTGGCGGACACCTTCCCTTTTTTCTTGGTTTGTCAATTAAGCTAACGGTATTTGTTTTCTTGTAGGTGAAATTTCGTCAAATCTGACGTGTACGGAATTTGCATCCACAATATCATTAATACATTTTACTAGACGCTCTACGTGATGTACCTTTTTTTTTTATTGAACACTATATCCTGATTAGTGATTATTGCGGGACACTATATTAAAAAGATTTGATGCGGTAGTCAACTACCCTTTCTTGATATTTTTGCAAAGTTTTTTTTACACAATCGAACCAACTTACCATAAGCTTGAAACAATTTGAGTGTGGTATCGGGCTCGAATTTGTTAAGCTTGCTCGAGCTCAATTCGTGTAAGAACCAAACCAAACCTAACTTGAGCTCAGAAATAATTAAACAAACCAAACTTGAGCATAATGTTTTTTTCGGTTCGGCTTTACAACCATACCTATATTCGCAAACACTGATGTAATAGCCGTCAGTAATCAAGGGACCAAAACAACAATTTGATAATAGTTCAAGAACTAGTGATCCAATTATTTATTGAAAGAATGGAAAATTGAACTTGTGATCCAATTATTGAGGTTTTGAAAGAATGTCACACATCAAACACAACAACTAGTCAGCCAATGCAGGCCCGGTTCAAAGCACAAAAGTCAGTGGCAGGCCCAGAAAAAGGGCAGCCGATCATTCGTGGCATGGCCGCTTAGGTCGCGAGGACTATGTTAACCAATCGAATTAAAACCTTCATGACTTTATGGGAATCACATTTTCCAGGAACAAACGATTTTTAGGGGAATCAGTCTGCACATTCCCATTCTCATCTGTATTTT
This sequence comes from Malus sylvestris, assembly GCF_916048215.2. NCBI lineage: Eukaryota > Viridiplantae > Streptophyta > Magnoliopsida > Rosales > Rosaceae > Malus > Malus sylvestris. The sequence goes on along the minus strand of NC_062269.1, from coordinate 5,943,554 downwards.
TAACTTCTTCTTTCTCCATTTACGCGGTTTTGAACAACCTAGTTTTCTAGTCAAGCGTGGCTCCACACGATAGAAACTTTTATAGGGCCATATGAATTGAGGAATCCTTTTAGGCCAATTTTTTCTTATGATACCTATGGTGACACGTCACTTTCGATATGACTCTCATGGTGAAAAAGCTTTTAATAAAACTTTCGTGGTGAACCTTGTTAGCGATTTAGGTCCAAATCCAAATTTTCATTAATCTTCCGTTAAATATACTCACGTGACTATCACATGAAGGGTCAAATTCATCATTTCAATCCAAATTACATCTTATTCAATAGACATCTAGTATAATTTAGGATTTAACTGAAATTAGATTTTACAGGAAAAAGAAAAAAAAAAAAAAAAGCTTGAACGCGAAGACTGAAACTTAACATGTAAAACCATGTTAATGGCTAGGAGAAGAGGTGAAGGTGAAGTAATGCCTAATTTCTTAGGTATGATTTAATTTCGTTTGTAAATCCTAATACTTCTAATAACTATTATTATTTTTTTCAATGCCAACACGTCTTTAATCATTAGTTAGAGTCTTAGTCTTACTTGAATTTTCATTCTTGTATCAATTTGAATGCATAAATGCCTTTCAGTTTTGTCTTTAATTGTTAATGTGTTTTTATGCAGGCCTTAGTCGGCTAGTACACAACCTTTCAATTTTTTCCTTAATCTTCTTTGAATTTTAATTCTTTAACTTTCTTATGCTTTTGAAGTTCATATGCGGAGGGCAGACTTGAAGATTGAATTCTTGCAATGCCTTTCACCCGTCTGAATGCATATATACTACATTTCACCCATTGTCTTTGACTCTTTAAGTTATTCTTGTGCATGTGATTTTTCTGCATTATATAGGTTGAGATACATGTGCTATCAAATTGGGATGATGGTTAGTGACGGTGGAGGAGGTCCACTAGTGGCTATGGTGGTAGTTGGGAGCCTGAGATGAGATACGGGAATTGATGGGTTTTTTTTTATCTTTACAAGTTTCTTTTATTTATAATTTTATTTTAATTCAATCATGCTTTTGTCTTTTTATTTTCCAAAATAAATAAACTTATTTTGACCGATCCACATGTGATAGTCACATGATTTTATTTAACGGAAGACTGACGAAAATTTGGATGTGGACCTTAATTGCTAATAGGGTTTACCACGGGGGTTTAATTAATGATTTTTTCACCACAAGGGTCACATTGAAAGTGGCGTATCACCACAGGGACCACAAAAAAAATTTGGCCATCATTTTAAATATCGGCTCCTGTGTCACGATACATATACACTCAAGAAAAATACAAGGAAAACTCTCGTTGGCGTTTGGATCTCACCCGACCCATTTTGATGGACCTCTCTTTGGCATTTGGATCTCACACTACCCATTTTGGTGGACCTGAATGCAAGAGTCTTTTCTTGTATGTATTTTGAGTTTATAGTTAGTAAATTCGCGTGTGATATGCATATTGTTCATTTTTCATGCATATATGATACACGTGTTCTACGTGCATGCGTACTTTTTATGTTTAATACACATTTAAATATTTTTCAATAATACAAATAAATTTCATCTCTATTAGATAGATGATACAAAAGATGGTACAAATAGATGGTAAGAATAATATTTTTGAATATTAAATTCAAAAGGCTTATTTTTAGCTACACTATGTAGAACTACATTTTGCTCTCACTTTACCTTCTGGCTCCTGTAACTCAGAAGTCACCACTTTACTTCCTAAAACTCAAAATTCGTTATACTTTGACTTGTGGACTCTCTTCTTCCTAAAACTTATATGTCACATCCTAAAACATATGTGGGATCCAACAACCAATAAGACAATGCCACATGAGCAATAAATTTGATTATAAATCTCCATTATGTGTTAACATTCTAGACTTAGAAAATATTAAGTTTTAAAGAAATTGAAGAGATGAAAACTAAAAAATAAATTGATTTGCCTAATGCATCCAAATCAAACCCACATAAGAGATTAACAAATCTAAGGCAACGTGGAGAGAATTTTGAGTTTTATAGAGACGGCTTTCAAGTTTTAGAGACAAAATGCGATCAAAATCGAGTTCCATGAGACAAAGTGAAATGAACTTTGAGTTTTAGAGGTAAAGTGGCGACTTTTGAACTGGAATGAGCAAAATTAGATTAAATTCAAGTTTCAGAGGACATAGCTAAAAGTAAGTCTTTAATAAAAATGAAAACTAATGAAAATGACTCCAAAACTTTGAATTTTAACCGAAAACTATCCAACTTTATTTAATGATAAAGACACAAGGAAAAAAAAACCTTATTGGTGCGCGTGCAACTCAATGGGCAGAAGGTCGTTGCCTTTGATCCCCGGCAAGGAGCTGCTCAATGAGCATTCCCAGGTACTTTCATCAATTTCTTCAAACATTGAGGTTTTCTAGGATTTCACCCACTTCAATTTTTGTTTTGTTTTGTTTTTTTGTTTTTTTTTTTAGTTTTTAGTAATTTTTTTTGTTATTATGGAATTTCCTCTTCACCGCCGCTAGGTGATCTTTAACTTTCTCAAGAAATTTTTCACAACTCCAACATTTTTGTTCACTCCCACTCCAACATTTTTATGTGATTACAAAGCTCTATAGCTTCGTAGCAAGGGTTGTGTTTGATTTGGGTATCTTATGAAGAGAACGTGAAAAAGAAGGGAGGAACAATTAGGTATCTCTTGAAGAATGCCATGGGCATGGGCATCACCACCTCATCACCATCATGAAGGTGGTTGTTGCTCACAGGATGCATCGAAATCAGAGAAGGCATTATTTTAAAAACTGAACAAAAAAACTGGACCAGAAATAGACTATTTATGAAACTGGATCAAGAAAGAGACACTATTTATGAAACTAGAAGACCCTATCTATGGAACTGTACCAATTACTATACAGTATATATGAAACTGGACCAAGAACTAGACATTATTTTTTAAAAATGACCAAGAACCAGACATTATATATGAAAGTGGACCAATAACTAAGCACTATATATGAAACTGGGCAAAGAGTGAGACACCAGTTATGTAACTATACCAATTACTATACATTATTTATGGAACTGGACCCAATAACTATGCACTATTTATGAAAGTGAACCATGAACTAGGCACTATTTATGAATTTGGACCAATAAATAGTGTAATCATGTTCAGTTACATAAATAATATAGTACCGGTTCAGTTTCATAAATTGTGTAGGATCGTTAAGTTTCGTAAATAATATAGTATTGTTCAATTTCATAAACAATATAGTATTGTTCAATTTCATAAACATTGTTTGTGATGGATGAGTTAGGTTTTTTTTTTTTTTTAAATTATATCAAAATTGTGTCATTTTCATTAAAATTTAAGTTTTTTTTTCATTAAATAAAGTTATAGCATGGTTTTCTTTGTTAAAATAAACTTAACCCAAATCCTTTTCATGAAGCAAGTGACCCTTTACCACAGTGGTGGAAATGAGTTGAGTCCTTGTACAACGGTGTGGGTTCGAACCCCGTCGATAACTAATCTAACATTTAATTTAACAAATCTATTGTTTGACAAAAAAAAAAAAAAAACAATTTATCTTGAAAGCTCCCTTGGCTTTGTATCTGTGTATCTTTTAGTTTGTATTAAATTAGAAGAAGCCTTTTCCAAAAAAAAAAAATTCGTAATTTAAATTTACCGATCACGGTGCCAATAACAAGAAGCCCCTGCTCAAAAATCGCTTGGTGGAGTTTAATTCCACACTCCACATTGTAGAGACCACTCGTTTTTTAACTCTCCATTTAAAGTCTTTGCAAGAAACAGAACCATTGGTCAACAGTGCAAGTCAACTCCGCTCCCCTATCCCAACCAACACGCCCAGTATTTTTCTCTTCTTTCACCTTGTTCCCTGCTCCCACAAACTTTCCTGTTCCCCCAAACATTCCATAACCCAACACACAGACATCTACCTCTGATCTTCTCTCTCTCCTCTCTCTATCTCTCCTCCTTCCACCTGAAAAATCACATAAACTATAGTATCTGTATATCTTTTAGTTTGTATTAAATTAGAAGAAGCCTTTTCCAAAAAAAAAAATTCGTAATTTAAATTTACCGATCACGATGCCAATAACAAGAAGCCCCTGCTAAAAAATCGCTTGGTGGAGTTTAATTCCACACTCCACATTGTAGAGACCACCTGTTTTTTAACTCTCTATTTAAAGTCTTTGCAAGAAACAGAACCATTGGTCAACAGTGCAAGTCAACTCCGCTCCCCTATCCCAACCAACACGCCCAGCGTTTTTCTCTTCTTTCACCTTGTTCCCTGCTCCCACAAACTTTCTTGTTCCCCCAAACATTCCATAACCTAACACACAGACATCTACCTCTGATCCTCTCTCTCTCCTCTCTCTATCTCTCCTCCTTCCACCTGAAAAATCACATAAACTATAGTATACATACTACAAATCTCCCTCGCACAATCTTTGTAACCGGAAAATAAGGAGCTATGGCCGCCAAGCCACCTCACTTGTCCTGTATTTCAACTTCCATTTCTTCTTGTCCTTGTTCTGCTACCTTCCTGTTTCTGTGGTGTTCTCTGCACTATCCTCAAACCAGCGAACCGCCATGATCGTTCTCTCCAACAACCTCAACACTTCTGCTGGTGGTGTTGTTTCATGGGACGTCAACAAAGAACCGAACCCATGTTTGTGGAACGAAGTTCGGTGCAGTCCCCCGACCAATTCAGCAGTTATTCAGATTTCACTGTGACATGTCCCGACCCCGATATTCCCCGAATACCCGGATAGGCACGTGCTGGTTGACACCAAAGGGTGACGAAAGCCATTTATAGAATACAAGAGTAATGATTAGGGGGAAATATTCATGAATAAACATTAAAATCTAGAAGTAATAAACAAGGTTTAATGAAATGTCTAGAGTGCCCAGCACACGTTCTAAAACAAGATCACAAAAGGAAAGGTCATTACAAGATATCACTTAAGTGAGTGATAAACTGCTATTGGTAGGGGAATGCCTCGTACGTCGCATCGTAATCACCGTTTCTAAAACCTGAATGGGGGTGCAAAACAAAGGTGAGTGGACCAAGTTCATATATATAATAATAATAAAATAGTTATCAAGATACTAACCTCTACAATTTATTTAAAGAAAACTACTAGTATAATAAATGATGGTTTTACTGAAAACCCTAGCATGCCAAAAATATCTCAACAGACATCGTAGAACACAAAATATCAAACGTCTCACAGATCGTCTCGTAATGCGATGTACTACTAGTAAGATCATTGAATAAATATATATCTCCCGGTCCTATGCCAGCACCGTGGTCTCTGCGCCTGTAGCCAGAGATTACCAACTCCCGGCCCAATGCCTGCTCCGTGTCCCTCAGCCCGTAGCTAGAGATTATTTCTCTTGGCCTATCTACCAACACTAGATCCTCACCCCAGGCAGCATAGTGTCCACTAGGTACGCACAAATAGTTACGCCTCTAAAAAATAACCACTTCATAGTATAAAGTCATCCATCGTCTATACTATAAAAAGGGGTTTCTAAAACATGTTCTAGCATCCTATCGTCATCCATCAGATAGTCTACCAGTTTATGGTTTTTATAGAAAATACGATAATTTAAAATATAGCTCAATATAGGCCAACAATTAATTCCTCACAAAAAATGAGACGATAAACAACATATTTCATAAACATGCTTAACATAAAGATCAGTTAATAACTGGTAAGGCATGCATTTCATTTACGCAATTAAACTATGAAATTATGCAAATTTTAGAAAGGGTCCACTCACAGATACTCCTTAGCAGTAGAGTTGTGCGGATAAGGATTAAGAATTTCCTCACTAGCAACTTCACCTAAGCACAAAAATGTAATAAATAAATAAAAGGATTTTCTAAAAGATTTGGTTAGATTTTTTTTTTAAATTTGTCCCAAAAAAAAAAAAAATCAAATCCAACAGCTACTTGGCGTCAGCATGACGCCAACTAGCCGTTGCAATTCAAACTTTAGGCCGGCCCGGGGCTGGTTAACTGACTCATTTAGGCTAGCCGGTTGGCCTGATTTGGTATTTTTGGTCCAGTGGAGCCCATGAGCCCTATGGCCTAGCCCTCGGTTGGAAAAGGTTTTCGTATCATTTCACACTATTTTTAGCCCTATGGCCCTATGGCCAGATAGGTTGGAGATGGCCTTAGTGGACATATGTCAAGCTTTGAAAGTGATGGTAAGCATACACCCTAGTTTAGGGTGGTGAGAAAAAATGCTCTCTTACATATTACCCGTAAGTGTTACAACATGATGTTAACATTGGTTATAGGAGTAGCAATATCTCTCAAGTTATAAGTTGAGATCCTAAAACATAAACTATCGGTAAGTTCAAACACTACAAAAGACAAAAAGCTCAATGCTAATATGAAGTGAGTGTAATCATCTCAAGCAGGAGGATCATTCTTTGGAATGCTACGCTCCAAAGTTGTTACGCGACGCTTGAAATTTGCTTCCATATCATTAACTTGCTCGATCAATCATTAGTACGCTTTTGCACATACGTACATAAGTCATCGAGCTAAGCTATGGGCAACTATATCAATAACTGAGAAGAAAAAGCAAATGGATAATTGATATAAGAGTTGTTCGTGGCAAGGATTTCCTCCCACACAACTCCTCGGGGTGTGGCACTTGCTTGGTTTGTCGTCAGGCTGGATCTTGCTGTTTGGTGTGCTGCAAGATAAGTTAGTAGTTAGTTTGAAATGTGCATTTATGGGGCCTTAGGTGTAGGCCTTGAGGCTCGCAATCAAAACTAACAAGGATCTTGGCGTGCCACTGTTATCTCAGTATAACAAATGTTGAACAAGTGTGAATTAAGTTGATTACTTGCACCAAGTTACTTAAACTTCTTGTTATCAAAGGATTGTCACAGATGAGTTAAGTCTGCATTAGGTTTTTTTTCTTGCCTTGTAAACAAGGACTTTTAGTTCATAATCTTGTATGTCCAAAACAAAGGGAGTTCAGGGCCCTTTTAACCATTTCCTCGAACATGGTTTGTCCTTAATGAAAACAGATTTATTAAGTTAACTAGATTCGAATGCAAATGGGACTCTTAGGTAGAAAACAGTTGGAAATAACTTGAATACATGCTGAAAAGTACATTAAGGGACAGATCTACTAAATTAAAGTACAAACAAAGAGACTAAGGCAAGATTTCACCTTGTCAAGCAAGGTTGAACTTCTTGCAACCACTTCTCTTTGAGTTTACAGAGGTTGAATGCTAAAAAATGATGGATGGTAAATAGGTTTTACATGAGGGAATCGATACTACAACACTAATGGAAGGTAGCAGAGCTTTTACACTAGACAAAAGATAGCTTTTCTAAGGGAACTAAAGCTAAAAAGATTGAATTTGGACAAGTTTCAGCTTTCTAGGTACGAACTGGCGTGAGAGCAAAGTTTGTATATCTTTTGATTGGTTTTTTTAGTGTCTTTCTCTCTGATGTCTCTTTCTCCTTTTATAGACAATATGGCCCGATTGCTTTGGCTTTGTTCTTGGCTGAGGGCTCGTAGGGGCAGTGAGTCATCATGTATTTAAACCTCCATGCAATTAGAAAGTGTTTTTTGGCTGATAGTGAGTTGGTCTCTGTCATTTGTCACTTCAATCATAGGTATATGGCTTATGCCTTGGTTGAAAAAAGGCTTCAATTTGCTTCGGGCCCCAATGCTGGGCTTCGAGAAAGTTCGACTTGTTTTGGCGCCTTTGGCTCTCCCTAATACAAAGCCCAATGTTAAATATTAACCCAAACAAGAGTAACTAACAAGACGAACGAAAAAACTGAGTAATCAGACATCGAAAAGCATCACAAAAGTGAGCAAAAAGATGGATCTGCTAAAATGATGGAGACATTTAGATGTAACCAAACCAAGAATAACTTGGAAGCTGAGATAGTTTTAGGCAAAAGAAGCATGACATGTCAGACATGAAGCTAAAGGGACATATCACCATAAAAAAGATAAAATAAAGGGTTAATCTCAGTTTACTACTCTAAAGTTTCTTGGTTTTCAACATTTGGTACATGAAGTTTTTTTCATCCCAGAGTGGTACATAAAGTTATAATTTTAGCATTTTCATACATCCGTTAAGGTTGTTGTTAAATTTGTCATTAACTGATGATGTGGCATCCATGTGGACAATGACTAGGCACCATGTGGATATTAAAAAAATGAAATAATAAAAACTAAAAAAAATATAAAAAAAAACTTTTGGGCGTCTTCTCCCTCACCCCTTCCGACCCCTTCCCTTCTTTCCTCTGCACTCACCTTTCCCCCTTCCTCTTCGACACCACTCACTCTATTTCTTTTTTTTTTGTCCTTTGTCTCGTCTTCCTCATTCGCTCCATATTATCCGCTACACCCGCATGCCAATCCACTCCCCTACACCCTAAAACCCCAGCTGGTAGTAATCCGACATGTACCTCTTGGAGAAGCAGCAGTAGTGGCAAAGCAGCAATGGTGAGGGAGATGAGCAAGAATTATGTGCGGCTATGAGCAGCAGAGCAAGAAGCGGTCCAGGCGGTGCTGCTGGGCTGAAGAAATGGGCGGAGACGTGGGCCCAAGAGAAAATCGAAAGCTTGATAGGGTTGAGAAGAGATGTGGACTCTTTTGTCCTTTGTCCCGTCTTCCTCATCCGTTCCGTATTATCCGCTACACCCGCATGCTAGTCCACTCCCCTACACCCTCAAACCCTAGCCAGTAGCAATCCGACATGTAGGAGAACAACAGAAGCGACAGAGCAGCGGTGGTGATAGGGATGAGCAGGAATTGTGTGCGGCTATGAGTAGCAGAGCAGGAGGTGGTCCAGGCGATGCCACTGAGCTGAAGAAACGGGCGGATATGTGGTCCAGGAGGAGATTCAGAACCTGATAGGGTTTATGAGAGATGTGGACTTGGAGGAGGCCATTGATAGAGAGAGAGATGTGGGAGGGAGAGAGAAAGAAATGGAGTGGGTGGTGTCGAAGAGGGAATGGGAAGGGTAGGTGCAGAGGAAAGAGGGGAGGGGGGTCGGAAGGGGTAAGGGAGAAGATGCCTAAAAGTTTGTTTTTTAATTTTTTTAGTTTTTATTATTTTATTATTTTTAATATCCACGTGGCGCCTAGTCATTGTCCACGTCGATGCCACGCTATCAGTTAATGGCAAATTTAACAGCAACATTAATGGATGTATAAAAATGTCCCAAAATTATAACTTTATGTACCACTTTGGGATGAAAAAAACTTCATGTACCAAATGTTGAAAACTAAAAAAATTAGGGTAGTAACTGAAATTAATCCTAAAATAAAATACAATGTAAAAAACAGATAAATCGAAAGCTTTGCTATTAAAACCTACCTTTGTAACCTGTCGAACTTCAACCTTCAACCTTCAACTCAACCTCTTACTTTTGGCATTGAGCTTCTTTCTTAGAACCAGCTACAACTTATATGAACATGAAGCAACCATAGACTTGCTAAACAAGTTACCCAATGAACAATCAGACATAGATACCTATGTGCATTTGTTTTTACGCATATGATATATGACGAAGGTCCGTCTAGAGATTTTTTAGGCCCAGGGCGATGCCAAAAAATGTGCCCTTACTCCATATAAAAAAATTATTTGTTTTTACATGTAAGACGCCGATAAAATTATATTTAGAAAAGCACTTCAAACTCAGTAATTTAGTAACACGGAAAACCTAATTTATTTTGCATCGAGAAAAGTGAACAAAAAAACTTCAGGCTTACAAGTAGATAAATTATAAGTTTTGTCTTCTATATGAAATTTTAAAGTGTTTTGTATAAATCTGTTTGGGCCCAAAATATTGGTGTGGGCCGAGTTAGGAGTTCTCGGCCCAGCAGTATGTTCCTAGTATGAGGCAGATTGATGGGGTGAGTCAAATCCTAGTATAATAAGGAGTCTCAATGGAATGAGGATGCTAAGATTTTAGAAGTAAATGTGGCCGAATAAAGAAATTGGTTCAAAGTTCTAATAGAGGAAGGATTGGTCGAGATCTGGTTAGATTAGGATGAAGAATCCTAATCGAAGTGTAGTTCTGGTTCGGTCATGTCGAGATTGGCTGCTATAAATAAGAAGGGGTACGTCATTCTAAGCCCCCTCCAATTCAACACACAAACTGCCATGCGCAAACCCTCGCTCTACATGAAACCTTTCAAACATCTTGAGATTTTTATTTTCTTTTTTGCCAACACATCTTCAGTTTGGATAAACAACATTATGAAGGCAACCAGTGACGTCTTTAGTTTGGATAAATAGCATTGTTGCCGTAGAATTAGCTGACCCCGAAGCACATTCAGTTTGGATAAACAACACTGCGTCGAGGCCGACTGGTTACCTATCCAAGTCTTGACCAAGAAGAATTTTCAAGTTCTTATTGGCAGAGGTAATCTCATTAGCCTTACAGATTATTGGGCTCGACACATTGAAAGCCGAGTTGTTTATGATTGGATATTCACAAGCAAGTTTCAAAGTTTGGCATTCTAACGGCCGAACGACATTTACTATCAAGACATATATCTCTTTTGAGTACTTGTGTCTGTATAGTTTGGAGCCAGTTCGACATGCTTATACTCTCACGAATATAATCATCGTGATCGAACCCGGTACCGACGATCTGTGAACTTCGCAAGACTAGCAGCCTTGTCATCAGGTTCTAGAACCCGAAAGCCGAAATGTGTTCCTTCCTGGGCCGCAGTTGCAAGATCAAAGTCAGTAGTGCGCTTAATGCAACATCAACAAATTTTACTCCCCGGCTGAGCTCAACCAACAAGTTGGCACGCCCCGCACATAACCGAATGACGTAGTTAACTTATTAATTACTCGACCTGCGCATCATATAGGCTTGGTAGTTTTTAGGATCAACATTTTGGCATGCCTAGTGGGACCCAGTGCTAACTACGAATTTCATGACCATTGAGACATGATCGGCTAAAAAGAGAACAGTCATAGGAAAGTCCACCACCAATCTTCTAGTCTAGAACCCAGGACAAGAAGACTCGTCACAGGCACAGAATCCTTCTATTGCCTTGAAGCCTGAGGCCATAAGTGTGACACACCGAGAAAAGGAAGTTGGCCTTGGCAGCTAGCCCCTTAATGCAAAAACCCCTAACAGAACCAATGGCGTTTTAATAAAAGATTGTGATGAGGATGATAGTGAAGGTTCTGATCTACCTATTAGACCTTTTCTTTGGAGAAGACTCGAATCTCATATTTTCAGTTGAGAAGTAAGAAGCATACTTGAAGTAATACGTAGTAGTGGTGAGGCACACAACAAAGCGCTCGAATTATTGGTTTGTAAAGTTTACGACAACGAACCCACCGATCGTTCCTGACAACTTCCACCAAAGGGTAATACGGTATCAATGCTACAGACCGAGACAGGACTTGCTCGGCTCAAAATGTTCGATTTGGAAAAAAAAGAAGGATCAAGCAGCAGGTCAGACGGATCCGACCAGAGAGAAGAAATAGCATCCGTCGATGTGATCGAGGTCCAAAGAATGATCGATTCAGCTTTGAAAAAGGGGCTGAAGTTCGCAAAGTTCATCCATCCATACCTAGCTTATGTAGAGAAGTTCGAATATCCTAAAGGTTTTAAAATCCTAGATTTCAGCCTTTTTGCTGGTGAATTGTCCCAGTCTTTGTTAGAACATGTGGCTCGGTTCACTGCGCAATGCGGAGATGTTAATAACGACTTCCATACATTGTAACTATTCAACTTCTCGCTAACAGGTTTAGCATTTGCTTGGTACATCAACCTCCCACCCATTCCATCCAAAGTTGGGAGGAACTGGTCGAAAAGTTCCATGAACAATTCTACCAACCCAGAATGGAAATGTCAATTTCATCACTGGCTAGAATGGCTCAAGCATCTAACGAGTGGCCAATGGAACACTTAACGAGGTTCACGTCGGCCAGAAATTGGTGCCGAGTACCTCTCCCTGAAGTTGAATTCATAAGAATCGTTCTGAACGACCTGGATATGGAACATAAAAAGCAATTCTTAGGGGCAAACTTCTGAGATATGTACGAACTGGCCCAGCACGTCGAGCAATATGAGTATTTGCTCCGAGAAGAAAAGATCTTGAAGTCCCCATCTCGATGAACGATTTACAAAAATCCCACGGTTAGCTACGCATTGGCCGAATGCGAGGATTCCCAATATGCCAGTGTGGACACAGCTGAGATAATGATAGATAAACCGTACATATGCAAGGCATTTGCTCAAATTAATTCCAAGGATGCCAAAACCCACTCGGTCTGAAGAGACAAGTAAAACATCAAAAGTTTACACTTTTGATATCACTAAGGCCGATGTAATTTTCAACCAGTTGTTGTTGGCAAAAATCATCAAACTTCGGCCGGGACATAACATTCCCAAGGCCAAAGAGCTGAAAGGCAAAACATATTATAAGTACCATAACTCGAATAAGCATACCACAAACAATTGCGTAGTGTTCCGTGATGCTATTCAAAGCTAGATTGATAAAGGCAAGCTAAAATTTCCTGAAAAACAGATGATTATTAACTTTGATCCCTTCCTTTCAACGACAGTTGGCATGGTAGATGCTCATTTGCCCAAGAGGAAAAGGAAGGGAAAGGCTAAGTTCGTTCCAATACAACATGTCCCAAAGCAGAACTCTCGGTCGAGACTCAAGATTGATCTATTTTCAAACGAACCACCTACAGAGTTTTCAGGACCGGTTATAGTCGAATCTATGTCAGACTCCAGTGCAGAAGAAACTGATGAACTGATAGTTTTATGCAGCCATTGTAAAACACGCGTCATCTTAATCGAACCAAAGGAGAAACCACCTCAGGCTCCAACACCACGACAACCATCCACTGTCGTGGCTACACCTTCAAAGGTACTCAGCGTAGGTTAGCGCCAGAAGGTGTTCGATAGGCTTAGCCCTCAACTATGAATGGACGGCCCAACCTCAGCCAGAAGGCGTCTTGATTTTGATGCGCCGTTTTATAATGAGGATTATTACTCGCATAACTCCAGCAGCTCGAGTTCATCGGCGAATCAAAAAACCTTCAAGCCACCTGAGCCACGTGACCAACATTGGTATAGTTACAATTCTCCTACATGCATGTATACTGCATTATCCAAATCTCAGAAACGTCGAAGCCATTGGATAGATTGCATAGCTCAACGATAGGCAACGCATGCTACTTCAACTACCAAATAGCAACCGAAAGAAGTAACAGGAAGTGGAGATGACCGACAACCCTAGGCAATCATGGCTGAATTACTTTAGGGGAAAAAGGTAATTGATCATGACTTTGAAACCACCATTGAAGAGTCCGAGAAGCACATCAAACTCCTCATTCGGCCCGACGAGATGAAAGCTCGTTTCGAGCATTTCAGAAAAGAAGTTGAAAGCAAGCTTCCCCCATTACCCCTGCAAGAACCGTTAATAAGAGTTTGACGGAATCTACATCCTCCATTCTTCATAGAATCCTTGGAGTAAATGTGAGAATTTCACAAGAAACATTCTGCCAATGATTTGTACGGCCTACCCAAGGCATGTCAAGAAGCCCTCGACCTGGCACTAACTTGCCCTGATGCAGAACAGATTATCCAGAAAACCACTGATCCAGCAATGAACGCCAGGTTCCAGCATATACGTCTAGCTTGGGTCCTCGGCTTGGAGGTTGACCCGTACACAGACATAGACATTGTCGAGCTCTCTTTTTCTTTTGAAAACCTTCAGTATTTACGACATCATTTCGAAGTCTTCTCAGCCGTATCGCCTATGAAGAACGAGCCCGTAAAGCACTGTAGGGACAAAATCAAACCCTAGCAATGAACAAGCTCAAGGATGACAGCCAGAATGAAACTGGTTCAGTTAACATACCACAAGAGCAGGTACCCAATGAGGCTAGAGATAATCAGGTCGAGGATGCTCCAAAGCATGATACTGTACTTGATAACCCGGAAGACGATGACCAAAACCGGATGGGCCCTTCAGTCATTGAAAATATGGAAATCAGCATGGTCCATGTCTTACCTGCTGAATTTCAACCAACCACACACCAACCAAATTCCTCGGATGGGGATGTGATTGCAGAAGAAGTAACATAAGTCGACTTTATCGCCACCGAAGAAGATGGGCAAGCGAGTAAAGCCGACAAACTTAAAGCAGTTATGGCCATACTGTTTCCCCACTCCTCTTCGGTTAATCTTCAACATTTGAAGCCGTTGTATGTAACAGTTCACATTGAAGGTTATCCAATCTTTAAAATCTTCGTCGATTGTAAGGCTACAGTCAATATCATGCCTGTATCCATCATGAAGGCACTACGACGATCTAACAACGAACTCATTCCATCAGGAATAACCATGAACAGCTTTGTCAACGACAAATCTCAGACCAAATGAGTGTTTCCTTTGAAGGTAAACGTTGCAGGTCGCAATCATATGACCGCATTCTTTATCGTCGATTCCAAGACAGAGTATAATGCATTGCTCAGTCAGAATTGGATCCATCAAATAAATTGCATTCCCTCTTCATTATATCAGGTTCTTATCTTTTAGGACGGTAAATTAGTTGTGGTTCATCCAGCCAACAATCATCCGTTTGAAGCCAATATGATTCAGGCATGGTATTACGATGATCACGTCGGCTATATTACCCTACAAGGTTTGAACGAGGAAGGACGGCCGACTCGAATTTCAATACAGAAAGTAATCAAGGTAGGCACCGAGACTGTTCATCAGGATTCGTAAAGACTTAGGTTGGCTGATCTTATCATAGACACTAATGTCTGAAGATAGCTAGAACAGACACCATGCCATGGTTTCATCTACCATGGAACGACTACTGACCCATTGGTATGTTATTTCCAAGCAAGTAAATTCGGACGTAAGCTTAGTTGAATTTTTGGCCAAATGAGACAACGGCCCAATACTTTCACTAAACAAAGTTCAGGCTGCACTAGCCGAGCTCGAGGATAGTCAACCTCAAGTCAAGGATCCTTTAAAGGAAATAAATGTTGGAATGGCCAAAGATCCACGGCCTTTGTTCATTAGTGCTTTGTTACCCCCAACATATAAAAACCAAGCTTTATAATTTGCTCAGAGAATTTAAGGATTGTTTTGCTTAGAGCTACCATGAGATGCCTGGTTTAGATCGAACGCTAGTTGAACATGAATTACACATCAAACCTGGGTGTAAACCATTCCGCCAACCACCTCGGCGATTCTCAACTGAAGTACTACTCGGCATAAAAAATGAACTCGTTCGACTTTTAAAAGCTGGGTTTATTCAGACAGCTCGATACGTCGATTAGTTGGCAAACATCATTCCGGTTTTAAAGAAAAATGGTGTTTTATGTATCTGTATTTATTGATGCACAAAGCCGGAGGTCTTGGAACAACGTAAATCTGACCGTGAATCTGCAAGTAATGTAAATAACACAAGATGTATCGTGGTTCACCCCAAGGTTTGGGCTACGTCCACACTGATTATGTATTTATCTGAGGGAGAGAGAGCTCTGAGAGTGAGAGCTTTGAGAGGGGGTGAGAGGGCCTAGGAATTGGCCTCTCCTAATTGTGAGGGTAAGGGGTCCTTTTATAGAATAAGGACTCCTCACTTATTACATATTTTCCCTTTCATTTATCACATAATTACATTTAAGTCCTCCGAGTATTTGTACGAGATCTACACAAAACAATGATGTTGGGTGAGAATAGGCCAGTTTTTATCTTAGCCGAAATCGCAACCCACTGGAGATTAATTATTCTGCCGTCGAGAAGCTCCGCCTAGCCTTATTTTTCGTTGCATCAAAACTCTGGCATTACATGCTCCCGTCAATCACTCAGGCCATCACCCAAACTGATGTCATTCGTTACATGCTCACTCGGCCTATAGTAAAAGGCCGAATCAGAAAATGGACAATGGCACTGTCTGAATTCAGTTTACAATATGTGCCCCAAAAAGATGTCAAACGCCAAACGTTGGCCGATTTCTTGGCCCAACATCCCTCACCATACGGTTTTGAGGCCAATGACGTTGAAATCGGCATGGTGGAAACACGTGATAATTACTAGACGATGTACTTTGATGGTTCAAGTACTTCAGTTTTGGCTAGCGTTGGGATCGTTATTCAATCCCCAAATCACAATCGCTGGTAATTTTCTCTTAAGCTCGATTTCGATTGTACGAATAATCAGGTTGAATACGAATCCCTTATCATCGACCTTGGTGTCCTACACGATTTGTGGGCAACTCGTGTCTTTATTCTCGGTGGTTCTAAACTTCTGATTAACCAACTTAATGGGACTTTTCGTTGCATGAGTTGTACTCTGGCACCCTATCACATGGTTACCAACTATTTGGCCGTTCGACGATGTTACTTTCAAACACATTTCACGAGTTCGATACACTGACGCAGATGAATTAGCTCAAATAGCCTCCGGAGCACAACTCATGGAGGGCAAACTAGGTCGAGAAATACTTGTGTCAGAACGAGCATACCCGGCCTTGGTTAATCAACAAGTTCTCCAACGTGATTGCGTGATCCATACACGAGTCATGTCCTTACCTTCGTTGTTGAAGTGGAAAGACCCTATAAAGGTTTGCGCAGTCGAGGCAATGCCAGATGATTGGTGAAAGTCAATTATACCATAAGATAAGGGTTCACGCCATGAATTATGTAACGTACCAAAATGAATTGTACCAAAGGGGTGAGGATGGTCTATTACTGTTATGCCTCGGCCTTTACGAGGCTGCTCAGGAATTTGCGGGGCTCATCAGTCTGGACCAAATATGCGATGGTTGCTTCGTCGACACGGTTATTTCTGGCCGAGTATATTGAATGATTGTATTGAGTTTGCACAAGGATGTGTACAATGTCAAATTCATGGGCCTATATAGAGAGTCCCGGCTGAATCACTATATTCGGTCCCCAAACCATGGTTGTTCAGAAGATGGGCCATGAATGTAATCGGCAAAATTGCACCATATTCTGGGTCAGCAAAACATGCGTGGATACTCGTCACGACAGACTACTTCATCAAATGGGTCGAAGCCAAGTCATATACCAAGTTAACGTTTAAAGAAGTCTGTAATTTTGTAGAAGAAAACATCGTAACTAGATTCGGCGTACCAGGAACAATCATAATAGATAATGGAATAATCTTTACATCCGACAGTTTAAGGAGTATACGGTAAATCTAAAAATTTGACTCGAGCAGTCTACTCCATATTACCTGCTGGCGAATGGACAGGCCGAAGCAAGTAATAAGGTTTTGATCGATCTACTCGAAAAAATGGTAAAAGAGAGGCCCGGTATGTGGCATTTAAAGTTAAACGAAGCGTTATGGGCTTATCAAACTTCATTCCAATCAACCACCAGAACGACTCAATACGCTTTAACCTATGGACACGATGCGATAATACCGGTCAAGCTAAGTATAAACTCGTTGCGAGTGATTGAACAAAGTAGTTTGTTCAGTGCCGAGTAC
Organism: Malus sylvestris; assembly: GCF_916048215.2. NCBI lineage: Eukaryota > Viridiplantae > Streptophyta > Magnoliopsida > Rosales > Rosaceae > Malus > Malus sylvestris. The sequence goes on along the minus strand of NC_062269.1, from coordinate 5,925,990 downwards.
AGTTATGCCATGAGACAAGACTTAGAAGACTTGGAAGAAATTTGGTTTGATGCTTATAATTTATTGGTGGCATATAAGATGATTGCCGAGCGAGCCTATAATTAAAGAGTCAGACAAAAAACATTTGGAGAGGGATAGTTGGTTTGGCAAACTGTGCTACCTATGGGGATTAAAGACCCCATGTTCGGCAAATGGTCATCGAATTAGGAAGGACCGTTCGTCATTCATAAAGTTCTCGGTAAGAGGGTATACCACCTCAAGGATCGGACTGGTTTAATTCACAAATTGCTGAACAACAGGAAATTTTTAAAGAAATATTATCCAGTCACTTAGGAGACGCGAGAATAAAAGATCATTTCATTAATTTTGTAAAAGGGCGTACAAGTGAAGTTACAAAAGATTCCTAAGGCCAAAATCCTAAGGGGTCAAAGGAATAAAGGCTTTAAGAACGGCCTTCAGTTCCAACCATCTTACTTTGCCCCTTGTGACTTCAGCTTGCCTCGTTCTTTTATTAAGCTGAAGTTTCTGGATCTGCTTTATGCCAATCGTGAAGTTCGTCAGTCGAGCCTTATTCACTTCAAAATTCTTTTCGAGTTCTGAAGCAACAACCGACCTTTGCCGTTGAAGTTCAGCAATTTAAAATTGAAATTCGGCAATTTGATGATTCAGAATGGCCAGCCACGTTTTCTTTACTTTTATGGCCTCAACCTCCGGCCGACTGGCTTCATAAATAATCTTTGCAGCCTTTAGGTCGTCTTCTGCCCTGAGAGCCTGTTCAAAAATAATAAAGTACTGCCGGGTCTGCTCTAGAAGATTGGATAGGTGGATGACATTTTCGATGCTCAGCAAACCACTGGCTACAAGATCGTTCAGGCATTCTCCTATAGAGTCGAGGCCTTTACATTGAAGGACTTGTGAGGCAGGAAAGGGATAGGAGTTTCTGCAACTTGGCGAAGACATTAGATTCCGCCGTGATCGCCGAAGGCTCTGCCGACACAACAGATGACCCGGCTACTCTAGAAGTATTTGAAAGGAAAGTGTCGAGCTTGACTTCCCATGAAGGCTGCACATGAAAATATTTTAGGCAAAAGGAAAATTGTAAAGAATATAGCAGACATAATTTGTTTTAGACCTGCCGAAATGAGACTTCGGCCATGTCCTATGGTTCATTGCTCGAACCTAGAGAGCTTAATGGACAAGCCCTGTGTTTAAGACTGCTTCTCAATTCACGCGGCTGACGAAGGTTATCTACATTCGACTGCCACTGAGGTGGCCAGGAAATATAGATAACACTCTTCGGCGCATAGAATTTTCGGTGAAAGGAATAATCAGGCACCTGATATTTAATATTTTTCTTGATTCAGACTTGTTATAGTAAAATAAACGAAAGAAATGATTGAGCCTTACAAGGGTCGAAATAACTTATTAATGAGGAATGGGTCTTGATCCTGCGAATGGATTGGTGTCTCCGTTGTCACTTCAGGCTCGACAAGTGGCCTTTTTCCACGATCAGCTGCAGAAGGATCAACCTGGTCAGTCGCCTCAACCATAACCGGAGGGTTAGTGGTAGGGGGTTTAGTTGGTCAAAGGCGACTTATTAGCGGGATTTCTTCGCTGTTGTCATCCTGAAATAAGAGTTGTTAGTATTTGGAATCTAGTTGAAGAAAAAATTGCCAGCAACAAAATCATACCTTTTCCTCCAGAACGACTACTGGTTTTGTTTTTGGATTCTGAAAGAGATTTTTCTCGGCTAAGGTGGCCGCTTCCTCCAAGACAAGTGCAACGGCCGGCCCTGGAGCTACATGTTATTTGACCACCAGATCAACGGTTGGCTCAACCACAACTTGTTGAACGGGACGAACCTCAGGTGCGTGACTAGTATGAGGTTCTGGTTGCATGTCCGCTGAGGCTTGAACATCAAGAAAGTGAGGAGACTCAGCAGTTGCTCATGTGGTTTGGCTGGAGATGACATGAATCTCCCGCTCCCATTTTTTTGCCAACTTCTTGATGCATTTTTTAGTACGGGGAGCGTTGCTCGGCATCTAGGCGAGACCATTTCCCTGGCAAGGTCAACAAAGCAATCACGGTTTTCTTTAGTGAGAGGGCAAGTTTTTTCTTAGCCACGGCCGCAGCTGCCACATCCATATGACTGCCTGAAAAAGCTAAAATCAAATCAGAAAGGGAGTTTGAACAAGTGGCCAAAGTGAAATGAGAAACGCAGACAAATACCTTGAGCCGTTTCTTTGGATTTTGGGGTGGGAGTCTTCTTCAGGCGATCGTCGAAAATTTTCTTGATAACGTTTTCAACCGGTGCACCAAAAAAGTCTTGAGTATATACAGCCCACTAGTCAACAAAGGTCGCAGTATTGAGAGTCTCAGGGACGTTTGGCCGGAGGTGGAATTTCTTGCACCTTTCTTAAAATTCCTACTTAGCCTCCTGCATTATCTTTCTGAAGAACCAGAGAGGTATCATCGGCTTAGGAGAGAATGAGAGGTGAGTAGAGACATTGGGCAGCCTTAGAGGTAGCCGAGTTACCGTGTGGTGAAGTTGGGTTGGTAGACTTTCCAACTTGCCCGCTTAGCATCGCAGCCGAGAGGAAGGTCACGAGTTAACACAAACGATCCCCAGTTCTTTCGAAGGTCAGCATCTTCTGCTTCATTCCATGCCGAGGATGGAAGCTTGATGGAAGAGGGATATTTTTGACGACGGCAGATTAGAAACTCGTCGTTGAAAATGTCTTTTGGGCTGAAAAAGTATTTAAAAACTTCCTCAGCTAAGTGAAGAAGAACGGGTCTAGAGCCCAATTTAAGACCTAGTGCTTCAGAGGACTTGAAGTTGGGGACTTCTAGCCTGAGAGTGGGGAAGTAGGCTTGCAGCTAGAGTTGAAGAACCTAGAATGGGCCATTCTGATGTGGGTCAATCTTGTTGACCGTCGTCTCAACTAGACAGCGGGTGAGGTTGGCAAAGATAGCCGAGCTAAGAGCCAAGATATGACCACTGGCTAGGGCTTCAACAACCGGCATGTTCTTGACCAAACATTTATTCGACTTGGTACAGTAAATAAATTTGTTGTACCAGTAAAATAGGAAGGCTTTGTGTTCTCCCTTCCTAAGGGTTTCTTCCCCTCGGCCAGCGAAATGTTGGATGATGGTGTTGTAGTTGAAGAAATTCTTGTGTAACTTCTGAACTTTTGCTTTTGATGGCTCTTGGTTTTTCTTCCTCAGCGACTCGATAACACGTTATTTGAAGAGTGTCTTGAGGTCGAGGTTGGATTGGTACCCAGAGAGGACGACATTAATCAGAAGACCTGAAGGGGAAATCCCGCTGATGGCTGAGACGTCGAGAATAGTGGGGCCAATAGGGACCGAGTGGGAGGACCATAGTATTGGTGGCAGAGCACCAAAAACCTAGAGCTGCCATGAGAAGTTCTTTGTCCATGGCAATCTCGATGGTCGAAAACTTGATGGCATCGTAAATACCGAGAGTCTTCCATTCCTTGTTGAAGAACTTCTCCATCCTCTCTACCCAAGCTACCCAGGCCACAATAGTTGAAGGCCAAGCCCCCTGAGGTTTGGTCAGTTCCCACTTCGATCAGTCATATCCTTGAAACAAGGGTTCCAAGCAGTGAGCTTTGAGGAGATTGGTAATGGACGCTGAGACATTGTCTTTAAAGAGTGGTTCCAGTAAATGAAGTCCCGACACTTGGCGCATTCGTCGGAAAGTTTGGAGATTAAGGTGTTGGAAGCCATTGAGAACTCGAAGAAATTTCTGGACTTAAAAGTTTTTATAGTTAGAGAATGAGCTTTGAAGGTTGTTCTGGGAGTAAAAGGTTTGAAATTTCTGAAAGCATAAAGGAAAAAAAATGAAGGAATTTGGGTATTTATATGGGTTTTTGGAAGAAGGCCAATCGTTTGATTTTTGAAAAAAGGTAAGACCAGTCAGACAGTTTTGCAATCATCACGGATATTTAGGGAATCCATATGAAGGGAGCGAATAACTCGTGGATTAAGGTGACGTGGTGACGTGTGGCGGCAGGTTTTTATGATGAAAAGACGATTCGATGACCTAACGATTATTTGAGGTATTTCAGTTTTTATTATAGAGGTATAGGAGTCGATTTCGCTTCTTCAAGGTCGAGGCTCGGCCTAGGAATGAAAGCTAAGGACCTCAGAAGCAAAGGGGCAATGTTTGGGCCCAAAATATTGATGTGGGCCGAGTTAGGAGTTGTTCTCAGCCCGGCAGTATGTTTCTAGAATTATCATGGGCTGCTTGGTTAAGATCGGCCGAGTCCTAATATGGGGATGATTGATGGGGTGAGTCGAATCCTAGTATAATAAGGAGTCTCAATGGAATGAGGATGCTGAGATTTGAGAAGTGAATATGGCCGAATAAAGATGTTGGTTCAAAGTCCTAATGGAGGAAGGATTGGCCGAGATCTGGTTAGATTAGGATGAAGAATCCTAATCCGAGTGTAGTTCTGGTTCGGTTATATCGAGATTGGCTGCTATAAATAAGAAGGGGGTGCGTCATTCTAAGCCCCCTCCAATTCAACACACAAACTACCCTGCGCAAACCCTCGCTTTAAGCGAAACCTCTCAAACATCTTGAGATTTTTATTTTCTTTTTCGCTAACACATCTTCAGTTTGGATAAACAACACTATGAAGGCAACCGGCTACATCTTCAGTTTGGATAAACAAAACTGTTGTCGTAGAATCAGCTGACCTTGGAGCACCTTCAGTTTGGATAAACAGCACTGCGTCGAGGCCGACTGGTTACCTATCCAAGTCTCGGCCAAGAAGGATTTTTTAGTTCTTGTTGGCGAAGGTCTTCTCATTAGCCTTTTCGGCGAAGTGAGGTGTTACAGATTATTGGGCTCGACACATTGAAAGCTGAGTTGTTTATGATTGGATATTCACAAGTAAGTTTTAGAGTTCGGCATTCTGATGGCTGAACGACATTTACTATCAAGACATACATCTATTTTGAGTACTTGTGTCCGTATAGTTTGGTGCCAGTTCGACGTGCTTATACTCTCATGAATATAATCACCGTGACCGAACCCGATGCTGACGATCCGTGAACTTCGCAAGACTAGTAGCCTTATCTTCAGGCTCTGGAACCCGAAGGCTGAGACGTGTTCCTTCCTCAACCGTAGTCACAAGATCAAGAAGTCAGCAGCGCACTCAACACAATATCAACAAATTTTACTCCTCAGCTGAGCTCGGCCGTCGAGTTGGCATGCCTCGCACATAACTGAAGGACATAGTTAACTTATTAATTACTTGGCCTGCGCACCACGTAGGCTTGGTAGTTTTTAGGGTGAACAAAATTGTGAGGTGTTTTTTCTTATTTAATAACCTCGTCAATATAAGACTAAAAAAATAATGATATTTTCTAGTCTTTAAAGATAAGTATATGTAATGAATGGGCACCAAATTAAACCTTTTGATGACACGTTATATGATTAGCAAATTTGGTCTAAAAATTTAGTCTACGCATTACCCTTTGTTGTAGATTAGACTTGAATTGGAATGACTATTTCAAAATAGCAACGTACATAGTTACTAGCTAGTAATTAAAAATAAATTAGCAACCAAACAAAAATTTGTAAATATTGAAAAAAAATAAACATGCACATAGCATTTCGAACTTAGGATCTCTTGTTAATTTTAAATACAAAAACCATTGCTTCTAATTAAACTTCTAATCATTTAGCCAAATTTTATAAATTTATATTGTTATGAAAAGAAATTTGTAAAAATTGAAACTTAAATAAGCACACATGTTGTTTTGAACCCAAGACCTCCTCATTAATTTCAAACAACAAAATCACCGATTCTAGTTAAATTTCTTTGTCATTAAACCAAATTTAATAAATTTATACTCGTATGAAAATGCATATAAATATGCCACACTAATAATTTTGATGTTCCTAATTTTTTTGGGCCCCAGACGGTCGCCCTGCCGGCACTGGGCCTAGGCCTGCCCTGTATATGACATGTGTATACATGTACAACTATCTATATCTATGATTTAAACAAACCCGATAAGAACTACAAGGAATGTGTGAACAAAATAATTGCTGACATATACATCACTCGATACAATTTCTGACAGATACATCACTCGATACAAAGAAATGTAAGAACAAAACAATTTTTGCGCTCTTACCAACAAGGACCTTCAAAACTGCTAGCTAGCAGTAGGATTGCAAAGACTGATTATCATCAGCAGCCTACCCTTCTTACAAGAGAGCTAGCAGCAAGTTTGGCTTGTTTAATTATTTCCGAACCGAAAAACTTTGTGCTCTTGTGTAAGAACCAAGCCAAACCTAGCTTGAGCTCGGAAATAATTAAACAAGCCAAACTTGAGCACAATGTTTTTAGATTCGGTTTTACAACCATAACTATATTCGCAAACACTGATGTAATTTCCGTCAGTAATCAAGGGACCAAAACAACAATTTGATAATAGTTCAAGAAGTAGTGGTCCAATTATTTATTGAAAGAACGGAAAATTGAACTGGTGATCCAATTATTAAGGTTTTGAAAGAATGTCAAATGGTGGCCAGTTTGATCCAAGGAAGGTAAAACAACCAACACATCAAACACAACAACTGGTCAGTCAATGCAGGCCCGGTTCAAAGCAACCAATCGAAATAAAACTTTCATGACTTCAAGGAAATCACATTTTCCAGTAACAAACGATTTTTAGTGGAATCAATCTGCTCCCTGCACCTTTCCATTCTCATCTGTATTTTTAACTTCTTCTTTCTCCATTTACGCGTTTTTGAACAACCTAGTTTTCTAGTAAAGCATGGCTCCACACGATAGAAACTTTTATAGGGCCATATGAATTGAAAAGATATCCTTTCCGGATCTCTTTCTCTAAAACCATCAGATCAAATGATCGGGTTTTTGAAATTTGATCCAACGGCTAAAAACTATTATAGCTTTTAATTATTTTTTTACTAACTTCTCTGTTTTTAGCCGTTGGATTAAATTTCAAAAGCCTAGATCACTTAATCCGGTAGCTTTGGAGGGAGAGATCCAAAGAGGATCTTTTTCCATATGAATTGAGGAATCCTTTTAAGTATCAGTTCCCGTGTCACGTTACATATACACTTAAGAAAAATACAAGGAAAACTTTCGTTGGTGTTTGGATCTCACCCGACCCATTTTGGTGGACCTCTCTTTGGCATTTGGATCTCACACGACCCATTTTGGTGGACCTGGATGCAAGAGTCTATTCTTGTATGTATTTTGAGTTTATAGTTAGTAAATTCGCGTGTAATATGCATATGGTACAATTTTTTTTACATCTTAAAGATTGCACTTGTTTTTAAGCTCTAATATATGATACATGTGTTCTACACGTACATACATACTTTTTATTTTTAGGGGTGTAATATCCACACACCCCATTTTACTTCTCACATACCTTTTTAATTTTCAGCCGTTGGATCGGATGAATTGAAGAAGATCAATGGACAGAAATTATCAAGGGGTGTGTGAGAAGTAAAATGGGGTGTGTGGATAGCACACCCCTATTTTTAATACACGTTTAAATATTTTTCAATAATACAAATAATTTTTCATCTCTATTAGAAAGATAATACAAATGATAGTACAAATAGATGGTAAGAATAACATTTTTTAATATTAAATTCAAAAATGCTTATTTTTAGCTACACTATGTAGAACTCTATTTTGCTCTCACTTTGCCTCCTGACTCCTGTAACTCAGAAATCACCACTTTACTTCTTAAAACTCAAAATTCGTTCCACTTTGACTTGTGGACTCTCTTCTTCCTAAAACGTTTATGTCACATCCTAAAACATATGTGGGATCCAACAACCAATAAGACTATGCCACATGAGCAATAAATTTGATTATAAATCTCTATTATGTGTTAACATTCTAGACTCAGAAAAAATTAAGTTTAAAAGAAATTAAAGAGATGAAAACTAAAAAATAAATTGATTTGCATGGTGCACCCAAATCAAAATCACATAAGAGATTAACAAATCTAAGACAACGTGGAGAGAATTTTGAGTTTTATAGAGAAGACTTTCAAGTTTCAAGGGAAAAATGCAATCAAAATCGAATTCCATGGAGCAAAGTGAAGTGAACTTTGAGTTTTAGAGGTAAAGTGGCGACTTTTGAGCTGCAATGAGCAAAATTGGATTAAATTCGAGTTTCATAGGACATAGCTAAAAGTAAGTCTTTAATAAAAATGAAAACTAATGAAAATAACTCTAAAACTTTACATTTTAACCAAAAGCTATCCTATAACTTTATTTAATAATAAAGACACAAGAAAAAAAAAACCTTATTGGCGCGCGTGCAACTCAATGAGCACTCCCAGGTACTTAACATCAATTTCTTCAAACATTGGGGTTTTCAGGGTTTTCACCCACTTCAATTTTTTTTTTAGTAATTTTTTTTGTTATTATGGAATTTCCTGTTCACGGCCACTGGGTGATCTCCAACTTTCTCAAGAATTTTTCACCACTCCAACATTTTTGTTCGCTCCCACTCCAACATTTTTATGTGATTACAAAGCTATGTAGCTTCGTAGCAAGGGTTGTGTTTGATTTGGGTATCTCATGAAGAGAACGTGAAAAAGAAGGGAGGAACAACTGAGTATCTCTTGAAGGTGGTTGTTGCGCAGAGGATGCATCAAAATCAAAGAAGGCATTATTTTTAAAACTGAACCAAAAAACTGGACCAAGAAATAGACTATTTATGAAACTGGACCAAGAAAAAGACACTATTTATGAAACTAGACCAAGTCAGATATGGAACTGTACAAATTACTATACACTATATATGAAATTGGACCAAGAACTAGACACTATTTATGAAAAATGATGAAGAACTAGGCACTATATATGATAGTGGACCAAGAACTAGGCACTATATATGAAACTGGACAAAGAGTGAGACACTAGTTATGAAATTGTACCAATTACTATACACTATTTATAAAACTGGACCCAATAACTAGGCACTATTTATGAAAGTGAACCAAGAACTAGGCACTATTTATGAATTTGGATCAATAAATAGTGTAATCCTATTCAATTTCATAAATAATATAGTACCGTTCAGTTTCATAAATAGTATATGTTGATGCACAAAATCAGTGGGGACTTTGGTACAACAGAAAGTGTCAAGTTTGCGACCTTCGCTAGATTGCTTCAGTCACTAGTGTGGATAAGTATATAAATGGATGGAGACAGTGAAGCAAACACAAGATGTACATGGTTCACCCTGATCGGCTACGTCTACGGAGTAGAGGAATTCTTATTAATTGTGAAGGGTTTACACAAGTACATAAGTTCAAGCTCTCTTTTAGTGAGAACAAGTGAATGATTTAGTACAAATGACATTCGGAAATATTGTGAGATAATGATCTTTATGTATAGAAGAGAGTTTCCAGTTTCATTCTGACATTGACATGTGTCGTGTTGTGATTGGCTTCTGATGTTGACACGTGTCGCGCTATGATTGGCTCCTGGTTTGAGGGAAACTCTTATGGGTCCCTGACGGTATAACGTTGACCGGTGCTCAGTAGTTTCGGGATTGGTCAAGTATGGTACAAACAGTGCTCCCCTAAGTTCCCGAGTGAGGGAAGCTCCTCGGTTGGGGACTTGCAAGATCCAGCCCATTGAGTAATCACGAAACTTCTAAGTACCGAAGTGTGGCATCATTTTCACTTGCCTTATCTGTCTCATATGTAGATGTGGCATCTTCTCTGGAAGTACTTTTTCACCATCCAGGGGTGGTATCTTTAACCGATGAAGATGCACAAGGTAATGTATCAATTTCACTTGAAGCTTACTTGTAGTTTCGGGCTTGGTCAAGTACGATACAAACCCTATAGTAGGAGTCCCCCAAGTCGCCGAGCTAGGAGATATGACCAATGAGGTAACAGACAAGGTAAGCAATCGGACTTCCAAGCAAGCAACCTGGATTAGAGGTTCGACTTCGGCTTCCGGTTGATTGTTCTCATTCTCCTTGTGTCATAAACAGCAACAAGAATAAAGGGAAGCAAATGGAGAAGAGATGATATAAGATACTTTTGCTTTTGAAGAAGTAACTTTCCACATGCTTATTCTTGAACTGGACTGGAGGGTTTTCTGGTTTCCTCCAGAGTATAAGGCCGACTCAAAAATTTGAGGGTCAAAACAAGTCCATCAAATCTAGAGTACGTTCGACCCTGATGATATAGGATACTTTTGCTGTTGACAAAGTAGTGGATGTATCGGCACGTGTTCTGTTACGCTTGTCTCCACGTGCTTCCTTGTATCCTTCTCACTTGCCCTATCTGTTCCTCAGGCAGATGTGGTATCTTCTTTGGAAGCATAAGATGTTGAAGATGAGTACTCAAGAGAAATGCCAGGTAAGTAATTAGGCAAAGGGTTACAGGCAGTCAGTTCCTGACTGGAAGCTGGATTCCAAGTGCTGACTAATTACTCTTTTTCTTCTTGTCTTGCAGGTAAGAATAAGGCCAAAGGAAAAGACAAGGAAAAAGCATGATATGGGATACTCTTGCTTTTAACCCTAATGATATGAGATACTCTTGCTCTGGTGTGGCTTGTTTGCAGAGGTATTATCGGGAGGAAAAGAAGCTGAGTATTTCGAGAGACTCTGCTAAGAGTGCCCTCTCTGATGTGAAGAAAAGTTGAGCATTTTTTTTATTTGCAGGTCTGCCTGGTTGTGGAGGATGAAGGTCAACATATATAGAAGTATCCCTAACAACAAGTAGTAATGTTATTCCTTTACCTTTCTTGGTCATAGCAATGTAGTGGGAGCTGCAAGCTTCGCGTGTTTTAACTTTGTCAGAGCACTTTGAAAAAGTGGTATGTGGTATCTGGAAAGCTGATGTTGCGTGTGAAGATTGCAGATAAGCTTTATCCAAGGAAATCTGGCTCTCGAAGTTTGGAGAGAGGTGCCTCTTCAGTTTTCGAACAAGCAATCCTGTCAAGGATCTGGCTCTCGAGATTCAGAGAACGATGCCTCTTCTATTTTTGAGAAAGCAATCATGTTGGGAGTCTGACTCTTAAGATTCGGAGAGCATTGTCTCTTCGATTTTTTAGAAAGTAATCATGTTGGGAGTCTGGCTCTCGAGATTCAGAGGGCGGTACCTCTTCAATTTTTGAGCACATAATCCTGTTGGAAGTCTGGCTCTTAAGATTCGGAGAGCAGTGCCTCTTCGACTTTTGAGAAAGCAATCCTGTTGGGAGTCTGACTTGAGCAGTGTCTTTTCGATTCTTAAGAAAGTAATCCTGTTGGGAATCTAGCTCTTGAGATTCAGAGGGCGGTGCCTCTTCGATTTTTAAGCACGTAATCCTGTTGGGAGTTTGGCTCTCGAGATTCGGAGAGATGTGCCTTTTTGATTTTTGAGCAAGCAATCTTGTTGGGAGTGTTTTCTCGAATGTGAGTAAAGGTTTGGCATTTTTACCAGTCTGCCTTGCCACGGAGCACGGAGGTTGACACACATTAGGACTTTCTAGTTATCAAGCAGTGATGCTGTTCCTTGACCCTTGTGGGTAATAGTAGGGTAGCTGGACCTTCAAAATTTATGTGTCTAAACTTTGTCAGAGATCTTTGGCAAAGTTATCTGTGGTACCTGATGAGCTGATGTTGCGTGTGGAAAATTATGCCTTTTCAGAATCCGGAGAGTGGTGCCTCCTCGATTTTTGAACCAACGGCCCTGTTGCCCTTTCTTTTATTAGGGCACCAATTGTGTGCAAGAAGTACATTCAAAGAGTTATTTCTTGTAGGAATTTTCCCCTTACTTCAAAGATTTATTGCACCTCATTTCTCCTTCATCATTTCTGAGAATGTCTGGCTCATCCGACTGTCGTTTTGACTTGAACTTTGGTAAAGAGGCAGCCGTGCCTTCTCAAGACAACATATGGTGCCCATCCTTCTTATCCCCTACTGGTTCTCTTACCGTTGGGGACTCTGTGATGAAGAATGATATGATCGCTGCGATGGTGGCCAGGAACCTTCTCACTCACAAAGATAACAGACTACTTTCCAAACGGTCTGATGAGTTGGCTGTTAAGGATTCTCTGGCTCTCAGTGTTCAGTGTGCAGGTTCTATGTTTAATATGGCCCAACGTTTATTTGCTCAAACCCGCCAAGTTGAATTATTGGCGACTAAAGTGATAAGTCTAAAACAGGAGATCAGAAGGCTCAAGCATGAGAATAAACAGTTGCACAGGCTCGCACATGACTATGCTACAAACATGAAGAGGAAGCTCGACCAGCTGCAGGAATCTGATGGTCAGATTTTACTTGATCATCAGAGGTTTGTGGGTTTGTTTCAAAGGCATTTATTGCCTTCGTCTTCTAGGGTTGTACCGCGTAATGAAGCTCCAAATGATCAACCTTCGGTGCCTCCTCCTTCTAGAGTTCTGCCTAGTACTGAGGCTCCGAATAATCACCTTCTGGTGCCTCCTCTTTCTGGGGCTCTGCCAATTGCTGAGACTTCTCTTGAGCAACCTTTGTGAAGGCTCCCTCTTGTTTGTTTATTTTGATTCATGTATATGTACATATTTGTAACTTATCGGAGATATCAATAAACAAGCTTTGCTTCATTTCAACGTATTGTGTTAAATACACCAAGGCCTTCTTCACTAAGTTCTTTGAATTTTTCCTTTTGTTGAAGCTTGTATGTTGAAGCTTTGTGGGTGAAGCATGTAGGTTGAAGTAGTGCTTCCTTAATTTCTCGAGTGAGGAAAACTTCTAGTTTGGAGACTTGAAAAATCCAAACCACTGAGTGGTCGTGAGACTTCTGAGTATCAAGGTGCAGTAGCATATGGTAGGAGTCCCCCAAGTCTCCGGTCGAGGGAGTTGACGAATAAGGCATTTCCTATCTAAGTGGTAGCCCAAAACTCCTTCTTCATATATATTTGTTATGAAAGTTGTTAGGCCCAAAGAAGAGGATTTTTTTTTCTTCGAATTTTCGAATTTTTAAATTTCCGAATTTTTGAATTTTCAAATTTCCGAAAAAAAAAAAAATATATATATATATATATATATATATATTTGAATGAGGCATTTCCTTTCTAAATGGGTTAAGCTTTTGTGGGTCAAACTTTTGTAGGTTCTTTTGTAAGTGAAGCTTTTGTGGGTCAAGCTTTTGTAGTTGAAGCTTTTATGGGTGAAGCTTTTATGGGTGAAGCTTTTATGTTGAAGCTTTTGTGGGTGAAGCTTTTGCGGGTGAAGCTTTTGTGTTGAAGCTTTTGTAGGTGAAGCTTTGGAGTTGAAGCTTTGTAGGTGAAGCTTTGGAGTTGAAGCTTTTGTTGGGTACCATGAATTGATTTTGCATCACACTATCTTGATCAAGATAGTGTGAAGCTTTTGAGAATTTGTAGTTGTCCTCCATTGATGAAGCTTTTGTTGGTAAAGCTTTTGTGTTGAAGCTTTTGTGGGTGAAGCTTTTGTAGGTCAAGCTTTTGTGGGTCAAGTTTTTGTGGGTCAAGCTTTTGTAGGTGAAACTTTTGTGGGTGAAGCTTTTGTGTTAAAGCTTTTGTGGGTGAAGCTTTTGTAGGTGAAGCTTTGGAGTTGAAGCTTTGTAGGTGAAGCTTTGGAGTTGAAGCTTTTGAAGGTGAAGCTTTGGAGTTAAAGTTTTGTAGGTGAAGCTTTGGAGTTAAAGCTTTTGTTGGGTACCATGAATTGATTTTGCTTCACACTATCTTGATCAAGATACTGTGAAGCTTTTGAGAATTTGTAGATGTCCTCCATTGATGAAGCTTTTGTTGGATTTCCCTTTTTTTTTTTTTTTGGGAAATAGAAATTTGAAAATGTGGGAGAGACAACATATACAAATTTTGCTTCCACACTGTTGAGCAAAAGATTATGATGCAAGCCACACCTTGTAGTAGTCGAAGGTTTGGATGAACCATATAAATTGAATTTGCTTCGAACAGTCTTGAATTTGCTTCGAAGGTTTGAGAATTGTAGTTGCCCTCCATTGATGAAGCTTTTGTTGGCACCATAAATTGGTTTTGCTTCACACTGTCTTGATCAAAAGTGTGTGAAGCTTTTGAGAATTGTGGTTGCCTTCCATTGATGAAGCTCTTATTGGCACCATAAATTGGTTTTGCTTCACACTGTCTTGATCAAGAGTGTGTGAAGCTTTTGAGAATTGTGGTTGCCCTCCATTGATGAAGCTTTTGTTGGCACCATAGATTGGTTTTGCTTCACACTGTCTTGATTAAGAGTGTGTGAAGCTTTTGAGAATTGTGGTTGAACTCCTTTGATGACAACATATACAAATTTTGCTTCCACACTGTTGAGCAAAAGATTCTGATGCAAGCCACACCTTGTAATGTTTGCATTATTACAAAGGAGAAATGTCTGAAGCAAATGCAAGAGGGCTGAATAGCTTGATCTTCGTATGTCATGCACTGAAGTTGTTGTTGGCTTGCAATAGACTTTGTTAGTGACTATAACTCTTGTTGGGCATAAGTGCTCCCCTAGTTGAGTTGTAAAACATGAGGGTTTTTTATTATTTGTGAATGCTAGGAGTTCACATGTACAAGTTGTACCACTCGTCTTCTGTTTGGTGGAATGAATGGTGAGTTGCTTTCATCACATGATTGGTGGCACAAAGATGATTTCCTTATTCACCTGGTTGGTGGCATGAGTGGCAAGTTGCCAAATGATATTAAAGTATGGGTTATACATTTCATCACCTGGTTAATGGCATGAATGAGAGTACGGGTTGTACATTTTATCACCTGGTTGGTGGCACGAAGATGAGTTCCTTCTTCACCTGGTTGGTGGTATGAAGGAGAGTACAGGTTGTACATTTTATCACCTGGTTGGTGGCACGAAGATGAGTTCTTTCTTCACCTGGTTGGTGGCATGAGTGGCAAGTTGCCAAATGATATTAGAGTACATGTTGTACATTTCATCACTTGGTTGGTGGCATGAATATGAGTTCCTTCTTCACCTGGTTGGTGGCATGAGTGGCAAGTTGCCAAACGATATTAGAGTACGGGTTGTACATTTCATCACTTGGTTGGTGGCACGAAGATGGGTTCCTTCTTCACCTGGTTGGTGGCATGAGTGGCAAGTTGCCAAATGATATTAGAGTACGGGTTGTACATTTCATCACCTGGTTGGTCGCATGAAAGAGAGTACGGGTTGTACATTTCATCACCTGGTTGGTGGCATGAAGATGAGTTCCTTCTTCACATTCCATCACCTAGTTGGTGAGAATAAGGGCAAGGTGTCGAGGAACATTGTAGCAAGTGTCAAAGACACAAAGTATGTTGAACCCTTTTGAAGCACAGTTGGCTTATGTATGGATGTGTTGGAATGTATGATGTTTATGTATGAATGTGTTGGAATGTATGATGTTTATGTATGAATGTGTTGGAATGCATGATGTTTATGTTGATTAATATGAGTGATGCTTATGAATGTTTTGCTATGCATGAAGGGATCCATGCTTTTGATATGTGAACCATGTTGGTTGTAACACTTAGTGTCATATACTTTGTGTCAAAGTACGCATGTTGAAGCTCTAAGTTGGAGTAGAAGGGTAGGTCAGCGTAGACCAAGTGTTCCAGTGCTAGGAACGCAAAAGACTCAAAAGAAGTTGTCTGAATTCCCTCTTCTTTAAAAATTTTCCGAATGGTTTGTGTGACAAAAGATCTCAAGCGGTTGAGAGTCAAAACATTTGTAATGTGTATACCTTCTTATAATAGCATTTCCTTCAGTACCTGGTCATCCACTTTGAAAGAGTGAGGCCTGGCCCCATAGTCATAATAGTCGACGATACGTTCACCCCTGGTTGTCTTGATACGAACTTTTATCCCTCTTGTTGTAATGGGTTTGCTGAGAGTAAAAATCCTTCCTCTTACCAAGAGACAGATACGTTTAGTGACTTAAAAAGTAACTAAATGAGGCAGGAGATGATGCAATGGGTGTCTGAATGGCCAAGATCTCCTCACTTGGCAGAACTTGACTTCCACTTACCACGTGTTGATAGGGGTTAACCATATGGGGGTTCCCTTGGTATGTCCTTGCTTCAGCAGAGGCGTGGTTGTAAGCTTGTGTTATCACCTCAGAGTAAGTCTTCCAAGTGCTGGCATTGATCATGTACTTGAAGAAACAATCACGTAGGCCTGCCGTGAAGGCCTTGAGGGCGGTCTTGTCATCTACCTCAGCGCAACGAGAATACTCATGGCTGAAGTGACCGGCATACTCTCGTAGTGACTCGTCCGGCTTCTGGCAAATAGTGTACAAGTCATCTATAGAATGTAAGCGATCGGTCTGAAAGATATGTTGAGAGACAAACAGTTTCCTCAGTTCCTTAAATGAGTCTACTGTCTCAGGTGGAAGACGGCAATACCAGTTTAGAGCTCCGCCAGAGAGGGTGGAGGGGAAGAGAAGACACCGTTCTTCGTCGGTGTTAATCCGATATGCCATGGTGGACTCAAAGAGGTTAAGGTGTTCAATTGGATCCTTCATTCCAGTATAGAGTTGTAAACCAAGCTTTTGTTTTGTCTTCGCTTGAAGGGGGTGTCGAGGATCCTTCTTGTGAGAGGGCCAAGCTTGGGTTGGTTCCAGTCAGGTATCTCGGCCTAACATTCGGCCTTCAACTTGTTTACTTCCTCAATGAGCTGTAGGACAAGAGAGTCCTGAGTGGAGTCATGTACCACTGGAATTTTCTTTCATAAGTCTCCATCGTCTCTTGGAAGTAGGAAAGTTTGAGCAAGGGCGTGTGGTTTTTTCTTGGACTCACCGTACTGACTTTTAAGGCGAGTCTGTCAGAATACCTCAGAGTCCCCCGTACTTTCATGTTCCTCTGGGACCTGTAGTTTCTTCCCCAGATTGACAGCTAGCCTGGGTCGTTGGAGGGGACCGGGTCTTTTAGAAACCATTGGGTCATTGATCTTTGGGCATATATGGAGGGGATTCTCTCGACTTTCGATCTTTCCAACCCTTCTGCAAGGAGGTGTCTTCCTCCACTTCTTCTACTTCGGGTCGAAGCATCTGGGTTGAGATAAGTCTCATGTTGATCAATGTTTTGATGATTAGCTCGCTCCTCATCAGGGATATCCATGTCGAAAGGAGGTGACCCTCCGTGTTGGGGGGCACCCAGATGATGATTGATGTCCACAGGGGCAACGAGCTCGCGTGTTTGAGTACGCCTAGTTTCGTGGAGCGTCTCAAAGAGCTTCTCGTACTGTTCCTGGAGGACCTCATTTTTCATTGCTATCTTGTTGTTCTGAGCTTCTAGCTCATCAACTTTAGCTTGAAGAGCAACCCTCTTTCCTTCATTCTTTCGTTGTTTCGCACTAGGTGCAAGAGGGGTGTCATTCTGTGTGTTGTGGCTTCCTTCGCTCCCCATGTTGGAGAGGGATGCCTGGTCAGAAGAGAATGTATGAGTGGTGGAAACCAACTTGGCAAAGCGGAAGAGAGTGAGAATAAGTGTCGTTCCCACAGACGGCACCAAATGTTGATGCACAAAATTAGTGGGGACTTTGGTACAACAGAAAGTGTCAAGTTTGTAACCTTCGCTAGATTGCTTCAGTCACTAGTGTGGATAAGTATCTAAATGGATGGAGACAGGGAAGCAAATACAAGATGTACGTGGTTCACCCAAATTGGCTATGTCCACGGAGTAGAGGAATTCTCATTAATTGTGAAGGTTTTGCACAAGTACATAGGTTCAAGCTCTCCTTTAGTGAGTACAAGTGAATGATTTAGTACAAATGACATTCGGAAATATTGTGAGAGAATGATCTCTATTTATAGAAGAGAGTTTCTAGTTTCATTCTGACATTGACACGTGTCATGTTGTGATTGGCTTCTGATGTTGACACGTGTCGCGCTATGATTGGCTTCTGATGTCAACACGTGTCGCGCTGTGATTGGCCTCCTGGTTGGAGGGCAACTCTTCTGGGTCCTTGACGGTATAACGTTGACCGGTGCTCAGTAGTTTCAGGATTGGTCAAGTATGGTACAAACAATATAGTACCATTAAGTTTCATAAACAATATAGTACTGTTCAATTTCATAAATAGTATTTGTGATGGATGGGTTAGGTTTTTTTTTTTTTTTTATATCAAAATTGTGTCATTTTCATTAAAATTTAAGTTTTTTTTTCATTAAATAAAGTTATAGCCTCATCAATATAAGACTAAAAAAATAATGATATTTTCTAGTCTTTAAAGATATGTATAAGTAATGAATGGGCACCAAATTAAACCTTTTGATGACACGTTATATGATTTGCAAATTTGGTCTAAAAATTTAGTATACGCTTTACCCTTTGTTGTAGATTAGACTTGAATTGGAACGACTATTTCAAAATAGCAACCTACATAGTTACTAGCTAGTAATTAAAAATAAATTAGCAACCAAACAAAAATTTGTAAATATTGAAAAAAATAAACATGCACATAGCATTTCGAACTTAGAACCTCTTGTTAATTTTAAATACAAAAACCATTGCTTCTAATTAAACTTCTAATCATTTAGCTAAATTTTATAAATTTATATTGTTATGAAAAGAAATTTGTAAAAATTGAAACTTAAATAAGCACACATGTTGTTTTGAACCCAAGACCACCTCGTTAATTTCAAACAACAAAATCACCGATTCTAGTTAAATTTCTTTGTCATTAAACCAAATTTAATAAATTTATACTCGTATGAAAATGTATATAAATATGTCACACTAATAATTTTGGTGCCCATAATTTTTTTCGGCCCTGGACGGTCGCCTTGCCCGCACTGGGCCTAGGCCTGCCCTGTATATGACATGTGTATACATGTACAACTATCTATATCTATGATTTAAGCAAACCCGAAAAGAACTACTTAAGTAACCTATACTACAAGGAATGTGTGAACAAAATAATTGCTGACATATACATCACTCAATGCAAAGAAATGTAAGAACAAAACAATTTTTGCGCTCTTACCAACAAGGACCTTCAAAAATGCTAGCTAGCAACAGGATTGCAAAGACTGATTCTCATTTGCAGCCTCCCCTTCTTACAAGAGAGCTAGTAGCAAGTTTGGCTTGTTTAATAATTTCCGAACCTACAAATATTGTGCTCTCATGTAAGAACCAAGCCAAACCTAGCTTGAGCTCGGAAATAATTAAACAAGCCAAACTTGAGCACAATGTTTTTAGGTTCGGCTTTACAACCATAGCTATATTTGCAAACACTGATGTAATTTCCGTCAGTAATCAAGGCACCAAAACAATAATTTGATAATAGTTCTGTTCGTCTTGAGGAATATCCAGTGGGGACTTTTCTTGGCCAACGAGCACACAGCTCCCCGAGAGGTTTGGCGCCAGTTGATATTGTCTATCGGGCTTCTGCTTATTGGCGGGCTATAAGAGAAGGACAGAGTTAATCCTGAAAGGTGCCTTTATGGGGCCTTAGGTGTAGGCCTTGAGGCTCACAATCAAAATTAACATTTAGGTGTTCAGGCACTGTCATCTTTAGCATGACAGATGTAAAACAAATGTTCAGTTTGATTAAATATGCCCGAATTTAGTAATGAAAGGTGCCTTTGTGGGGCCTTAGGTGTAGGCATTGAGACTTCCAATCAAAACTAATTAAGTACTCGAACATATATTGGTTGTTTCATTGTTGCAGAAGTATCACAACCGTTATACCTTAATCGCTCGAGCCCGCAGAGCAGAACGGACTCAGATAGGTGCCTTTGTGGAACCTTAGATATAGGCTATAAGGCTTCTCATCAGAATTAATTCTATACTCAAGCGTTCTGTAGCAATCATGATATAACAGAAGTAAAACTAAGAAATAGGCTAATTATTTGCACCCCAAGTAACTTCGGACTTCTTGTTATCAAGGACTGTCGTGGATGGGTTAAGTCCACATAGGGTTCTTTTTATGCCTTGAGATCAAGGACTTTTAATTGATAAATCTTGTATGCCCGAATGGTTAGAACTTAGAAGTCTTTTAATCATAAACTAGCTAGAAATAACTTGGATGCAGCTGGAAATATACATCATATTACTAGATTTATGAATGAAAGACAAAAACAAAGGAGGTCGGGCAAGATTTCACCTTGTCGGGCAAGACTGATCGTCTTGCAACTTCCTCTCTTTGTGATTTACAAAGGCTTTGAATGCTAGAAAGGGAGATTGGGAGATGAGTTTACAAGAGGTAATCGATACTACAACAAGATTTAGATAGGGTAGCAGAGCTTTTACAAAGGCTTTCTGGTGAAGGTTGATCCCTAAAGGGATGAAGGCTTGAGGGCTGACTACAGCTTCGTGAAGGCAAATCTGGCTTGAGCAGAGTTTGTGCTTGTATTTGTTTGTTTGATTGAGTGTCCTTGTCCCTGATTTTTCTTCCTCCTTTTATAGACGATTTGGCTTGGCTGCCTGCAGTATTTATTTTGCCCGAATGCATCTGAAGGGTAATGACTCATCAGCTTTTTACTTGTACTGCCATTGTAAAGTACTTTTGAGCTGATTAGCTGGCTGGTCTACATCACTTAACCTCTAGGTAGGTGAGCAGGTGGTTTGAGTGATCTGCACTTAGTCAAGAAAAAGGCTCCTTCTTTCTTCTAGGCTTCGGCTAGGCCTTGGACTTTTCCTCCTTCTAGACCTTCTTTTGGGCTAACCCCCTTTTTAGCCCAAAATTTAAGTTTTATCTCAAACAAGTTCAAGAACTAGTGATCCAATTATTTATTGAAATAACGGAAAATTGAACTAGTGATCCAATTATTAAGGCTTTGAAAGAACGTCAAATGGTGGCCAGTTTGATCCAAGGAAGGTAAAACAACCAACACATCAAACACAACAACTGGTCAGTCAATGCAGGTCCGGTTCAAAGCACAAAAGTCAATGGCGGGCCCAGAAAAAGGGCAGCCGATCATTCATGACATGACCGCCAAGGTCAAGACGACTATGTTAACCAATCGAATTAAAACCTTCATGACTTCAAGGGAATCACATTTTCCAGTAACAAACGATTTTTAGTGGAATCAATCTGCACCTTCCCATTCTCATCTATATTTTTAACTTCTTCTTTCTCCATTTACGCGTTTTTGAACAACCTAGTTTTCAAGTAAAGCATGGCTCCACACGATAGAAACTTTTATAGGGCCGTATGTATTGGAAAGATATCCTCTCTGGATCTCTTTTTCTAAAGCTTCCATATCAAATGATCCGGCTTTTTTTAATTTGATTCAATGGTTAAAAACTATTATAGCTTATAAATTTTTTTTTACCAACTTCTCTGTTTTTAGCCGTTGGATTAAATTTCAAAAGTCTAGATCACTTAATTTGGTGGCTTTGAAGGGAGAGATCCGGAGAGGATCTCTTTCCATATGAATTGAGGAATCCTTTTAAGTATCAGTTCCCGTGTCACGTTACATAAACACTTAAGAAAAATACAAGGAAAACTCTCGTTGGCGTTTGGATCTCACCCGACCCATTTTGGTGGACCTCTCTTTGGCATTTGGATCTCACACGACCCATTTTGGGGACCTGGATGCAAGAGTCTCTTCCTGTATGTATTTTGAGTTTATAGTTAGTAAATTTGCATGTAATATGCATATGGTACAATTTTTGTACATCTTAAAGATTGCACTTGTTTTTAAGCTCTAATATATGATACATGTGTTCTACAAGTACATACATACTTTTTATTTTAGGGGTGTGATATCCACACACCCCATTTTACTTCTCACACCCCTTTTTAATTTTCAGTCGTTGGATCGGATGAATTGAAGAAGATCAATGGACATAAATTATCAAGAGGTGTGTGAGAAGTAAGCCTATTTTTAATAGACGTTTAAATAATTTTCAATAATACAAATAAAATTTCATCTCTTTTAGAAAGATGATACAAATAATGGTACAAATATATGGTAAAAATAACATTTTTGAATATTAAATTCAAAAATGCTTATTTTTAGCTACACTATGTAGAACTCTATTTTGCTCTCACTTTGCCTCCTGGCTCCTGTAACTCAGAAATCACCACTTTACTTCCTAAAACTCAAAATTCGTTCCACTTTGACTTGTGGACTCTCTTCTTCCTAAAACTTATATGTCACATCCTAAAACATATGTGGGATCCAACAACCAATAAGATTATGCCACATGAGCAATAAATTTGATTATAAATCTCTATTATGTGTTAACATTCTAGACTCAGAAAATATTAAGTTTAAAAGAAATTAAAGAGATGAAAACTAAAAAATAAATTGATTTTCCTGGTGCACCCAAATCAAAATCACATAAGAGATTAACAAATCTAAGGCAACGTGGAGATAATTTTGAGTTTTATAGAGAAGATTTTCAAGTTTCAGGGGGGAAATGCGATCAAAATCGAATTCCATGGAGCAAAGTGAAGTGAACTTTGAGTTTTAGAGGTAAAGTGGCGACTTTTGAGTTGCAATGAACAAAATTGGATTAAATTCGAGTTTCAGAGGACATAGCTAAAAGTAAGTCTTTAGTAAAAATGAAAACTAATGAAAATGACTCCAAAATTTTAAATTTTAACCAAAAGCTATCCTATAACTTTATTTAATAATAAAGACACAAGAAAAAAAAAACCCCCTATTGGCGCGCGTGCAACTCAATGAGCACTCCCAAGTACTTAACATCAATTTCTTCAAACATTGGGGTTTTCAGGGTTTTCACCCACTTCAATTTTGTTTTGTGTTTTTTTTTTTTTTGTGTGTTTTTTTTAGTAATTTTTTTGTTATTATGGAATTTCCTGTTCACCGCCGCTGGGTGTTCTCCAACTTTCTTAAGAAATTTTTCACCACTCCAACATTTTTATGTGATTACAAAGCTCTATAGCTTCGTAGCAAGGGTTGTGTTTGATTTGGGTATCTCATGAAGAGAACGTGAAAAAGAAGGGAGGAACGACTGAGTATCTATACACTATATATGAAATTGGACCAAGAACTAGACACTATTTATGAAAAATGACGAAGAACTAGGCATTATATATGAAAGTGGACCAAGAACTAGGCACTAGTTATGAAACTGGACCAAGAGTGAGACACTGGTTATGAAACTATACAAATTACTATACACTATTTATGAAACTGGACCCAATAAATAGGCACTATTTATGAAAATGAACCAAGAACTAGGCACTATTTATGAATTTGGAATGAATTTGGACCAATAAATAGTATAATCATGTTCAATTTCATAAATAATATAGTACCGTTCAGTTTCATAAATAGTGTAGTACCATTAAGTTTCATAAACAATATAGTATTGTTCAATTTCATAAACAATGTTTGTGATGGATGGGTTATGTTATTTTTTTTTTAATTTATATCAAAATTGTGTCATTTTCATTAAAATTTAAGTTTTTTTTTTTCATTAAATAAAGTTATAGCATGGTTTTTTGTTAAAATAAACTTAATCCAAATCCTTTTCATAAAGCAAGTGACCCTTTACCATAGTAGTGAAAAGGAATTGAGCCCTTACATAACAGCGTGGATTCGAACCTCGTCGGTGGCTAATCTAACATTTAATCTAACAAAATCTATCGTTTGACAAAAAACAAAAAAAAAAAAGAAAAACCTTTTTCATGAAAGCTCTCTTAAAAAAAGGGGTGTGTTATGTACACGCCCCTTAATAATTTCTGTCCGTTGATTTTCTTCAATTCATCCGATCCGACGATCGAAAATTAAAAAATGTGTGAAAAGTAAAATAAGATGTATGGATATCACATACCTAAAAAAAATAGCCACGTTTATAAAATATCAATTTTGCAAAGTTGGCCAGTAATATACGTACGTGATTTTCACGTACTAATTTCGTAATTTAAATTTACCGACTACGGTACCAATAACAAGAAGCCCCTGCTCGAAAATCGCTTGGTGGAAGTTTAATTCCACACTCCACACTGCAGAGACCACTCATTTTTTAACTCTCCGTGTGAAGTCTTCGCAAGAAACAGACCCATTGGTCAATAGTCCAAGTCAACTCCGCTCCCCTATCCCAACCAACACGCCCGGCATTTTTCTCTTCCTTCACTTTGTTCCCTGCTCCCACGAACTTTCCCGTTCCCCCAAACATTCCATAACCCAACACACAGACATCTACCTCTGATCCTCTCTCTCTCCTCTCTCTCTCTCCTCCTTCCACCTGAAAAATCACATAAACTATAGTATACATACTACAAATCTCCCTCACGCCATCTTTGTAGCCGGAAAATGAGCAGCTATGGCCGCCAAACCACCTCACTTGTCCTGTATTTCAATTTCCATTTCTTCTTGTCTTTGTTCTGCTACCTTCCTGTTCCTGTGGTGTTCTCTGCATTATCCTCAAACCAACAAACCACAATGATAGATCTCTCCAACAGCCTCAACGCTTCTGCTGGTGGTGCTGTTCCATGGGACGTCAACAAAGAACCAAACCCATGTTCGTGGAAGGGAGTCGGGTGCAATTCCCCGACCAATTCATCAGTTATCCGGATTTCGTTGTCCGGGCATTCTCTATCTTCCTCGGACTTTCTGCCGCTCGTTTGTCGGATTGAGTCTCTGCAGGTTCTTGATGTGTCCAGCAACCGTCTGACCACAATTCCGCCTGGGTTTATCTCAGCTTGTGGAAAGCTAGGTGAGTTAAAGCTGCTCAATTTTAGTCTGAATAATTTGGTGGGTCCTCTGCCCGATTTTGTTGGGTTTTTGGGTTTGGAAGCTCTGGACTTTGCTCGGAATAACTTGAGTGGAAGCATTGGCTCCAAGTTGGACGGGTTGGTCAAGCTCAGAAGCTTGAACCTTACCTTCAACCATTTTGCTGGGCATGTTCCAACCCGTCTCGGAAAGTCCAAGGTTTTGGAGGAGCTTGAGCTTTCTGTGAATACGTTTGATGGTCCTATCCCTGCTGAACTTGTGGGATATAAGAATTTGACTCTCATTGATCTTAGCGTAAATCAGCTTACCGGGAGTATTCCTGCTTGGATCGGAGAGCTCTCCAAGTTGGAGGTTTTGATTCTTTCGGCCAATAAGTTATCCGGCGGAATCCCACTAAGCATTTCCAATATCACAAGCCTTTGGAGATTTGCAGCAAATTCTAACGATTTCAATGAGACGATTCCTGGTGGCATTACGGAGCATTTGAAAAACTTGGATCTCAGTTATAATAAATTGAATGGGTCGATTCCATCGGACCTCTTGTCGGCAATGAATCTGCAGACTGTGGATTTGTCGAATAATAGATTAGATGGACCGGTACCTGAAACTCTATCTCCGAGCTTGGTGAGGTTGAGACTGGGAAGCAATTCGCTTGATGGGAAGATACCTTCTGCAGCAATTGCAACACATGACAAGTTGACCTACTTGGAGATGGAAAACAATAACTTGACTGGATCAATTCCTCCTGAATTGGGTGATTGCTGGAAATTGGCGCTGCTGAATTTGGCTCAGAATCAACTGTCTGGGGCTTTGCCGGCAAAGTTGGGTCACCTTAGCAGTCTTGAGGTCTTGAAACTTCAATCGAACAATTTGAGTGGGGAAATTCCAATTGAATTTACTCGACTACCCAAGTTGTCCGTTCTGAATATCAGCTGGAATTCTATCAACGGCTCGATACCACCTTCAGTTTCAAACATGCAGAATCTTATTAACATGAACTTACAAGGCAACAAGCTCAGCGGTTCCATTCCCGTTGGTATTGCCTCCATGGTTTCTCTGATGGAACTCCAACTTGGAGAAAATCAATTAAGTGGTGACATTCCAATCATGCCGATGAGTTTGCAGATTGCTTTGAATCTCAGCAGCAATCTTTTTCAAGGACCTATTCCGGAAACTCTTTCGAGGCTCCGTGGATTAGAAATTCTGGATCTCTCAAATAACAAATTCTCAGGTATGATACCTGATTTTTTGACTAAATTGGAAACCTTGACACAGTTGTTACTTTCTAACAATAAGCTCTCTGGAGAAATTCCGACGTTCCCTTCTTGGGTCATGGTCGAAGCAAGTGGGAACAAGGCTTTGATAAACAGAACAACAATAAACACTCCACCCCAATTGGAGAAGAAGAAAAAATCATATGCAGCGACAATTGTTCTTGCCGTTGTAGCAGCAGCTGTGGTTGCTTTTGGAGCGATCACCATTGTTGCCGTATCAATATCACGGCAAAATTACAGGGTTAATGACGAACAAGTGCAAACAGAGGAAGAACTTGCTGTTCCTGAGGTCCTCCAGGGCAATCTATTAACTGCAAATGGTATTCATAGATCAAACATCGATTTCACTAGAGCGATGGAAGTAGTTTCCGACCAGTCAAACGTTGTGCTGAAGACTAGGTTTTCAACTTACTACAAAGCCATCATGCCGTCTGGAGCAAGCTACTTTGTCAAGAAGCTCAACTGGAGTGACAAGATATTCCAACTGGGCAGCCACGATAGGTTTGCCCAAGATTTAGAGGTCTTCGGGAAACTAAGCAATTCCAATGTCATGAATCCTCTGGCCTATGTCTTGACTGGTGACAGTGCTTATCTGTTCTATGAATTTGCTCCAAAAGGAACCCTTTTTGATGCTCTTCGTGGTATCTCGGGCGATGACATGGATTGGGGGAGCCGGTATAGTATTGCAGTTGGAGTAGCGCAGGGTCTTTCTTTTCTTCATGGGTGCACTCCAAGTCCAATACTCCTCCTTGACTTGTCAAGCAAAAGCATTTTGCTCAAGTCCCTCAAGGAGCCTTTGATTGCAGAAGCTGAGCTCTTGAAGGTGATCGACCCTTCAAAGAGCACCGGAAGCCTTTCTACTATTGCTGGTTCTGTTGGCTACATTCCTCCAGGTAAGCAGTTCTGTGATTTCTTCACCTTGCAGTAACATAATATTGTTTCTCAGAGTCATCCCCGACTTGTCAGTATACCGCTTATTTAAGTAACTTGCTGGATTTGGAACTAATTGTGTCTGAATATTTGTCTCTGTTCTGTGGTGGCAGAGTATGCATACACTATGGTTGTGACAATGGCCGGGAATATCTACAGCTTCGGGGTCGTTCTGCTGGAGTTGCTGACGGGAAAGCCAGCAGTTAGTGAGGGGATTGAGTTGGCCAAGTGGGTCTTGAGTAACTCAGCGCAGCAAGATAAAAGGGATCACATTCTTGATTACAGTATCAGCAGAACATCAACTGCTGTCCGAAACCAGATGCTTGCGGTCCTGAAAATTGCTCTTGCTTGTGTTAGTGTATCACCCGAAGCAAGGCCAAGAATGAAGAGTGTGCTTACGAGGCTCCTCAATGCAAGATAAAGTAACACGGCATGATTCAAAGTCGCTATATGAATACAAGTTCCATGCATAAGATGGGATGAACCCGAAGCTTCGGTCAGTTCCTACAACTAGAATATCAGTCGTTCGATGTAGTTTAAAGCTTATCTTGCCATAGAATATATGGCAACTATAGGAAGTAATGTAACATGTAGAAAATTTATAAACTGAACGCGAATATATAAACAATGCGTTGCTTGTACCACTGCTTCATGTTAGTTGAAAATAGGCACGATACATACGAAGTCCTCAAAACATTTTGCGAATTGGATTTCGGTGGCAATACGTTTGTATCATGGATATGCTTGTTAAGTTGCAAATACATACTTCTACAACCTAGATAACCAGTTTCATGCAATAGCCAACTCTAAAAACCCGAAAACGACTGAGAAAAAACAACGGCCAGCAACATTTTATGATAGAACCTTTGATGAACTGGAACTAAAACTCATTATGCATTAATGTTCAAAATTGTTTTCCTATTCGTCATATAGAATTGAACAAGCCTCCCGTCAAACCTAAATGATTAGCAACGGTAGAAGCATGCCTGACGAGATCATACGGAGAAAAATCCCAGACATTCTGAAAGCCAAGCGGGGAACATTTGGTGACAAGACGTTTCGAGACTAGAAGGTAAGATCTTTGGGGTCCTCAATAATCTTGGCCAAGGTTTGCAAGAATGAAGCCAGATCAGCGCCATAAATTATACGATGATCAGCAGTAACATTTACCTGCAAATAATTGCATGTTCCAAGAGTTAGAAATCGTAGTTTCCTTTTTATGTATCATACCCATAAGTATAGCTTTCAAATTTCTTACCTGCATTTGGTTCTTCCGTCCAATCCGACCATCTTTAGTAGCCACAACAGTAGGCTGAGATGATCCAACAGCCATAATTGCTCCCTGTGAAAATTGAAACCAGAAACGCACAAATATTATAACCTACATACAACATGCATTATCACTCGAACAGAAAATAAATTGGGAAAAAGGCATAAAATACAACGCTTACAGTTCCAGGCGGCAGAATAGCATCAAACCGATCAACACCAAACATCCCAAGATTAGAAACAGTGAAAGTACCTATAAAAACAGAACACAGTCGTCATCTTAAATCAGAAATAAAAATATGGGCACTTTGAATGTCAATAAAACAAGTATAAAAGATAATATAAGTACACAAGAAAAGTAACCTTCACTTAGCACAGTATATTATGCTACCATTTCTCTCTTGAAGAATCCAAAAACTAGGATTATATGAACAATACTCTAACTCTGAAATCATCTATTAGAGTGCATATACCAAAACTCAAAAGTAAAACTAGGAGGAAAAATGGCAGAAACCCTGAAGCAAAAACAGAGACAGAACGTACGCAGGTATTCAACCATAGTAAGGTTCTCTGAGGGCCTAATAATATGGCAGACTAAAAAATAAGGGCCAGACCCCTCGAATGCACCACACAGTTAAAAGGTAACAGAAAGAACAGGCTTTGTAAACTGCATCATTAGAAGTAATGGCGAGGCCAAAGCTTCTTCGTCTATCTTGGAGTCAATTGTGACCTCAAAGAGCCAAGATTGAGTTGAAGCATTGAAACGAACCGACTTAGCAAGCCAACATTTCCTACTTGTAAAGAACTTTACACACAGTGTTAGGCATTGTTGCTTGGTTTAGGCATTGTTGCTTGGGGAAAACAAACGCTGACTGCATGATCAATGATCACCTTGTTCTCACTCCCACTATTCAGCTTTGGTGTTTAATTTCATACCACGATAAAGCATAAATTGAATTATTCCATGTCATACTTTAGCTAAGTAATTAAAAGTTTTGAAGGAAAAATTTATAACATCCTACAAACTGAATAGTCCATAAATAATTCCAGAAGAAATATTGATGAGATTAAAAGGGTTTTCTAATCCCATATGCATACCCACAGCAAAACTAAGTGAACGCCAGTGCACATAAATCTCCTTTTCTCCAAATGAACATACTTTTTTGTATTGATCAAAAAAGTTAAATACGTTTTGATGAATATGATTATTTCTATCAAATTTAGCAACATAATTTTTTGTATTGAACAAAAAAGCAGTTACTAAATTTGATAGACATAATCATGAATTTTGAAGCATGTTTATACAAGTTTTAAAAACTTCACATGCAAAGGTTGTTTATTTTCACATTTCATTCTGCATGACAATGTAATAGAAAATAAACCTAACACTTCCATTCCTTTTCTGCTCGACATGTTGTGTGGTTACTAAGCATTTAGGTACTTAATAATAGTACCTGTATTGTACTCGTGAGGTTGTAGCTGCTTGGCCCTGGCCTTATCAACTAACTCCTTCCACTTTCTCGACAATGTATATATGTCAACCTGACCCATTAAAACTTCAAGCATCAGGACCACCAACCACCTTCCCAAAAAAAAAGAAACCACTACTATAAAGCATAAAAAATGAAACGGCCCAAACCTTGTCCGCATCCTGAAGCACTGGTGTAATCAATCCACCATCGATTGCCACAGCGACTGCAATGTTAATGTTGCTGTTGTATGTAAAGCTCTTACCATCTCTACAGCCGGAGTTGACAACAGGATGTTTGACCAATGCAAGTGCTGTAGCCTTTGCAAGCAATGCTGTCATGGTAACTCCCTTCAACTTGATCTAGAAAATAAATAAATCATAACATCTACTCGTTACAACAGAATAACGTGGTAAACTTAACTTACGAATCCACTGTCATGATTTCAGATTTCTCGACCAGTAAGCCACATTCTCTTGGAAAATAAAATACAACCTTATTAACAATGCAAGCGCCTAGCATACTATAAACTACATAGTCTTCATTGAAATGGAAAAAAGAAATCGCTTTACGATTTCAAGACAATGTCGAATTATCAAGTACAGACTCAATTTTGATGATTGTCATGTTAAGCAGCCAAATTGTTGAATTGAAACTACCTAAAAACCATCTTTTCAATACTGAGCATTAACGAACAATGAATTTGAATTTTAAACCCAATAAGAATTCAGCATTGTTCTTGCAAAATGTGAAATGATTCCGAAAGCGAGAAAACGAAAAGTTACCTTTTTGTACAGAGCATCGAGCGCATCAGTGGTGATAGTGTATCCTACTCTGAAAGTTGGCACTGAGAGACTCTCAAGCATGTTTCTACTCACAGCCCCCTGCATTGTCGTAAAAGGCACCACCGATCCCAACTGAATTCCCGCCTCCGCCGCCACCGCAGCCGCTGACTTCCCAACACTCGGTTCAGCAACAGCCGCCACCGTCGGCTGAGCAGCAAAAGCTTCAACATCCTTGGCCACAATCCTCCCCAGTGGTCCACTTCCCACCACTGACCCCAAATCCACCTTCAAATCCTTTGCAAGCTTCTTCGCATACGGCGATGCCACGATTCTCTTCCCTCCCTCTGATGCCGGGTGGGTGGAAGCCACCGCTGCCACAGTAGCCGCCGCCTTAGGGACCACCGCAGGACCCACATTATCCGGAATTTTCTCCGGTAGTGGCTCCGGAGCAGCTGCAGCCGGTGCTGGTGCCACTGGAGCTGCTGATGAAGAACCGGCCTTGGCTTTGGCCTCGGCAATCTCGTCCTCGGTCTCGGCCAACAGAGCAATAGCCGAACCGACGGCGGCGACGCCGCCCTCCTCCACCATAATCGAAGCCAGGTAACCGTCGTAGAAAGTCTCGACGTCCATGTCGGCCTTATCGGACTCGACGACGACGACGCTCTCGCCCTTGGAGAGCTTGTCGCCCTCGGACTTGACCCAAGAGACGATCTTGCCCTCAGTCATGGTGGAGCTGAGAGCCGGCATGAAGATCTCCCGGATCTTGGCCTGGACTTGGGCCCTGCTCCGGCGCCCGGAAATGAGGGCCGGGGTAGAGGAAGTGGCGTTCCGGCGGAGGGATTGGGAGCTGGGGATGAAGGAGGTGTTGAGAAGGCGAGCCATTGGAGCGGGCAGTCAGGAAAGAGAGAGGGAGAGGGAACGAGGTGGTTTGGATGGGAAGGGGTTTTGTTTAGTGGGTTTATTTCATGGTTGATAAGTTGGTGATATTTGGGTGAGAGTTTCTCGAATGCATCGAAACCAAGGCGGGCGGAGGTTCCAACGTCCAACTAATTTACCAGTGTCAATCTTGATGATGGGCTCTTGGTTTGCTTCCTTTCTATAAATAATAATTTAAATATTTTGTTAAAATAAAGAGAAGTGTTATTGGCAGTTCAAAAATCTCATTCTACACCGGTCACAAGTGTATTTTTCTTTCCAAATATTGAAAATTTGAAATGTAGAATGAGATTTTTAGACTGCCGATAACAATTCCCAAAATAAATATTATTTGCAATTTTGTTAAAAATATTTATGTATTATTTTTTTTCAATAATATGTTAAATTGAAAAATATGTTTAAATAACGTGTATTATACTTGAAAGTACATAAATACGATATAGTATGTGTGTATTATATGTTGAAATTCTAAAAACATGCAATTTAGTTCATCAATTAAAGAGTGCGAAAAATGAAAATATTTTTAAAATATGTACGCAAATTTACTAACTAAAACGAACTTAACTAAATTAGTAAGTGCTTAGCTAAGATTGGGGAATAAAAACGGTGCACTAGAAAACCTATTCAAACCTAGTAAGAGAAATGTTAAGGATACTCTCTCAAAGTGAGATTCTTTATAAACTCTTTGCCACCTCTAGTTTTTGATACAATGTTTTATAATATTGACATATGAATTGTGTAAAAAACATAAGGTAACGGATAGTGGCGGAGTGAGGATTCTTGTGAGGAGGGGCCTCACATAAGTATAGAAGAAGACAAAATGAATAGTGGTTATAAACTTACTAATGCAAAACATCATAATATATATCCAAATAATTAAGTAGTCAAAATTAACATATGCATAGATAATTTTATCGACCGAGCACAATGGCGTTCTAAGATTCATATAGCCGATCCCACTCAGTGACTTGGATTTTCCAAGTCTCCAACCGAGAAGTTTTCCTCACTCAGGAAATTAAGGGAACACTACCTCAACCTACATGCTCCACTCACAAAGCTTCAACAAAAGAAAATTCAAAGAACTTAGCGAAGAAGGCTTTGGTGTATTTAACACAATACGTTGAAATGAAGGAAAGCTTATTTATTGATATCCCCGATAAGCTACAAATATGTACATATACATAAGTCAAAATAAACAAACAAGAGGGAGCCTTCACAAAGGTTGCTTAGGAGAAGTCTCAGCAGTCGGTAGAGCCCCAGAAAGAGAAGGCACCGGAGGGGGATCATTCGGAGCCTCAGTACTGGACAGAACCCTAGAAGGATGAGGCATCAGAGGTTGATCATTTGGAGCTTCATTACGCAGTACAGCCCCAGAAGACGAAGGCAATAAATGCCTTTGGAATAAACCCACAAATCTCTGATGATCAAGTAAAACCTGACCATCAGATTCCTTCATCTGGTCAAGCTTCCTCTTCATGTTTGTAGCATAGTCATGTGCGAGCCGGTGCAACTGTTTATTCTCATGCTTGAGCCCTCTAATCTCCTGTTTGAGACTCATCACTTCAGCCGCCAATGATTCAACTTGGCGGGTTCGAGCAAATAGGCGTTGGGCCATATTAGACACAGAACCTGCACACTGAACACTGAGAGCCAGAGAATCCTTAACAGCTAACTCATCAGACCGTTTGGAAAGTAGTCTGTTATCTTTGGGAGTGAGAAGGTTCCTGGCCACCACCGCAGCGGTCATATCATTCTTCATCACGGAATCCCCAACGGTAAGAGGACCAGTAGGGGAGACGAATGATGGACGCCATATGTTGTCAGGAGAAGGCGGGGCTGCCTCTTCAACAAGGTTCAAGTCAAAACGACGGTCGGAGGGGCCATACATTTTCAAAGGTGTTGAAGAGAGAAGAGGTCGGACAAATCAAGATCTTAGAAGTGCAAGAATGGAGCTTCTACTGGTGGAGATTCAAGTGTGCTTTGGAACTTAATGCCAGCCCCTATAAAAATCTGCACTCGACGGAGCTTTAGAAATCGAAGAGGCGCCTGCTCAGAAATTGAAGAGGCGTTTGCTTTCTCAAAAGCAAGGCTGCTCAGATACCACGAGGGTCGATCTCAGAAATCGAAGAAGCGTTTGCTTTCTCAAAAGCTAGGCTGCGCAAAGACCACGAAGGCCGATCTCAGAAATCGAAGAGGCGCTTGCTTTCTCAAAAGCTGGGCTGCTCAGAGACCACGAGGGCCGATCTCAGAAATCGAAGAGGCACCTACTTTTCCAGCCTTGTCAGCACCTGTCACACGCACACTCAGCTTTGCGGAAATTATAGGCATTCAGTCGAAGACTTCTGGTGAAGTAGAAAGCACATGAGTTTTACTGTTCAATCACCCACTTCCCACACGCAACAGTAGCTCATGGGTACCACAGATAACTTTGCCAAAGTTCTCTGACAAAGTTGAGACACGTGAAGCTTGCAGCTCCCACTACATCGCTCTGACCAAGAAGGGTAAAAGAATAGCAAAGAAACAACACTAACAAAGTTTAGACACATAAATTTTGAAGGTCTAGCTACCATATTATTACCCACAAGGGTAAAGGAACAGTACCACTGCTGGATAATTGGAAAATCCCTGTGTGTCAACCTCTGTGCTTCATGGCAAGGTAGACTAGCAAACATGCCCAACCTTTAATCACATTCGAGAAAACACTCCCAACAAGATTGCTTGCTCCAAAATCGAAGAGGCACCGTCCTCCGAATCTCGAGAGCCAGACTCCCAACATGACTACTTTCTCAAAAATCGAAGAGGGTAAAGGAACAGTACCATTGCTGGATAATTGGAAAGTCCCTGTGTGTCAACCTCTGTGCTTCGTGGCAAGGTAGACTAGCAAACATGCCCAACCTTTACTCACATTCGAGAAAACACTCCCAACAAGATTGCTTGCTCCAAAATCGAAGAGGCACCGCCCTCCGAATCTCGAGAGCCAGACTCCCAACATGATTACTTTCTCAAAAATCGAAGAGACACCGCTCTCCGAATCTCGAGAGCCAGACCCCCAGCATGATTGCTTTCTCAAAAATCGAAGAGGCATCGTTCTCCGAATCTCGAGAGCCAGATCCCCGATAGGATTGCTTGTTCGAAAACCGAAGAGGCAACACTTTCCCAACTTCAAGAGCCGGATCTCCTTGGATAAAGCTGTCTGTAATCTTCACACGCAACATCAGCTTTCCAGATACCAAAAACCACTTTTTCAAAGTGCTCTGACAGCGTTAAAACATGTGAAGCTGACAGCTCCCACTACCGTGCTATGACCAAGTAGGGTAAAG
The DNA here is from genome assembly GCF_916048215.2 of Malus sylvestris. NCBI lineage: Eukaryota > Viridiplantae > Streptophyta > Magnoliopsida > Rosales > Rosaceae > Malus > Malus sylvestris. The sequence continues at coordinate 5,891,369 of NC_062269.1, read as the reverse complement.
GAATAACATTACTACTTGTTGTTAAGGAGACTCCTATATATGTCGACCTCCATCCCCAACGGACAGGCAGACCTGTAAAAATGCTCAACCCATCCTCATATCTGAGAGGGCACTCCCAACGAAGCCTTTCGAAATATTCAGCTTTCTTTCCCCCCGATAATCCCTCTGCAAACAAGCTATACTAGAGCAAGAATATCTCATATCATCAGGGTTAAAAGCAAGAGTATCCCATATCATGCTTTTTCCCTGTCTTTTCCTTGGACCTTGTTCTTACCTGCAAGACAAGGAGAAAGAGAGCAATCAGTCAGTACTTGGAATCAAGCTTCCAGCCAGGAACTGACTGCCTGGAACCCCTTACCTGATTACTTACCTGACATTGCTCTCGAGTACTCATCTTCAACATCTTATGCTTCCAGGGAAGATACCGCATCTGCCTGAGGAACAGATAGGGCAAGGTTGAAGGATACAAGGAAGCATGTGGAGACAAGCGTAACAGCACACGTGCCGATACATCCATTACTCTGTCAAAGCAAAAGTATCCCATATCAGCAGGGTCGAACGTACTCTAGATTTGATGGACTTGTTTTGACCCTCAAATTCTTCAGTCGGCCTTATACTCTGGAGGAAACTAGAAAACCCTCCAACTCAGTTCAAGAATAAGCATGTGGAAAGTTACTTCTTCAAAAGCAAAAGTATCCCATATCATCTCTTCTCATTTTCTTCTCTTTATCCTTCATGCTACCTGCAAGATAGGGAGACTGTGAACAATCAGCCGGAGCTATGATTGCTTACCTTGTCTGTCACCTCTTTCAGCAGATCCCCTAGCTCGGCGACTTGGGGGACTCCTACTACATGGTTTGTATCGCGCTTGACCAAGCCTGAAACTACAAGTAAGCTTCAAGTGAAATTGATACATTACCTTATGCATCTCCACCAGTTAAAGATACCACCCCGGGATGGAGGAAGAGTACTTCCAGAGAAGATGCCCCATCTACCTATGAGACAGATAAGGCACGTCAAGACGATACCACACTCCGATACTTAGAAGTTTCGTGATTACGAGATCATTCTCCCACAATATTTCCTAATGTCTTTTGTACTAAATCATTCACTTGTACTCACTAAAGGAGAGCTTGAACCTATGTACTTGTGTAAACCCTTCACAATTAATGGGAACTCCTCTATTCCGTGGACGTAGCCAATCTGGGTGAACCACGTACATCTTGTGTTCGCTTTCCTATCTCTATCCATTTATATACTTATCCATACTAATGACCGGAGCAATCTAGCGAAGATCACAAAAAGCGACCGTTTTCGCTACCTAAGATCTATCGTGCAAGAGAACGGAGAATTAGATGGAGATCTCAACCATAGAATACAAGCTGGATGGATGAAATGTAAGAGTGCATCCGGCGTGTTGTGTGACCGTCATAGGTCACTGAAGCTCAAGGGAAAATTTTATAGGACGGCAATAAGGCCAGCGATGTTGTATGGCACAGAATGTTGGGCGGTGAAGCATCAACACGTACAAAAAATGGGTGTGGCGGAGATGAGGATGCTTCGTGGGATGTGTGGGCACACGAGAAAGGATAAGATTGGGAATGAGGATATCCGAGGTAAAGTAGGAGTAGCCGAAATTGAAGGAAAGATGAGAGAAAATCGGTTCCGGTGATTTGGACATGTGCAAAGAAGGCCTACTGACGCTCCGGTTCGAAGATGTCACTACTGGACAGAGGTTCAGGGCCGAAGGGGTAGAGGAAGACCTAGGAAAACTTTGGAAGAGACTCTAAGAAAAGACTTAGAGTACTTGGATCTAACGGAGGACATGACACAAAACCGAGCGCAATGGCGTTCTAGGATTCATATAGCCGACCCCACTTAGTGGGAAAAGGCTTTGTTGTTGTTGTTGTTGTTGTTGTGTTTGGTGCAATATCGGATAATGACTATATTATTTATATTTGTTTGGCATTATCTAGCAAGAAAACATAGAGTTCCATAATTACTCAACAGAATTCGACAAGGATGAGTCATTAGATATCAGACTACTCACCTAAATCATAATGAAAGTAGGATTCCATATCAAATCAATGTAATGCTAAGAATATAGGGTTTTTGACTAGCTCAATGAAAATCGAATCGGAAATGAGATTCTGGACCAAATCTATAGAATCTAGAAGAATATAAGGTTCTAAACCAACTTAACAAAACCATCAAAAAATTAGAACTCCATACAAACTCAATGGAATCCAATCATCCATACACAAGGTGGGTACATGAGCACTTTTTAATAGTAATTTAAAAAAAAAAAAACCGAACTAAACCAAACCGAATAGTAATTTCAGTTCGTTTTCGATTTTGAGAAAAAAAAAAAAACAAACTCACCCCTAGTTTAGTGTGATGTGAATGTGATTCATAACGTTTATTTATTTTTCTTTTCTTCTCTCAAAAAATTAAAATTCTGTTCAATTTGTTTTATGTTTTTCTGGATAAATATCCAAGTTTCTAAATTGCAACATCAAAATTACTCTTATTGGAAATGGTAGAAGTTGCAGTTCCTACCGGCGTTCATATCAGACCCTTTCTTTCTGTAAGCCCACAGCATCCAATTCGTCGCACAATAGTGGTAACAAAGACAAAACCATGGAAGATTCGTGGAGTTGCAGCTTCTTCTTCTTCTTCTTCTTTTACTACTAGTACTTGTGGGTATAAACAAACGGCTGATGATGGACAACAAGTAGTGTTGCCAAACAAGGCAAGCAAGAAAAGGGTCTTCTTTTTAGACGTCAATCCTCTCTGCTATGCAGGAAGCAGACCCAGCTTACACGCTTTTGCTCATTGGGTCTCCTTATTTTTCAATCAAGTTAGCCTATCTGACCCTGTTATTGCTGTAAGTCCTCTTTACCACTTGCGCACCATGTGTTCGATGAAATGCTTCACTAGTTTTTTCGCCATTCTCTCTTTCATATTTAAACTAAAATCGTTTTCTTCGACGTTCACAACCTCCAAAAACTTATTATGATGCTGCACTTCATATTGCTTACATCACTATAAGGCATATCAAAATTTGGTTAAGAAAAGATAAATAGCTAGCTTGGCAAAATATATTTCACAGGAAGATACCATATAGCTCCAGGCCTGACCATTTTTTTGTAATGCTTATAGGGAATTTTGATTGCCCTATTAAAGGTTTATGAAGCAGTTTATGATTTCACTAGAAGCCATTATTTTTTTTTTATTTCTAGGCACCCAGGGGCTGGTTATAATTCGTCATATATTTAGAGAGTTGTATTAGCTTATTTGGGTTATACAGCACTTATGGAGAATAATACTTCCCTATTATTTCTAGGGTAGTTAGTGGGCGTGCCATTGTTTAACCTGGTAGAGGCTTGAAAATTATAAACCCAAGCCAAGACATATTCTCCGCGATGCTCAAGTCACATATTTTCGTGAAGGGAATAGTGATAATTCATTGGTTCTAGTAGACTCCCTGCAAAGTTAATCTTATTCTTTCATGATTTTCAGCTGTAGAGGGTAGAGGGTTGAGATTCCTGGAACTTGAACATTAAAATTACAATTAACTAATGCTGTATCATGATGGTTAATCTTGGTAATAGTAACTATATGTTTTTTTTTTTTTTTCTAAATTCTGCACTTGCAGGTTGTTGATGGCGAAGGAGGAAGTGAGCACCGCAGACAGTTATTACCATCTTATAAAGCACACAGGTGGAAATTCACAAGACAGTTTTCAAAGGGGCATGTTGGAAGGTCACATGGAGTCATCACCAATGTTCTTAGAAAATGCAATGTGCCTGTGAGTGAACCTCTATTTTTGTATCATTACATTAGGTTGTAATATTATCTTTAGAGCAAATATGGATCTGATTATAGAGCTGGAAGCATTAATCAAAGCTAACTTTTTAATAAGTAAACACTGAGGGGCAACTACCGAGTACACAAACATTAACATGATGTTTATTATGAAGCGACAAAAAAATTCTAACAGAGTAAAGAAAGAGATGGATCTTACGAGACTAATCAAAGAGCCATCTCAACAACTGGTCTGTTAATTGACCATAGAAGGCTCCACTTCGTTAAAGGCTACTAACAATTCTTCCATGCCAACAAAGGATGAATTGCAAACTCGACCTGGAATACCGAATAAGATTTATAACTTTTAAAGATTCATCAAACCTGCTGTGCTTCAATAATTTCTAAATTTAACAAGAAAAAAATGCACAAAGCTCTTGTAAAGCTTTTCCAGTATATAAAGACCGCATTTACAGATAGAAAACTTGTATGCATATCTAGTGGTTGGTTCTGCAATTGAAAAAGGTTATGGAAATTCTGTGTACTTTGAAGTCCATCACATAGAGGATAAAAAATTCAATCGGAGGGTGGGATTACTGTATCTAGGATTACCACAGTTGAACTATATTATTACTAGCACTATCACTGCCAATGCGACCAACTGTTGTTATAGTCATTTTCATTGTTGACACACTACTTTATTCCGCCTTTATTGCTACCGCCAAGGCATTAGCACGACCAAGGAATTAACACCCCACCACCTACACTGATGCTGTTTTCCCCACTATCACCACTATGGTTATATGATCATTGTTGATTCAGTTGCCACTTGCCACCACTTACCCCCACTACCAACTTTTTGTATTCTTGCAGCAACCATTCTTTCCTTTATAATATTTTTAATGAAGTCTCAGTAATGATTTTATCTTTTGTTGAACCCATTCCTATTTGGAGCTCATATCTGATACTACACGTAATACAAGATACAGGATCTAACCGATTCCAGTCTAATGTAATTCTTTCACATTTGTCAAATATATCCTGCTCACCAAACATGACGTATAACTATAAGTAAACTCTCTTTTTTTTGAGAAGAAACGATAGAATTTTATTCAATCAATAGAAGGAATTACAAGCGGATAAGAAATCCACCTACTAGCAAAACTAGCTAAGACCTCTCAAGTAGGACTACCTAACAAGTAACTAAAGCTGGACCAAATTCATTTTACTGCTGCTAACACAACCATCACTTTATAAGAAAGAGAATAATCCGTGAACTCATTTGAAACTGATTCTAATGACTTCCTATATAAACATGATATACTTGTATCTATGAACAGTCAAGGAACTATATCGTCAGCGTAGCGCACGTGCCTAATTCTCACTTCTTTACTCATAAAGTCTTGCACCTTCACATCAAGTTGGTGAAGAAAGCTGTTCATTAAGACAGGATACAACGGACTGCCCCTTCTTTATTCTAGTTGTTTGAAATAAAAATTCAATAACCAGTTTGCTCTCTATTTTAAAATTGTGTCCTTTTAACTGTTGAGTCGTTTGATATATAATTTTTTGTTGGTCTGGATACTTCATATTATATTGGATTCTTTAAGCCATGCCTGAAGCTAATGGAATTGAAGCTTAAAACATGAAATCTCTCAAAAAGGCCTGTAGCTGATAAAATTAAAATATTTTGGTTTGCTGCTTTTCGTTATTTTGAACATAAAGTGTTGCAGGTCATAAAAGTAGAAGGTCATGAAGCTGATGATGTTATAGCTACACTTGTGGGGCAAGTTCTTCAAACAGGATATCGGGTGGTGATTGCCTCACCTGATAAAGATTTTAAGCAATTGCTTTCGGAAGATGTCCAGCTTGTTGTGCCCCTGGATGAGTTAGAACGCTGGTCGTTTTACACTCTTAAGCACTACCTAGCTCAGTATAACTGTGATCCATGCTGTGATTTGAGCCTTAGTAAGTATAATTGTAATGTGGTGGTTTCATAAATGGTAAATGTTTTCCAGTTTTGTTTCCAGAGCCAGTTATGATGTTGATGTATCTTATCCTGGACAGTTTTCTGCATAGATGCTATATCTGTGAATGTTCACTTTTATATAAGACTTATTGATTCATATAGTCTATGGTTTTTATGGCTCAATTAAAAATACTCATTAAATTCGCTAGGATGTTGTAGAGTGAACACTGACATATTGGGATAATTATTTACGGATGTAAATTTGCACAGCAACTGAACTGCAATGTTTTGTAAAACATTTGATCACATTCAAACAAACACATAAGGGGAGACAGTGATTATTTCTTCTTAATTTGTCAGTTTGTTTACTGTTGTAAGCTCCCAGAGTGGTTTTACTAGGCCGCATTCCTGTCTGATAAACCAAGCCCCTCTTAATGTAATATGTATTCACTTCCATAACATGTTTTGTAATTCTGTTAACTTAATGTCTAGGGTGCATTGTGGGTGATCACACTGATGGTGTTCCTGGAATCCAACATCTAGCTCCTGGATTTGGTCAGAAGACTGCCCTAAAGCTATTGAAAAAGCACGGTTCATTGGAAAACCTACTAAACACAGCTGCAGTCAGAACTGTGGGCAGACAGTATGCTCAAGATGCTCTAACAAAACATGCTGATTACCTAAGGAGGAACTACGAGATTCTTTCCCTTAGGAGGTAGTTACTATGTTTGCGGTGTTAATTTTCTTTTATCATTAAATTCCAGGGATAATGCTGTTATTCAGAGTTATCTTATTACCTTGCTCTATAGTAATCCATAGTTCTTGATATTCCCGAGTCACACTTTTCTGCAGGGATGTCGATGTTCAGCTTAGAGAAGAGTGGTTGCTTACCAGAGATACAAACAACGATTCTACAACTCTGTCTAACTTCTATAAATTCTTGGAAGAAACCCGGGATTTCCGTCATCAAAGAGCATCTGTTTCAAATGGCTAAGCTGATAGGTAATTTCTTTAACTTTCCATATGACAGAAACAAGTTCATGATCTGTTCCTTGTTTCCCATTGGGGTTTTAGGGAGGTGGGGTGGTACTTTTTGAGGATGAGGTCTTTAATTTACTGATTTGTCTTGCCTGTACATTTCTCAAATTTCTCAAATTTTATAAATTTCATTCTACATGTCTGTTACATAACTATGACATTTCTGAAATTTTGAAACACTATATAGTGCATGAACAAAATATCATCTACAGAAAAAAATGAATTAATGTATGAGTAAGATAGATACACAATATAAAGGCAACACATTTACAGTGTCTTTGTCTAACACACGTCCTTATTCAATATAATTCATTTCTTTACATCAAGATATTGAATTTGTCACGTATATATAATCATATATATACATTACCATGATGTGACCTTGTTCATTTTTATAATTCACCTGGCTCACAGATTGTTTAATTCATTATTTCTCTACGTAATCAATATACATAAGCTTATATTCGTCATGCGTCTTCTTGATAGAGCTCATGAATATTTTCTACATACCACTAAACAAAGGATTCTCAAATGACTTCTTTCAAGCAGTCATTTACAAACCCCTCGAAGTGCATTACATCTAGTCATTACAAATCCCTCTATCTAATGTTTAGAGTATGGGTCATTCCAGTTGTGTGAGATGTTAAGATTTGTCTAGAGAGAGATTTAGGAAATATAAGAGCTGATGTCTTTTTTTTTGGATCACCACTTGGAAAGGGTGGGAAGAGGGTGAAAACAACTTAATTTTGTATTTAGTTTGGGTTTTAGGTTCCTTTTGTGTACCATTTCTTCTACATCTCTCTCACCATCTGTCCACCTCATTTCATCTCTTCTCCTCCTATATCTTACCAAAAATTAAACATAAAAGACTAAACGTGAAATGGTTATTAAATGGGCCTTAAAATTTTCATCTCCAAAGTATATCTTCTGAAATCTTAATCAATTGAGCTTAAGATTACTGATATTATTTGAAAGCTTTTATAAAGAATTAATTCACTTTTATAGGCCATTGTTCTAGGATTAGCACATAAACAATAATCATGTAAATAATTTTTTCCCCATGACCTATTTCCCATTAAAATTTGTATAGTGGGTGGTACGAAGAACTACTATATCCTTTTAACCCGAGAACTTAGCAAAATTTAATGTACAGGGATGTGCTACCATATAGAAATCCTGAAATCGAAGAACAACAATGTGCAGACTGATATACTTTTGTGCTTCTGATTGCGGAATGTACTGTAAGTTACCACTACCTGTATTGTCTCTCTTCTGCTCTCCCTCTCCCATTTTTGTTGCTTCTCATATGCCTTTCTCCTCCTGTTTCTGGGATCTCAGATTTTGTTGTGCAGTGACTAAGAGAAACTTCGCAGCGGTAGACTGCAATGTGGTCAGATGGTTATAGTGCATGAGTGAGTGCTGATGTGTTTATTTGAGTCAAAGTTTTGGAACAGCAAATCTCAGCTACATATGCAAATGTACCAATTCCGCCCGGCAGGTGCATTTGAATGTTTTTTATGTCAAATTTCTTCTTACCTGTGTCCATATGGGTGTGTTATGTCAACTATTACCATAAATCAATGAATGTGGTCCATGGTTTTTCCTTGAGAAACTTTCTTATTCCTTTGATACCTCTCGTTAAAAAGTTATTTAGGTAACCGGAAATGCCTTTTGTGTGAAGATTGGGCCACAAGCTACTGCTTTGCAGTTTGTAGGCAACATTTGCGAAAAATGCACTATAAATTATACACATAAAGTCACTTGTACTGCAGTAATATTTCTCTTTATTTGTAAGTAAAAGTATCAAGTTGGGACACATATAAATAATGAGTTTGATGTCTGGTTATATCTGCCACATTGTGTCACTTAGTTTAAATCTCTCTTCTCCAATGTCGAAATATCAACAAAAATTAGATAAAGAGATTTGCGTCTGCTAGACGCAATGCACGAATTTGTGAGAATTTGTATATGACTTCTGCAAATGAGTTATTTGAAAATAATATATTTAGTGACTCTACACTACTCATGTAGGTTACTTATAGATAGATATACGTAAATATTCACCAATGAATACTCAATTTCTAATTTAACCCAATAAAAATATATCACTCGATCTTTGTTTCTTAAAACTAAAAAAAATAAAATAAATAAAACAACATATCTATTACTCTTTAAAATAATAAAATATGCGTTAAATATTCAGTATTTCAGTGTATTGTTGTTATCAACTTTAGCCTAGATGCTTGGGTTGTAAGAAATCTCTGATTAAAAACAAGACACAAATAAAGCAAGAAGACCAGGTAGTGTGGAGAAAGAGGCATCTGGACAGGCAATACACGTCCTTGTCAACGAGTGTGGCATGATTCATGAACCATCCATGGCTGGCTCATGTCCCATGGGGATTGGAGGACCATCTTCCAACATTAGATATGCAAATTTTAAATGTAACACTCTCATATTTTACTTCTTATATTTTTAGAAAATGTAAATATGAGTTGTATGGAGAGAGATGTAGATTTGGAATCTAACGGACCACTTTCTAAAAACGTAAAGAAAATGTAAATATACATTTTTATTTTTATCTTTTTGTAAAGATAAATAATTTACATTCCGTCACTGGAGAAATTTTCGATCCCAATATAACCTTTCCATTTCAAAATATTTTGCATCTCTCATTTTAGGTGCTCAATGCCTCAACCACTAAATAAACCATAACCCTCTCTTTTTAATAAAAGGGTACAACTAATGGCAAATTACAGTTATCCATCCATTCCGAGTTCGGAGGAGGCTAATTGAGAATTTCACTCTATTCGTTATCACGATCAAACAAATTCACAACTTATAAGTATCGAACCTAAACCCTTTTTTTTTTTTTTTCCTTTAGAGAATTAATGTTTGCACTTTTCCTAAGTAACTTGTCGTGGTTACCTAAACCGTAACTTTTTACATTTGGGCACTTTCTCTTTTATCTTCCTTGTCTAACTTGAATAATTAATTTTCTGGCACTTAAAATTAGGATTTAGTTTTATTTATTGTGAAAGAGTCGTCCCGAGTTCTGGGCGGCCCCACATCTCCAATCAGACTTCGCCTCCTTCTGTGAGAAATCTCAACCGTACAAAACTAATCAAGATCTGATCACAGCCCATGAACGGTGAACAATTAAATGTCTAACAAAATGATGAGCGAGTCCCACTACCCTTTATTAATCAATTATGTTCCAGAAATGGACGGTCTGATTGATGGGGTTGACAATTAACTATGGCCCCCACCGTGTTAGACTGTAAATTGAGAACTGTAGCAGAGATTGCTGATATACAGATGCAGCTGAGCTCAACTTCCATTTTGCTCTCTCTCTCTCTCTCTCTCTCTCTCTCTCAAACAAGTTTGTAATGTAAGAGCCAACCGAGCGGAGAAGGAGGAGAGGAGACAAAAGAGCATATAAGCACAATCACTCTTCAATCTGGTGATTTTTCTTACCTCTCTTTTTTAGGGTTCTCACACACCCACACATACACACATACATACATATATATGTGTGTGTGTGTGTGTATATATATATATATATTTTTTTTTTTAATTTGTCCAAAGATTGAGTTTTGTCTGTGTTTTCCTCCATTTTCTCTCCCAGGTTCTGGTTAATTTTTAATTTTTAATTTTTTTAATTTTACTTTTTGTATGTGGTTGAATCTTATGTAATCAGCTTTGTTTAACTGAAATGGATTCAGCTGCTTTTGGGAATTATGAATGGTATTTGATAGGATTTTGGGTTTCTTAATTAGGTTTATTGAAAATAATTCAGCTTAAGCTGTCTTGAATGGAGATCTTAGGATCTTGAATTGGCCTCTAATTGTTAATTAGCAATAACTGTTTCATTACAGTTAGGGTTGCATATGCACGTACAGCTACTAAATCCTAATCGATCATTATAAATTGTTTTTGGAAAACTGAGTTGAATTCTGGATGGGAGGTGGGGATTAATTCTGAGAATTGTTACCCTATGAGGATATTGACCGTTAATGGTGAAAGTTATTTTATTTTTCAAGTGTTTCATGAATAAATCTGTTGAGGAAGATGATAGTTTTCTTAAAACTAGCATCGGAGGGGAAAATGGGTATTGAATTTGTTCAGACTTTCGGCTGCGTGTCTGATGCAGCTATATCTTTATTCGATGATTCATTTCAGTTTGCGATTTCTTTGATTTACAATGACGATTCTCTTGTCTCGTATATTAAGCTGGATTGGTGTTGGATTTTGATACATCAGGTGAGGATACAAGTTGGGAAATGGATCCTAAAGAAAGGCAATGGGACACTTGGGAGAATCCTTCCACTGGGAATGATGTGACAAATACGATTTCCTCAGATCATCAACCTTTTACCAGTTACAAATCACGGCAGCATCAACAGAAGTGGGAAAGTCCCTCCGTTTTAGATTATGAAATGGGGATGGAACTGTCCTTCCAGAAATTCCACCAGCCTTCTGATTCGCAAACGTCGCATACTTGCAACTCCAATAACGATACAAAAATACCAGATCGAGAAGATGGTAGGATGCGTGAGGCGCAGCAGCCTGATAAAATCCAAGACTGGGATCCAAGAATGACGTTGAATGATCTCTCTTTTCTGGAACAAAAGATCCATCAGCTTCAGGATTTAGTGCATGTGATTGTTGGCCGGAGAGGTCAAGTTCTAGGACGACCAGATGAACTTGTGGCTCAGCAACAGCAGCTCATAACTGCTGACCTTACTTCCATAATTGCTCAGTTGATCTCTACAGCAGGTAGTCTTCTACCATCTGTGAAGCATACACTTTCCACCACGATTCCTTTTACAGGACAGTTTGGGCAGCTTGGTGGGTCATTCATTCCTTCTGCAGCAGGAAATGATGTGGGTGTTAAGTTGCAAGTTAATAGTGGAAGCAAATTAGCTGATCAGGCCAACCATACTGATCTAATAAGTAATTATGGGACTGAGCACATGGAAGAACATGAAACAAAGGATGAAGAAGATGCTGATGAAGGTGAGAACCTTCCGCCTGGTAGCTACGAAATTTTACAGTTAGAGAAAGAAGAAATCCTGGCACCCCACACTCACTTCTGTGCAATTTGCGGAAAGGGATTCAAGCGGGATGCAAATTTAAGGATGCACATGAGAGGTCATGGAGACGAGTACAAAACCGCAGCAGCACTTGCAAAGCCCAACAAGGAATCCAGCTCCGAACCAACACTTATCAAAAGGTATTCGTGCCCTTATGCTGGCTGCAAGCGGAACAAGGATCACAAAAAGTTTCAGCCCTTGAAGACTATTTTATGTGTCAAGAATCACTACAAGAGAACCCACTGTGACAAAAGTTACACTTGCAGCAGATGCAACAGCAAGAAGTTCTCCGTTATTGCAGATCTGAAAACTCATGAGAAGCATTGTGGTAAGGACAAGTGGCTTTGTTCTTGTGGCACTACCTTCTCAAGGAAAGACAAGCTTTTTGGCCATATTGCCCTTTTCCAAGGTCACACTCCTGCCATACCCCCCGATGAACCAAAAGGAACTCTAGGGCCAACTAACCACGGGGAAGGCAGTGAAGCATCAAACAGAGTTGGAAGCATTAACTTCAGTTTTGGCTCCACTGCTCCTGGCGGAGGTGGTGGATCTCAAAATCTCATGGACGTGAAAGAAAGTATCGATGATCCTACTAGTTACTTCTCTCCATTGAATTTTGAAACCTGTAACTTTGATGGGTTTCATGAGTTGCCTCGACCCCCGTTTGAGGATTCAGAGATCTCTTTTCTTATGCCAGTGTCTTGTAATTACACTGACAAAACTGGAGGGGAGTCGAATTTCAACAATCTTCAACGACACTAATGATTGCTCCTCGCCAGCGTATGACTTTCTTTAACATTTGTAAGTTTTAGGTGATCCCATATGTTATGTGATTTCTTAAGCTTGAATAAATGATGGTGCTTACTAGTTTGTAGCTTAATAGAAGTTGTAGTAGGCTCTAGCGATGCTTAAATCTTAGTTTACCAATTCTGCATCATTATTTCCCTTAACTTTCGTGTTCATCGGTCTGATTCTGCATTTCATATTTGGAATTCTTTCAGTGATGGTGTTTTTGTTTCTTTCTATTTACCACTTTCCTTTGCAGTTCTTGCAACTCCCAAAGTAGTTTTACTAGGCTGCATTTTGTTATCCATCTTCAGTCGATATTCGATATGAATTCACTGCCGTAGCCTATTTTGCATTTAAATTATACGAAAAGTCCAAAAAAACTTCCCTTTTAATGAAAAGCCCTTTTTACAGGTATAGTGAATAGTACTAGGGAAAGGTATAAATGTGATTTTTCGTTAAAAGTGAATAGTACCGAGAGTGTTTTGTTAAAACGCCCTTTAATTATTTGCTGCTGTAGATTCTTACCATAGTAAAACGTTTAAACACGTGTCGTGATTCTAATAGGATAGTAAATCTACTCCGCATCCTCGCATTGCAGAGTAATTTGGGATCTCTGTCACGGTCCGAGAGAGAGTAACAACAATTTCACCAACTTTTCCCAAGTCGCAAAAGATGTCATACCTAACCCTAATCTTTAGACACCCACCCCTACCCCTACACAGATCGAGTACTCTTAAGGAACTTTGTTAGTACACCCATAGGATCGGTTCACCAAATATGTTAGGCATATATTTCCTCAAGTTCTTGATCAAATCAGTTGAAATAAAGAAGTTTGAAGTGCTTGATAAAGCACAAACAAGTCAACAACTCGATCATCATTTTGCTCATCGTAACAATGCCATTACAATTTGAGACCGTAAATGAAAATTGTTTTTGGTTCATCTAACGGATCTGCCCGTAATGAGCATTATGGTGCAGAATGAGCTTCAAACCCTTTGCACTTTCTCCTTTTGACGACTTCTTCAGAGGGCCGCAGCTATTGTACTTTTCTCTCAAAGCTCCGTTTCCTAAGTAAGACCATGTACGCCCACAGGGAGAACTGTCGGGCCACAAAAACCTCTCAGAAAGTGGGTTAACCAGACCCTCACGAAATTCTTCAGCTGTCTCACAGAGCAAACCCTGAAACACAACCAAAATCATTCTTAAAATGCCTGCATTATGCGTCAATGGTGCGTCGAGTGTGGAAGGAGAAAATAGTTAGAGCGCTAGTTGTAGTATCATTACCTCTTCCATAGCTTTGATCTTCAGGGTGACATCGGTACTGAGAAGGACAAGTTGTCCATCGTTCCTCTTCATCCTTCTACATAAAAGAGCACAATCTAGGATATGGTCTTCTGGGGACGGTGATACAAGGTCCATCATGCTCCCACACCTCGAAAAAGTCAATGAGCCCGTTGTCCTAGAAGGAAAGCCCCAACTCTTCTCGCTAAATAGAGACTGCGGCGAAGCAGGAGGGGTTGGAGCAATCAGTCTTCCGTCTTCCATTGAGCTCTGGACATGGATCCACCAATTTGTTTTAATCATACAGTCTTTGATCCATTCCAGCACCAATTCAGCCTCTGTTTTCTTTCTGAAAAGGCTGCCACGTTGCTTCAAGCAATCCAGTTCCCGTATGACTGTTTACAATAAGCGAGTGCATTCACAATCATCAGGAACAACTTTACCTAGCAAATAATATGACCATGCAAGAAAACTGATGCAACATAATTCAAATTTCATTACCCATTCTTGGAATGATTAACTGAGTCCCCTTAAGACCTTGTAGAAACTGCAATGACTTCCTTGATTCCTTGTCGAGAAGAGTGGTAGCGTCCGCAACCATAGTCCAGCTCCTCTTTCCTTCTCCAACAGATTTATTCTGAAAATTAACTTTTGAGTTACATGTCTATGCTCGATAAAGCTAGTTAGCACCATAGAAATAAATTCATGGAAGAAAGTAACAGCTGTGGGAATAAATTTTTGGAACATTTAACCAAGTGTTGATCAACTTACAGAGCATGCATTGGCGACCTCCTTATTTTGAGTACAACTGAAATATGTACTGCTTCTTGTCGCTGTGTTAGGGACTGAGTCTTCTGACATGTTCTTGCCTCCAGAACGTTTGATTGATTGAAAAGGAATCCTTTCTCTTCTTACTTTTGTTACCGTCAACATTTCCTCCACCCTAGCTTGATTTCCAGAAGTGTTTCCAGGTAATTTTGTTTCTTGGAGTTCCTTCATTATCTGGTTCTCTTTTCCTGGGGATTCAATCAGTTCTTGTTGATGGATATTGGAGACTAGAGTTAGTTTTGACGAGGATGATGTGCTTGATTTGGAATGCTTAACTTCTATCTTACCCTTCTTTTTCAAAGACCTCAGTCGAAGAGTATTTGGGGTGAAATTTTCCTTGTCTGGAGTAAAGATCTCCTCCTGTCCAATATCATCATCATACGCAGCCTCAGGTTTTCCTCTGCTCTTATCTGTTTGAAGCTTTACCGCACTAGCAGGTTTACCTCTTCTTGCCCAAATGCTTCCCACCATCGTACTTGATTTATTCTCGGATCTCAGTGGAGGGCTTTCACAGAGTTTCGATTCAGGCTGTCCTGCTGCAGTAAAGAGAGATTGTGGGGTCTGCCTCTCCTTGTTATTTATTAACTCTGATATAGATGAGGTTCCAGATTCTGTCACAAGAGGTGCAGAAGAAATGCTTGTATCCCTTTTTTCATGATCTTCTGATGCCACACTTTTGTTTTCCGATTCTCCACAACTCACATCCACTAGACATTCTTTTTCATCAGAATGCTCAAAGTTCAGGTTGACAGGCAAGTTGGATTTTGGTTCTAGGGTCAGGCTTTCTTCTACAACTCTCTGATCTTTGGTCTCCCCGAGGACTTCTCCGATTGGCAACAATAAGTTCTCCATTTCAAGGGGTCCAGAAAAAAGACATGAAATATCAGTCTGTCCATTATCTTTTCTCAGTGGGCGTTGGTTCTCAATTTTATCAGGTACAGAAGCAGCCGCATGAGCTTCCCTTTCCTTTCCATCAAAATGTTCAAACTTTTGTCTAATCAGCAAGTTTGATTTTGGTTCTGGGGTCAGGCTTTGTTCTGGAACTTGCTCATCTTTGTCCTCCCCAAGGGATTCTCCAGTCGGCAAGGTTGAGTTCTCCATCACCTGAGGTCCAGAACAAAGACATAAAATATCAAACTGTCCCTGATCTTTTCTCAAGGGGCTTTGGTTCTTCTCAGGTACTTGTGCAGCAGGATCGGCCTCTTCCTTTTCACCAGAAGAACGTTCAGCATTCAGGTTGGCGGGCAAGTTTGGTTTTGATTCCGGGGTCAGGTTTTCTTTCTCATCTAGCTGAGTTTTGGTCTCCTCGAGGATTTCCCCAGTCAGAAGAGGTGAACTCAAAAAATTAGTATTTCCATGGTCTTTTCCCAATTGACTTTGCTTCCCACTTTCCTCTGACACTTGCACAGCAAGACAAGCTTCCCCTTCCTCTGCAGTAAAAAAGGAACTCTCTAGGTTCTCTCTTTCCGAATCCTCTTCTGTGACACAGTGAGGTTGTAGGCGCTGGTTTTCCATTCGATTAGGATTAGATTCTTCCATCTCCAAAAACAGGTTCACCGATTCCGTTCCAAATGCCCAGAAACTTGAGACTTCATTCTCTTCACCACTACCTTTTGATAATTTCTCGCCCCATTCTTCGCCTTGATCAAAAATTGAGTAAACGGCATTTTCCGGCAGTGGAGGTGCTGATGGGACCTCCATCTTCCCAATGACTCCCACAATTTCATCAGAGAACAATGATTCTACACCCACGGAATTTGAATCTGGAGATTCAGTTTCTTTGTTCTCAACAGGCAAAGAATTCTCACTCTGCACAAACCCAAATAGAAAACGCAAACGAAAATTGTATAAAGTTCATTGGCAACTTTCTGACCCTATTCAATTCAATTCAATTCGAATAAAGAAATACGAAACAGATTGAACGAACAACAGAATAAAAAACCATTAAAAAAACAATCTTGGTTTCATTGAACAATCCAACAAGCAATCTTTTGGACATCCTTCAGATTCATGTCTAAATTAAACAACCCACATATTTACTTACCTGATCCGATACTTGTTCTGCATTTTCATCATCGTCGTGCGCTATGAATGGCACGAAAGGTGTTTCGAAATCATAGGCCTGCCTCATAGGAATCCAATGCAAGCTGTAGACCCTGCTGGAACCACCAAGCCTGAGCGTGTCCCCTTCGCTCAGCTCCACTCGAACTCCCGGCTCGATCTTCTTGTCCGAAACCCAAGTCCCATGTACTGCAACAAAAACCCCAATTAACCCAACAAGTCCTATAAGTTTCTGGGGTTTTCTTATTTTATGCAAAGAAAACTTAATTGAAATGCTAAATAAAAACCCCAATTTCTTACCTGATGACAAATCGGTGAGAGAGAGCTTTTGAGAAAAAGGGTCGGAGAGGATTTGGAGGTGGAATCTGCTGATGCTGGGGTGAGTCAAGACGATGTTGCAATCCGGGTGTCGGCCGACGATCAAGATTTCTTCATGGGTTTTTCGGTAGACGGCGGAGATGGGTTTGGAGTGCGGCGGCGGCGGGGATTTGTTGACGATGAAGATGTTCTTGAGAATGGCTCCGTTCTTGAGGACTGTGAAGACTGGGATTTTCGGCTCCTCTTCTTCTTCCCTTCCTTCTCCGTTCAGCTTCCTATTCATTTTCTCATTCGCCATGACCGTGTTCTTTGTTGAAGAATTTGGATTCTGCGTAGGGCAACTGGATTTTAGAGAGAGAGAGAGAGAGAGACGGATGACGAATTGTTGTAATTCCTGGGGGAAATATTTGGGAGGTTGTGGCGGGGTTTTATTTCAAAAAGGCGACCGTTGGGATTTTTTTTCAATTATATAACGGCTATTGCCGCCGAGTTAAAGGCCATCCAAGACTAATAATTTTTTGATTTTGAAACTTGATTCAAAATTGTAAAGATTTTTAAGAAAAGAAATGTTCAATAAATAAATAAATAAGTTTGTTTTATTCAAAACTTAATTCAAAATTGACGTTACCTTGCCCGAAGATAGTAAACTGAGTTTGAGAAGGCTGGGCATTTGTGCTAAAAGTTGTCGGCTCACCACTTACCTTTGGTTATTGGACTGCTGGAGAGGATTTTTTGGGTTAGAGGGCAACATTGTTATCTTTACCTTTGCCTTTCACCAACTTTAGGCTAAAAATTGCGGCTCATCACTTACCTTTGGTTATTGGACTGCTGGAGATGATTTTTGGGTTAGAGGGCAACATTGTTGTCTTTGCCCTTACCTTTCACCAACTGGTGTAGATGCTTTAAGGAGAAGGATGAGCACGATCTGGTTTAGTACAATTCACCCTTAAAATCGAAAATCGAACCTAATAAAGTAGCTAGTTTGGTTGCGTTTTGGCTGTGTCTTGTTGGTTCTATTCCGTTTGAGCTTGAATCATCTTTTGGGATTGTTTCAGTAAACTCCAAAGATAATCACAACAAGGGAGTGGAGGACGGCGATACAAGTAATCTGCCTTGGATTTTGATGTTGGAGTATGTTGTTACAAGTGCAAGAGGCGCGAGTTCAGCAAACGAGAGCGAGCTTGTTGTTTAGTGGATGACAATGTTGCTTCCGTTGTTGCTAAAACACAAGAAAACTTCTCAAAAACTTTTAAATAAAAGGGGGCATGAGTACTTGATACAAGCGGATATTGAGAGGGGGAAATTCGAACTCGGGACTTCGAGTGCACAGAGTGAATGCCCTTAACAAGAAGGTACCAATTCGCAGTTTCAAGTTTAGCCTCTTCCCAGAAAACTGCCCCATTTTCTTTGCAGTTATAATCCTGAAGCTTTTGACAGTTAGCAGACTTCCGACAGAAAGCCAATAGTTTCGTTATTGCTTAAAACTGACCAAAACAAATATTTCACTCGGAAAATATCGAAGACGGGACTCCAGCCGAGCTGCAATTAAACAGCTGTGGTCATTTCTGCCACCGGAGACAACAAAAGAAATTGCTGTTATCTTAGCCCCAGTTTGCGGTTGAGGTGATTTTAAAAAAAGCTCATATGAAAAAAAGCTGGGAGTGTTTTTGGTGTTTGGTAAACTTAAAAAAAAGGACTTATTTTGGAAGCTGCTGTGAGAATAAGCTGAAATCAAAGGAAAAAGCTGAAGCTGCAATTTATAGCTTTGGAAAACTGGCTTTTTTTCAAAGCACATAGAACTACAGTGCTCCTTTAATGAAAAGATCCACTATCAGACTGCTTTTTTTTCCAAAAGCACTTTTACAAAAAAATTTACCAAACACTCTGCTGATTTATTTCACAGCCGCTTATTTTCACAGCACAGCCGCTTATTCTCACATCAGCTTTTTTTCAAAGCACAGCAATACCACAGGATCCCATCCACAAGAAATTAACAGCCAAAACTTACACGGATTGAGATCAGTTATCGTACAAAAAGATAGGTCAAAATTTGATGTTACAGAAAAAAGGATTATGATATGGGAATCTTAAGCACATTGCTTAGTTGGTCCTTTACATAATTCATGACTCGCATGGCCAAAATTTATCCCAACTCCCATCTAACTTGTAACTACAGCATCATCTAGACACAAGGAGTTCTGAAATAAAAAGCCATGAAAGACAAACCCCATATTGATTTGGCCGGCAATCCAGCACGAGAGGAGCTCAATCCTGCTTACTTTGAGAAAGCCTTGCACGATGTCTAAGCTCAGCTCTTTTCCACTTAACAATTAGGCGACACAAGGAAAAGAGTGTGTTTACCTGCAAAAGAAATTAGATTCAAGTTAAAACAAAGAATTGAAAATACGGAATCAGACAAGATAGAATAATACATGAATATCAATCGCACATACTAACCAAAATTATAATTGCAATGACGAGAAGAGGACCAGACCAGAGCGTTGAGAGAAAAACTCCACCCTCATCAAAATAATCCTGACCGGCAAAGCTCTTCCAGTTTGCACGCAGGAAACTATTGAGCCTCTCTGCAAGATATACTCCTGCCACTGCAAAACAATTTCCACGTATAAGTATCTAGATAGGCAACAGGAACATATTACATTTGTAAGTTGACATGCTGAGGAACATATATAAGTATCTAAAAAGCAAACCCCAAAATACATGAAAATTATTTCTTCGTCGCCTTCATACTCACAGCAGCACAAAAGAACATCAGTACTTAACGCTGATGTCATAATTCTCTGCACTTAAAATTAAAAAATTTATAACCCCTTGTGATAAGTACTGGTTGGTGACTGAATTGGCAAAGTTTCCAACCAATCTCGAAAACTGGAAATTACTACAATTCTCCATTGACAAGCTTCTACAAAAGGTATGAGGAACATGAAATCTTAGTCATAAGATTCATGCATAATTTCACTAAAACAAAAATCCTCTGATGAAGAATAAAATAATTCTTCCAAAGCCCTAAAGAGAAACAAGGCTAGCAAAATGCTATTGTTTGCAGTGCCAGTTCCAAGAATTAAATCAGATGTTTCAATGGATTTCCTAAATAACCAGAACACGTAATGGAAGAGATTCATACATATTCTGGAGAAATCACACAGCATGTGCAATACAAAAAATCTATTTATATTAGAAGCTTTAATTAAAAGAGCACACAAGTGATTAAATAATTGCCAGATATATTTTTGCTGTAACCTCCTTCTGAGAAAAGTTGTGTCCAGTCGAGGCCAAAAACAAACCTTTGGTACTCCTTCCCCAGTTTGATATAAAGCTTGGTCAAGGCTCCTATGGAATCTTGCCTAACAACTAGAAAAAAAAATTAAAGATTGGTCGTGTTTATTCATCAGTCATATGGTTCCCTCATCAAACAAGATCCTGAAACCATATCCTAAATTTGAAAGTCTCACATTGAACTATCGAAGCACAAGTTCACTAATAGATAGTGAAAACTTGTGTCAGTGGAGTCAATCATAATCATTTGATTTTATCCAATGTTATGGGCTACATCTAGCAGGACATAAATCGAAAATTATTTCACTGAAACTGCAATCAAATAAAACAAGAGTTCTGCTACCATATCACTAGTTTCATTAAAACCATACGAAACTGACTAGTTTATGTGCTGAAAATGCAATGAGTTATGGACTTGTGTAACCGTATAAACCACCCAAATTACTTGTTCAGTAGAACAGCAGGTTTCTTTACAGGCAAATTTTCCACCCTTTGAACCAAGACCATAAAATGATGGTTTCTCTACCACCACCATCAATTATTTCAAGAAAAGCAGCCTGAACCAAGACGAGCTGCTTAGATCTTGCAGAGGTCATCTCCAATTACCATTCTCAATCATGATTTTTTGCTTCTGGAATCAACTTATTCCGATCCTAATAAGTATGCAAAGTGAACTAAGGACAAGCCGTGAATCTAACCAAATGAAAGTATTTTAGCACCACCCATTATATGTTTCATCAATGATCTATTCTAGTCACAAGCGTAAAAATGCGGCTTCACTCACAAGAGAACTAAAGACATGCCGTGAATCTAACCCAAATGAAAGCATTTTAGCCATAACCCATTATCTGTTTCATCAAAAAACTACTATATATATATTTCTATTGCTGTAAGGGAAGAACAATCCTCCACGGATTGACTGAAGGCGCAATCACACATTACACCATCTCGCAAACAACACATAAACCTACATATTATACCAAAATTAACACATTATCTATACAAACTCAAAATTAATACCACACCAGAAGCTACAAACATAATCAATCTAATCGAAACATAAAATCATATGTAAGAAATAATAATAATAAAACCAACTTACATGCCAAAAGGAACAGAAACATTTGGAAGTTGAGATTCCTCCTGGAGGTGATGGCTACTATCAGAAGCACAAGATGCATGCCCATTAAACCCATCAACCAAGGTTCCTGCCAATAACCCATTAAATTAAATTAGATTTTCTTTTCAAATTTGTTTACTTTCTGGGAAACCAAACACACGGAGAGAGAGAGGGAGAGGGGGAGAGAGAGAGAGAGAGATAAAAATAGAGGTACCGTCCAGTCGATAGCGTGGAAAAAGCCCAAGAAATTGTTTACAGCAGGTGCAAGACCCGAACGTAACTCTGCGGATAACTTCTGGACGAGATCTGCCATTTGATCCATGTGCTCCTCCATTGCCGACCGAACCTGCTCCATTTCTCACTTTCTCACTTTCTCACAGTGCTTCTTTCTTCTTGTACCTTCCACCTTCTTCTTTCCTTTCTCGTTTAATTTCACAGTGTCAGATCCAAAGCTGAGAGTGTCGCCCTTTAGTCTTACGAGTCCAATGTTGCAGAGAATGGAGATGAGAGAGATGAAATACACTTGACCCGTTCAAATCGACCCCCAAAAGTTTAAATGGGCCGGGTAATTTCCCACTTTCTTATTATTTACGAGCAGTAGTGTCCGCGCGTTGCTGCGATGCTGTTTCTTGCTCTTCCAGAATGTTAAATTAGAATATTTTGGAAAATGATAAAAGAATGTAGAATAGAACAAATATACAAATATTTGAAGAACCAAGAAGTTAGAATCAAAGATGTAGAATGATTTGTAGACCAAATGAGAGAATAAATGGATTAAAATTAATGAATTATTTTGTTTTTATTGAAGGAAATAAATAAAAGTAGAGGTCATATAACCTGGCTGCAGACACGAAAGTGTTAAAAAAGTATACTCTACACTTAGTATCCAAAGAAATACGCAATATAGAAGAAGAAAAAAATGTTTGGTAAAATTGTTTACCAAAAAATCTGAAAGAAAAGACAAATGTTATATACTTTGAGCACAAAATGTTTCAGCATTACATACGAAAACCTTAAAAGTGGGGTGGGTCTAACACATATTAACAGAGCAGGTAAGAAAATTTATGCACCATTTGACAAACCAAATCAAGTAATGCCCAAAGATTAGAAAAATATGTTAAAAAGCAGGATTGTATTTGATATGGATTAAAACGATTGAGTAATTGTGGGCGACTTGCGACAAAATGAGGATGATTGAGGGTGGAGAGTAATCAAATTCGATGATTTCAACTAGAACAAATAGAAGGCCACCCTCCAAGGTTCTAAAAAACGCTAGGCGCTAGTCGAGCGGCGGGCTAGCACCTAGCGCCTGGGCGGCTAGGCGGCCTAGGCGTATTTAGGTAAATTTCTTGTATATCTTGTATTTAAGTGCATATTGACACCTAAAAAAAAATTATACTTGTATGAATAATAAAATAATGATAAAATGCAAATTAGGTACACTATTTCCATAAGTATTGGATGAACTTGTAGTAAATCCATCATTTCAAATTAGATATACCATTTCCATAAGTATACCATCATGAAACCAAAAAAGAAAAAAGCACGCAATTAATAAAAAATAAATAAAAAAAACCTCCTAGGACCGCCTAGCCGCCCGGCCCGCCTAGGCCCAACCCGATTTTTCCTCCCGATTTGCCCAAAAACGCCTCGGTTGCTAGGCGCCCAGCGCTTAGGCGGCGCCTAAGCAGCCGCCTAAGGCGTTTTTTAGAACACTGCCATCATTAGGGGGAAGATGTTAACACCTCTCTGCATATCTAAAAAGCAATTATAAAAACTTTGTTTATTAGAACATGTTTAATCTATTTGAAAATACTTGAATTTTAATTTTTTGCATGAAATTTGAAATGGATAAATGTCAATTTTTTTTTTTTTTTGCAAAATATTAATAAACATGATAGGTAGAGGAAAGAAGACATTATTGAAAAAAGGTACCTAGTTTTGAAGATTAACATGATGAAGCAATTTTATAATTGGAATCTGTAACAAAAATAGACCACATCAAGAATCGTCATTGAAGAGTATATCACAATGAAAGACAGAAAACACTCATAATCTTGTCTCCTTGTTTTGACATTGTGTCAAGTTTTAATCAGAGCAAACTTTAAAAGAAAGAGAGATATGATTATTTTTATTTACGAAAGTACCCAAAGCGGTGCTAATAAGTTTAGTGTAAGTTGAACATGTGCAGGACAATTTAAATTAATGTTGTTGAAAAAATGGGGACATAGAGTGTTGAAAGATGGAGCAGACAAAACTTATTCGATGTAGATAAACAATCATCATTTTCATTTTTCCTCTTCAGAGGAATTGATTGTAACCAATTTATACACAAACATTTGCTTCGTTTTACCTGTTTTGGATACATGTCAAATTGCATGGCTAATAAGTGATGGATTTAAGATGAACATCCAAAAGCATGTATGCAGTTGTTGAAACTAAATATATACTATTTTCACATGGTTTATTGAATTGAAGAACAA
Source organism: Malus sylvestris (assembly GCF_916048215.2). Classification (NCBI taxonomy): domain Eukaryota; kingdom Viridiplantae; phylum Streptophyta; class Magnoliopsida; order Rosales; family Rosaceae; genus Malus; species Malus sylvestris. The sequence continues at coordinate 5,867,282 of NC_062269.1, read as the reverse complement.
GATAAGAATAGTGGAATTGTGAAATTTATCTAACTGATAATGAGATGTTTCAATAAAAATGCAACAATTGCTCTATTACTAAAGTGTTCTGTGGTTTTATTAAGCTATGTGGAATGGGTGTATTTGTTGTGATAGTGTGTTCACCAATGCTCTTGAATGTCTAGGTTAACTGATTGGCAGGGTGATAGGTAATTGGACATACATTTTGACCATATAAAACGAAGATAGTATGCAAATACATTTGCAACAGCCAATTCCCCTGAAAAGAAACATTAGTGCAGATAAGCATAAAATAGTCATGAAAAAAAGGGCATAAATTTTTGAGTATTTTGATATACCGTTTGAACGGAATAGGCGATGAGCTTGGCAAATAACCTGGCAAGGTGATTAGCATCGCAAATAAGTAGATTGATATAAGGTTTTCGACCATAAACAATCTTTTAATCCACATGTTGTATAAAGTATGATACACATGGCAAATAACCTGGTAAGGTGCTTTTTTTGTTGTAGGGCTGGGGTGTTGACATGTATTTATTAATGTGTAAGTTAAAGGTGTTAAATTTATGTAAACATTTAAAGCGTGTGTGTAATATGCTATAAACCAAATGTAGACAAAACATGCAAAAGAAAAAAAGTAGAAGGCAAGAATAGGTAAATATGGTATTAGATTGGTTTTAGTAAAAAGGAAAGCAACATTGCAACATAACTTTTTAAACCAATATTTCATTTGTTTGATCTCAACCTCAATTGTTTTGGAAAGTGTGAATGTGATATGTCTTCTTAAGTGTCCATACGACATCTGCAAAAGAAAGAAAGCAATGGAAGAAAGTCAATGATAAGTGAAAAATATTCAGTATAGTTGCAAGAAATAAACAGTCTGCTCATAAATTTTGCAATACATCCTTAAACACTTTGTTTGCAGTATAGTTGTTTACATTATTGTCTCCATCTGGAATTAAAATCTTAAGACATTCTTTTGATGTAACTCTAGATAATGATACATATAATTGATCAAGGGTGAAAACAGGTTTAGGAAGATATAAACCAACTTATTTCAAAGATTGCCCTTGACTTTTGTTGATGGTCATTGCATAACATGGTCTAACAGGGAATTGACGTATTTTAAAAATAAGAGGCCACTTATTTTCTGTTGCTGTTAGAGTGATTCTCGAAATGAATACTTTGTGACCAATATTGTTTCCAGCAAGTATTTTAGCTTCAATAATTTGGTTGAATAATTGAGTAACCACTAATCTAGTTCCATTTCACAAACCTAAAGACTGATTTAAATTTCGTAACATCATAATTGGCATTCCTATTTTCAACATTAGGTTATGTGTAGGTAAACCATTGAAATCGAACTTATTCAAAAATTCAACAGGATACAATGTTTCTAAATTTTCATTATTTCCATTTGAAGAACACAAAGAATCATAGCTTAGAAACACATGTTCTTCTCTAGGTAACAAATCGATTATATAATTGATTAAGTTGCAATTTTAAATTTGCGTGTTTTTTGACAATTCTTCGGAATTGCTCGCCAGTGTACGAATCGTTAAGTAGTATAGTAGGCAAGCACAAGATCGTTCCAACTAAGATTGAAATAATTTTACCTATTTAACTTAATTTGTATTGTATTTGAATTGAAATTGTACGATTAATGATTGGGAAAGATTTAGGAGTAGAGCTTCTAAATTAATAAAAATTAAAATGAAATTAACAAGTAATGGAAAATGATGAACCACTTGCAAAGAAAATTATAAATCAGTTGTGAAAGACACTAGAGCATCTGATTCACCATAACCAATCCAACTCAATTCCTACAATTAATTATTAATGAGTAATCATCCAAATTGACGGTCTAGTTCCTCTAATTCATATAGTATCCATGGCATCTAGATTACTATGTATACTCATATGTACTTACAATCTATGACATCTAGATTACTAAACACACACAAGTTCATTAACGATTTGAGAACTACTTAAGAGACCGCATGAAACCTAGTGTATGACATCTACATCAAGGAATTCACGGTACCATTTGCAAGGCGCTAAAACCTAATTAACAACATGGCATCTGTGTTAACTTGCATCAAATACACTCAACTCAAACCAAAGTGGTGGCCAATCACCAAGATTAAATCAAGCTCATAAGCACATCAAAATGATACTCAACTTGAATGAAAATTCATAAATAATTAAACTGAGAAATTAAGAATTCATAGTTAGGCTACATCGTAGCCCTAGCAAAAATAAATTAGTTTTGGAACATAATCGGAAAGATTATTGAATTCATAAAATTAAAAGAAAAATAAGTTTAGAAAAGCCTGAAAATCTCCTGCTTTGCCGCTGCCTAGTTTTTTTTCCCTCTTCTTTATGATCTGCTTAATATTGCCAAATTAATACCAAGCAGCCACTCCTTTTTCTCCTTGAATGATATGATTGCTTCTTCGTGTACTCCCTTTTTTAATCCTCATTAATGTTTAGCCCCATTACTGATACCTTAATACCAAAACAAAACTCTCAGCCGTTCCTTTTTGTTTCTTTGTCTTCCCTCTTCTTCATCCTTCTTTCCTTCTCTGTAACCGACAAAGACTTAATCACCGATTTATTACCTTGTGGCTCTTGGGTTTAATTGCTGCAGGTATAGCCTTCATATTGCCCTCTTCGATTCCCTGGTTGTTTCGAAAAGATAATCGTATTTTTTCCCAAATGGGCGTCCTCTAATTCTGAAAGTGATCAAATCCCCACACTAACTGAACCAACTTAGTTTCCAAATTCTCGTATTTATACTTTTGGTGAAGACCCCTGACTTGAAGATGGAATTAAGAGATTGATTCTCCATATTTCTTTGATCTTTGCTCGATTGAAATCTCTTCCTCTGCTGCTAGAGTGTCGGCGGTTGGAGCTCTAGAAAAATTGGATTAAAGATGGACTTGCCTCTCTTCTGTCGGTTTGAATGCAAAGTAGGTCAACCCTTACTTGTGCTAGTCACGTGCTGATGAAAAGAATAAGGAAGAATCCTATGTGAGACAAATGCTCCACTTTTCTCTTAATTGGTCATACTACATAACATTACTATGATAAAAACATATCACAACATGGACAATATGCCAGCCAACGTGTGTGACAAACAAAAAAGGAAAATAATAGGATCTTTTTCATCTCCTTAATTTGGCCATCAACACATAAAGAACATGCAATTCCTTTCATTTAAATCAAACATATCACAAGAAAATGTCATTCTCGAGGTAAAATAGGTAGAATAATTTGCGCTTATCAGGAATCATAGTTTAATTCTTCTCTTAGAAACTTATTTTTAATTTCTAACATTTTTCTTGCATCAAGCATCGGTAAATGATACTTGGCTAAAGAACTTGATGCATTGTTAAAAAACAATTCTAATTCAAACAACACAATATTTTTTAATTCATCTTGCGGTATGATCATATCAGGAATTGCAAAAGTTTTTCGCAAACTGTACAAAATGTCATACATGTTTTGCCAATGAGCATAAAAAAGAATTTCAAGATTTACCACATCACAATATAAAATTATCGTAACAAATAATTGCCTCAATTGAAGAGATGAAGCTACATTTACAGCACTTGACAAAGCCTCAATCCATTCTTTATCATCTCTTAAGAATCCCAATGATTGACATGCAGCATGATATGAAGGATGTAAAATATCATTAACAGTTTTGAGATCATCAAAGTTTAATGCACATTTTTTTTCAAGTTTAAAAGCATTCGTAAATAATACAATTCACTAGATGCATGATGCATATACGCTATTCTACCTATTGAACCTTTTTGTTTTCTAGGTTTCCACATTTCTTTACGAATGTCATATAACAATTTTGAAGGAATTTGTGCATAAGTGAGTGAGCGCACTTCGCTATAAATTTTGTTGGTTTCAAACCAACTTGTTAACATTGTATATCAGAAGCGTTTTGTTTGAAAATTGATTGGAGTGATTGGTCACCACTGAAGACAATGTTTTGTTCTAACGGTAAATGCATTGGTAATCGATCTACAAAAGGTTCGCTATAGTGTATAGAATATTGAAACAATATATGTTAATATTTCATCATTTGGATCTTGTTGGAGAGCCAACTGTGCTCTAACTAAACCTTTGTTTGCATATTTGAATAAATATTTTATAAGCATGGATTGACAATAGGATTCAACATTTATATGAGCATTATATCTCAAAAGTAGTTCAGGATTGTTAGCACGAAATGCTTCAGTGCTAGTTAGCGCGATAATTTGGTTTGTTATGTGAGGAAAAGTAATAAAATATGGGAGCATGATGTGATTTGATGGAAAGTCATTTCCAAGGTGATGTGAGACTCTAGAGTAAAACACAGGGAGAAGAGTGCCAGAGAACATTAATTGAAATAGTAAAGAGAGTCAACAACTAGATTTGTCTATCACATCAAATAAAAGCAATGAAGCAGCCAATTCCAAACCTTGTTAAAGAACAACAAAAGTATTATCAATTTTGATTCCATTTTTTATAACAAAGTTTGTATCATCATCCCGACGCCTATAAATTGGAAAACCATTTTGTTAAAAAATTGTTTCATTTTTATAGGACTTTTTGGAGCACTTATTTTCCCGCATGCAAGGAAAATTTTGATTAACATGCCCACATGGACAATGAATCATAAATTGATTAACAATCTTATAAAGTCGATGGTTAACAAATTTGTTTGGCAATTCTACACAAATAATTGAATCTATATATGATGGTACATAGCATTTGAAATTTGATTTCAACCATATTAACATATGAGAATGAGGCAACCCTCTTTTTTGAAATTCAATTATACAAATATCTATTTGGAAAAACAATTGAGACAATCAAAAACCCCAAAAAAAAAAAAAAAAAAAAAGCAAACCGAGATAAGCAAAGTAATAAGTTTTTAGAACTCACTTGCTTCAACTTGACCAAAAGGCTCTCCAGATTTGATGAAATCAAGCATATCATCAAGTTTCATTTTAAATATTCTAAAAATTATATTAGGTATATCTTCAGGTTTGTAGCCCAGTGTTTTTTCAAATTCTCTTATAATTTCCGTCCACTTCACATTACAGGTAAATATTATAAACAAATCAGGATGTTCATGTTCTCTAAAAATAGCCATAACATCTTGATAATTATTAATCATATATCTAGGACTTCTTGTGTACGAAGCTGGTAAAACAATTTTTTGTCCCAAACTATTTGCATCTTTGTCACCTCTTGACATAGCGTCATAAATTCATATGTAAATCTCACTTTTTAAATTTTTTTGATTCAATGTTATGTAATCCAACCTATCTTCTTCAAGCGTCGCATAAGAATCTACTAAATATTGTTGAAAAAAGTCTACCTCCTTTCAACAACGAAGTGAAGTATGGATCTCTTTCTTGAATATAATAAGCTATATAAGGTCTCATAGGTATTCTTTTTCCAATTTGAGCAAAAACATTTTGTAGCTTAAATAAATTGTTGTGACAACAATCTACAATAGATAACGTAGTTATAAATAAGACATACAAAACAACAACATTGTAATAATCCATTTTTTTATTTAAAGCAATAATGATCAATACAGTTAATAAAAATTTATAAATTCTACACTTAACACTACTTTATAAGCTAACTAACATTTTTTTTTTCAATTTCAACAAAAGCACTTTGTAGCTTATATAAATTGCTTCCATAATGATCTGCAATGGAAAATGCAGTCACAAATCAGATACCCAAAACACAAATAGTACTATAATGATCTTTTTTTTCGTTGAAAGCACTGCATAACTGGGAAAAGAAATGAAAACTTAAGTTAAACTATCAAGAACCAAATGATCTAGCACATTTTAGTTATTCTTAAACTATAACAATACAGTATATCCACCACAAATAGTATGTAAATAGAACCGTTAAAATCTCTTGACCCCAATAAGCACCTTTTGCCTTACAAAAATTCTATGGATAATGACTTCTTTATGCAACCTTGCTATTCCAAATACCTAATCTCACACTTTGTAACCAAATTATTACATGCTTGTAATGTTACTTTCAAGTAACAGTAAAACCTAAGAAAAAATTTGAAATGCCAAGATCCTTATGGCTTGTAAAAAATATAGAAAAAAGAGCAACATTATGTTTTTGGTCCTTTATTTTATACAAAAGAAAACATAGTTGTTAAGTCTTGGTACTTTAAAACATATAACAAAGAGAAAGCATTTGCCACTCTATGTATAAAAGCTCGACACACCCTTTCCAGAAGAATTTGAACAAAGAGCAAAGAGTTGGACAAAACTTTGTCCAATTAATGGACATCATGGTTTCTGCTTTTATTTAAAAAAGCCATGTTACCAGATCATAACCTCCCTTATCACAAATTATACATAAAGCTTTTCATATAAATTGCACGCGCGCACACACACACACATGTATACAACCTCCTTTATACAAATTATACATAAAGCTTTTCATATAAAATTGCACACACATATATATACTAGGGGTGGGTTCAAAAAACCGAAAATCGAAAAAAAATCGAACCAAACAAAAAAACAGAATCAAATTGAAAAAATCGAACCGAACCGAATTCTTTTGGTTTGATTTCGATTTCAGTGGTCTAGAAACCAAATCGAACTGAACCCCGCCGAATTAATTAAATTAATATGTTTTGGGCATTATTTTCTAAACCTAATTTGTAAGCCCAAATGTGCTAAGCCCAATGTGTTGCCAAACTTTAAGCCCAAAATATTTATATAAAAAAAAAACCCTTAGAAACTCTAAACCCTAACCTATTATTTCTCCCTCTTCTTTTCCTTCACCCTAGCCACACCTTACCATCTCTCTATCTTCCTTCTTTCTTTGTCTTTTCTGTCTCTCTCTTTCATTTCTTTATCCTGGACTCCAGCCGCACCTTCATTCTGTTTTGCTCTCTAATCATCCTCTTCTTTTTTTCTCCCTATTCGTATTTTGCTGCATCAATAGCAGCCCACTAGTCTTGCAAACCCTAAACTTTGCCCACACTTGCCGAGTGAAACCCCAAAGAAAAAAAGTAAGCCAGTTTGCAGGTTTTGTTCAATTTTTGTGTTGTGGGGTTGTTAGTTATTTAAACTTTGATGTTTATTTTAAGTTTGGACTTTGGAAATGTTAAACTATAAATGTTTATTTTCATTGTCTTTAATTCTAGTTAGAGCTTATGTTATGATTGTGTTGGAAATGTTAAAACCACAAATTCTAGCAAGCCAAATAACCAACATAGACAGAATCAGGAAGCAGCAAAGGTAGGAAACCATACCCAAAACAACAATTGCAGTTCGTGGGAAATTTCAGATTTGTTAATGAAGGACAGCAAAGTAAGAATCCGCTTTTAGCCCCTAAGGTCTCAACAACACTACAACTTACCACAAATCCAAATTGTTAAGGTTTCCTCAAAATCAACAAAAAAATCCAAAATTAACAACGAAAAAACAAAAACCCAAAAAAAAATCATTATGAACCTGAGTAAAAGCCCTCTCTAAGCCGTCTGGAAACACGACACCCCCAAACTGGGTTAGAAATCAACCAAAAATCTAGACAGAAATTGAAAATCCCATATGGAAAAAAAAAAAAAGACAAACACAACATATTGTTTTTCCAAAATCCACTCAGCCTTTGCTCGAAAGAAACAACGATCAGCAAAGGGAAACACAGAACTGGAAGCAAGAATGAGCGAAACGGAAAAGGAAAAACCCAAACGAATAAAGAGAACAACAACCGACTAACAATACCGGAAGTTGAGGGAATAAGGATGGGGGACTCGTGGAGAACAAGGGCAAAAACATCTCTTCACTATGCCATCCAAGTAAGACAGACGGAAACAAAGGAGAACCGCGAGGGCAAATCCATCTGGACACTATAAATCAACAGTGCCAACCCAAAAACTGGGTTTTAGTATATATAATTTGGCGAATTGCTTAATGTAATCCATTGACGGACATACTTGAGCAAATTCACTTGCATGGACCAAACTTGAGGACCACCGATCTGGATCAATGTAAACATTTTAAATCTGATCTAGACGGTTCACAACATATTAGCTAAATTGAGCTCATTTTTTTTATAGGAAAGAAGATTCATTAAAGAGAAAACCCCTCATATAGCCAGGGCCGATACAATCAAAATAGAAAGCCAAAGTTTGCCTTCACAAGAAGACAAGCATCCTAAATACAAAGGTTATCTATCTTAAGCCCAATAGACGCCACAACATCTGCAACAAAATTTGCTTCCCTGAACATATGACCCCACTTGATATCTTAGAAGGACGAGGCACACCACCTGATGTCTCCGATAATAGATCTTAAATTTCATGACACTTCACAAGCACCGCGGACATCATCAATGCTAAGCTTAGAATCACCCTCCATTATCACGTGCGTTAGGCTCCTCCTCTTAGCCTAGATCAGAGCCTCACATAATGCTAGAGCCTCAACAACGTTAATGGTTGTAGGCCCTAAGTTTATAGCACTGGCGAGGATAGGTTTGCTGTTCCAGTTCCTAATAATAAAGCCTCCGGCAACCAAATAGTTTGGCATCGACTAGTCGAAATTTAATTTGATGTAAGGAGACATTGAACATTTCCACTTGATCAAGTTATTTTCAACTAGCACTTTTGCACTCTCTAGATTAGTAACATTATCCTTGAAGTAATCATTAACCGTAGCCGTAGCTCGAAGAAAAGATACTATGCAAAGGCTCTTCATTCCTGAAAATACGGCCATTTCTATCATTCCATATTTGCCAGCAAATAGCCAGAGCTTTACTTAAGTTGCTTACAACATTCTTATTCCGATGAGAGAGGTCTCCAAGCCAGTCACTTATCTTGAGGTTAGTATCAATATTTGATAATAACATATCATTGGAGCAACTCCAAACTTGCTTAGCATACTGACAATGGAGAAACATATGATCTTGATCTTCCTCGTTGTTGTTGCACAAAGGACACTGAGTATCCATATTTGTTATGAACTTGCTTTGTTTCTTCCTAGTTTGTAACTTAGCCTTGATAAGGCTCCAGGCAAACAACTTTAATTTGGGAGGCAAGATTTGTTTCCAAACTCTATTCATAAGATCTTGAACTGGTGAAGGGCTAAGATCCTCCATTTAGAGCCAAGTTGCGGATTTAACCGAGAAGCTACCATTATTACTTGTGTTGGATAAATATCAACAATCAATGATAAATTTATATATGCTAATAAATAATAAATGCGAATAAATAATTTAACATAGTATGAACAAAACAAAATAATATTAAACAGACAAATTGAAGATCGAGGCTTATGTACCGTAATGTCCTTGAAACAGAAATTTTGTCCTTACTCAGTGCTTATAGTTCTACAAACATCTGCTTCACCAGGATTCAACGATCTAAGTCAAAATTTCAGCATCGAAAAACTTGACATCTAGCGAATTTCTTTGTGGTTCTCTTAGTAAGAATGTTTGGGATTGTAGAAGAAGAATTTTATTTCTCTATGTTCTAAATGTCATGTGGATGGATGTATATATAATAGGTTTATGCATGTTCGCAACAGGTATGAGAATGAGATGATATGTTAGGAGACATCTTCTCAGAGGGGTGCTTTGCTCTCTGGCGTTCTTTCATCATCTTAGATTTCATTTGAAAAGATGAGTCTGTTGATATAAAAAATAATTAATTAATTAAATTTGAAATTAATTAAAGAATTTAATTATTAGAGTCTGAGCCCAAAAACCTCAAGGCCCAAGTCCATTTTTGATAATTAATTATATATTAATTATCAATTAATTACTACACCTTAAAGCCCAACCTTGGGTTGAGCCTAATTTTATTATCCATGGTCCATCACTCCAATCACTTTCTATAAGGGACAAAATCTTAAAAAGTGAGGGAACCTTTTTGTAGTGACCAACATGGGACAATGAAATTTCTACTCAAAATTTCCAACAACTTGGACCCCAAACAATAGCGTCCTTGGAAGAATAAAGAGGGATAGGAATGTCACATATTTTGTTCACAATATAATTGTCTATCACTTGACTTAAATTGTTTCTATCCCAATGACCATCAACAATAAACTCTACAACCTTAGTGCCCCATTGGATTCGATGTCTTTGATTCTCTAGTACGAGATGGAAGAGAAGGTGAGGAAAAACCCAGTTATGAGTCCAAAATAGGATGTCCTTGCCATCACCGACTACCCACCTCATACCCTTACTGATAATGTCTCTGGACTATAGAATACCTTTCCAGGCGAGCGAGTGGTTTAGTTTAGTTTTAGTCTCCATAAAAGTATCATGTCTAAGGTATTTCCTTTTGACTATAATAGCCCACCAGTTATCATTATCGAAGAGCACCTTCCATCACAATTTAGCAAGACACGCCTTATTGAAATGGTCTAGGTTCCTGATACCTAAACCACCCACTTTCTTTGGTCAACATATTTTGTTTCCAACTCACTAGGCTACACTTACGATTATTACCTCAAAAAAATTGTCCGCATTCTTTATTTAATTGACTGGTTAGTTTATGAGGATATTTGAAGTAAGACATTATATGATTAGGCATTGGGTCCTTCCAAAACACAATATTATGTATACCTAGATATTTACTGACACACCCCGACCTAGATCGAGGCATGTTGGCTGTCACGTGAGGGTGATGTAGCCATGTGCACAGTGCGGAAGCAATAGAGATATAAAGAATTGCGAATAAACAAAAACCAAATCAACTAGAGTACTAGACAAGATAAGGTGTAAGTGCGAGATTAAGTGTGAAATACACAATCATAGCATGAATGGCCTAAGTGTAGTCCGACTGGACAAGTAGTAATTATACTACACCCAAAGATGATCCTACATTTATGATGTTCTGTCAGAACCACCGACGAAATCCCCGTGAACCACCAAAGCACTTCTATCTAAAACTTGAAGGGGCGCAAAACAGAAAGTGTGAGTGGGCAAAAAACAAAGCTTTTCATTTCTCAAAAGTTCTAACCCTTCGCCGTAAAACCTGTATAATTTCCCAGAAAATATAATACATGTTATAACAGAAATCATGTTCAGGATGAAAATCCACATAAATATACTATGCCACAGTATCTCGATGAAAAGCTATAAGTAATCCAGTTAAACATATCAATGCCAGATATCATATCAGCCGGATCTACCTAACGTGACCTGCACGGCTGAGTCTATAGCTCATAACTAATCTCAATCATATCAAATCCTGCACACGAGTCGGAACCACCGAAAGTGGTCTGTATGACAGGACTAGGTGTAAAATAAATATGCTCTAGTGCTACGATCACGTGAATACTGTGCGAATGATCGCGGGTCACCTACAAGTCAGAACCACCTAAAGTGGTCTGTATGACAAGCATGTGCACCTAACTTGGATCCAAGGTGAGCATATGCTGCGGGAGGTGAACATCATGTGAAGGATTGTGCCCTAACTCTGGGCAGGAGCACTAATACCGGGGTGCATGTATATGAACTCTCAATACATCACATCATATCTTGCATAGCTGAAGCAATCTCATATCTTTAATTTGTGAACTTACCTGTGCGTCCGCAGCACCAATCATAAATATATGCAACTACTAATGCATACATAAAATAGGCAGACACTTTGCATGGCATTTCAAAACGTATAATCATTCAAATTCATTTTCTGGGAAAAATCTCAAGTATATAGGTATATACGGAAAATCAAGCCCACTCACTGATATGTCGAAGGGTCGTAGCCCCCAAGCCTCGATTGATGGCGCTCGTCTTCCGAATAGGTTTCACCTATATGCAAAATAACTAAATAAACGTTATTTAAAGCACATACACAAAACTAGGAATTGACTTCTCATACATTGCTCAAATAAGGTATTTGAATATACCACCATGACCTACTTAACCTCAGGAACATCCCCATATTTTTAGAAAAAATTTCCGAGCACCCACGCGCCAGCCAAGGTACGGCCAGACGTACGGCTCACGCGTAGGCATGTGCCTGGCACACCAAATGGATTCCCTAACGGCGTTAGGGAATATTCCGTTAAGAACAGTATATACCGTTAGAATTACATGACGGCGTTAGAATATTTTGTCAACTTTGACGGAATATTCTCCTCCTTTTTCCTTGGTTCACCGGTGCCTTTGCGATCGCCGGAAACTAGAAAAATCTTAGAACTTCAATATCTTCTTTATTTCTCAACCAAAATTCATGAAATTTGTACCAAAATGAAGCTTACAACAAGTAGAACAAAGCCTTACCAATTTTAAGCTCTAAAACCGACGGAATCTCGCTGGAGAAACCTCGATAATCCGGCCAAAATTTGAAACTTGCCAAACTAAGCTTCCCGACGTCCAAAACACTCTAACTTTCTTCCCCGAGCTTCGTGAAGACGTCCTAAAAATCCCTAGAACCTTAAAACTCGAAGAAAAGGCCACGATCACTGCATGAACAGTACTCAAAATCTGAGATTCCGGGTTCTTGGATTTTTGAGGTTTTCTTGTCCAATCACCACCACCATTCAACTCCTAAGCTTGTAAGGAGTTCAAAAACACCAATCACGACATCGATCCGTGATGTTTGAAAGGGTTTTAAGGGTTGTCCGTACATGTTGTAAGAAAATGGTAAGAAAGTCCAAAAGAGGGAGGAAAGAGAGAGGGTACGCGTGAGTGATGTATGTGTGTGAGGTTATGGTCCAGCTTGTCACCAATAAAAAACAAAGAAAACTTAGTTCTAATTAGGTCCAACCACTTAACCTATTTGGTCCACATCCAAAACTTAAACCACATGACACCACAAACGTTCAAGGGTACTTTAGTCTTTTTACATCACCGATAAAAATAATTCGGGACGAGCTGTGACATTTACCAATGGTAGTTTTATGTTGAATTTGGAGAATATTAACAATTTCATTCTTTGCCTAGTAATTTGTATTAGAAGAGAAATACAGAGAAGATTTGTTGACCCAAAGCATTTGCAAACTTATTTAAAACCTCTAGTACATTCCTAGCACCCTTTGTAGTTGCCTTGGCAAAGACAAGGCAGTTATCCACAAAAACTAAATTCATGACTTTGTAGCCAAAAGGGGAAGTGAGTAGACCAATATGGGTTTTTGGAGTATAAGCTAACTCATTCAAACTTCTAATTAGGGGTTCCATGCAAATAATGAAAATGTATGGGGATAAGGGGTCACCTTGCCTAATACCTCTACTTGCGCGGAAGTAGCCATGAGATTCTCCATTAATATTGATTGAGAAGGATGCAGAAGAGATACATTCCATAATTAAATTGATCCACTTATGAAAAAAACCAAACCTTTCCAAAACACACTTGATATAATTCCAATTTAGAAGATCATACAATTTTTCCAAGTCTAGCTTGATTGCTAGATCCCCTTTCCTGCCTTTCTTCTTGTTAAAACTAGAGAACAATTCATGAGCAATAAGAATGTTTATCCTATATAGATCTACCTGGAGCAAAAACTCCCTGGTTGGGCGATATACACAAATGAAGGAGGGATTTCAATCTGGTAATCATGACTTTCATGATAATTTTGTAACTAACATTACAAAGACGAATTGGATGATAATTATTGACAATCTTCGGATTCTCCACTTTTCGGAATTAGGGCAATATTTGCATGATTAATTAATTTGAGACTGGTATTATTGACAAAAGAAAAGTCTTTCACCATGTTGCGCACTGAAGGTCCCACCAACTCTCAACATTCTTGGTCGAAACTTGCATGGATTCCATCAGGTCCTAGACTTTAAGAGCACCAATGCTTTTAATAGCATCCCAAATCTTAGCATTTGAAGGAGTATCAGTTAACATGTTATTATGCTCATTTCAAATACAAAGGTTTATTACTTGAGTGATCAAGTTGATGTGATCAACAGTAAGATTAGAGCAATTGGTGAATCACAATTTAAATTCATGCACAAAAACTTGCTCCTAACCATCACCTCTAAACCACCAGACACCATTGCCATCTCTGATCTTGTTGATTTCATTATGCTTTCTTCTTATCGTGGCGCTCAATTGTAAGAATCTTGTATTTTTATCTCCATATTTTAACCAATTCACTTTGGCTTTTTTAGCCCACATTACTTCCTCCTCCTTAAGCATTTGAGTGAGTCTCTCATTAATTTGAGCCTCTAATTGAGAGACATAATTTCCGTTTGAACTCGGTCTAGGTCACTTAGTATTTTACCTTTCTTTTCCTTGACAAACCTAAATACCGTATGATTCTAATTTTTAACAAGATAAGAGAAAGTACCTAAGCAGCCCCTAAAATGATCAAGAGGACATAGTCCCTCATTGCAAGTCCATGCACCTTTAACAAAATGTTTAAAGTCAGGATGAAGGTTCCACATGGCTTCAAATTTAAAAGCTTTCCTCCGTTGACTAACTTGAGGGCCTACATTATCCAACAATAAAGGACTATGGTATGAACCTAGAATATGAGGGCCTACATTATCCAACAATAAAGGACTATGGTATGAACCTAGAATAGGATAATTGTGGAGAGAGTAGTTTGGGTGCAGTTCAAGCCACAAGGAATTAGCAACAACCCTGTCCAATCTCTAAAAAATAAGAGTGTCATCCTTATGTTTGTTTGTCCAAGTAAAAGGAACACTAGAGGCTTGTAAAGAAATAAGACTATCATTATTCAAGAAGTTCACAAAATTAGTCATATAGGTGCTAACACTTTGATTCCCACCCCATTTTTCCTGTAGGCAAGTAATGTTATTAAAATCACCAAGTAACATCCATGGTTTATCAACAGGATTTAAGGCTAATAACTCTTCCTACATATTTTCTTGAAGAGATTTCTGAGGATATACATAAACAAAAGTATCAAAGTACTTAATATTTTAGTGCACATCCTTAACTAAGGCATGAATATATCTAGAAGAAGCAGCAATCACATTTAAATTGATAAGACCAGAGTTCCAACAAAAATAAATACCCCCAAACCTCCCCTCGGGGTTAAAACCAAAAAAATGATCAAAAAACCTCCTAAAGCAACCAACAGGGGCCTTGTCTACAACAATCTTAGTTTCAACAAAACAAAAGAAATCTAGCTTAACTAAGCTACCAAGATAATTGAAATTACTAGTGAAATTTGGTCTTCCTATGCCTCTACATTTCCATATAATTCCTTTCATTAGTCTAGCTCATCGAGATAAGTAAACAGTCTAGCCTCAACAACATCTTTCCCTTGAATACGTTTCCTTGGACTCAGCACTCCATCGGCACCCGGATGCAGTGTTAAATGAGCAAGAGGGCCATAAAAACTTCTTTTCGAAAGACTCCACTCAAAGATGTTTGGGAGCATATGCTCCTATCAACTTTACACAGGACACACAAAAGAAGTACTTTGATCCTATTGGATGGGGGAGGGTGAAGAAGCTAGGACAGAAGCGTAGAGTTCAAGAGAGTAGAATGCGTTTAGGAACGTGGAATATAGGAACCTTAACGGGAAAATCTATGGAAGTAGTGGAAGTTATGGTGAGGAGAAGGATAAATATTATGTGCATACAAGAAACTAAGTGGGTTGGTCTTAAGGCAAATGATCTAGAAAACTCAGGGTTTAAACTTTTGTATTCGGGCACAAATAGAACGAGAAACGGTGTTGGCATCATCGTGGACAAGACATTGACACAAGATGTTGTAGATGTCAAGAGGGTAGGAGATAAAATCATGGCAATCAAGATTGTAATAGGACAAGAACTCATCAATGTGATTAATGCGTACGCACCTCAAGTAGGGTTGGATACGAGTTCGAAGGAGAAATTTTGGGAAGACCTTAGAGACTTGGTGCAAGGAATTGCCCAGACGGAAAAGTTATTTATAGGAGGAGATTTAAATGGACACGTGGGCAGGGAGACATGCAACTATGGAGGTTTTCATGGTGGCCATGGTTTTGGGGAGAGAAACGAGGATGGGGAAGCTATCTTGGATTTTGCAATGGCATATGATCTCTTCTTAGCCAACACCTTCTTTAAGAAGAGAGAAGAACATGTGATCACCTACAAGAGTGGGTCGTCAAAAACACAAATAGATTTTCTTCTAATGAGGAAAGGAGATCGTATAACTTGTAAGGATTGCAAAGTTATACCGGGAGAGAGCTTGGCTAATCAACATTGTTTGTTGGTGATGGATGTACATATCAAAAGAGTGAGAAAAAAAGAACAAGACTTGGAAGTTCCCAAGGACTAGATGGTGGAATCTAAAAGGAGAAAAACAAGCCATTTTCAAAGAGAAAGTAATCACCTAGTGTGGGTGGGATAAAGAGGGGGAAGCTAGCCAAATGTGGGATTCCATGGCTAGTTGTATCCGAAAAGCAGCAAAAGAGGTATTAGGAGAGTCCAAAGGCTCTGCTCCACACCAAAAGGAATCTTGGTGGTGGAATGAGAAGGTACAAACAAAGGTGAAGGCTAATAAGGAATGTTGTAAAGCCTTATACAAGGACATGATCGATGAAAATGGTGAAAGGTATAGAAAAGCGAAGCAAGAGGTGAAGAAAGCTGTGAAAGAAGCTAAGTTAGCGGCTTATGATGACATGTATAAGCGACTAGATACCAAAAAAGGAGAGTTGGATATCTATAAACTAGCTAGAGCAAGGGAAAAGAAGACAAGGGACCTAAACCAAGTGAGGTGCATCAAGGATGAGGATGGAAAGGTTCTTGCTACAAAGAATGCGGTCAAAGACAGATGGAGAGGTTATTTTCATAATCTTTTCAACGAAGGACATGAAAGGAGTACTTCTTTAGGGGAGTTGAGTAACTCAGAAGAGTGTAGAAACTACTTCTTTTATCGTCGAATCAGGAAGGAAGAAGTGGTTGTAGCTTTGACGAAGATGAAGCATAGAAAAGCAGTGGGCCCAAACGATATACCGATCGAAGTGTGGAAAGTCTTGGGAGAGACAGGTATAGCATGGCTCACTGACCATTTCAATAGGATTTTGAAAACGAAGAAGATGCCAAATGAGTGGCGAAAGAGCACTTTGGTGCCTATATACAAGAATAAGGGCGACGTACAAAATTGCATGAACTATAGGGGTATTAAGCTAATGAGTCATACAATGAAGCTCTGGGAGAAAGTCATTGAGCATAGATTGAGGCAAGAGACACGGGTTTCGGACAACCAATTCGGGTTCATGCCAGGGCGCTCAACCATGGAGGCAATCTATCTCTTACGAAGATTGATGGAAAGATATAGAGATGGGAAAAAGGATTTACACATGGTCTTTATAGATTTGGAAAAAGCGTATGATAGGGTCCTAAGAGACATTCTTTGGAGGATTTTAGAGAAGAAATGAGTACGAGTAGCATATATCAAAGCTATAAAGGATATGTATGAAGGGGCAAATACTGCCGTAAGAACTCATGAAGGACAAACCAAAAGCTTCCCCATAACTGTAGGATTACATCAAGACTCATCCTTAAGTCCTTACCTTTTTGCGTTGGTAATGGATGAGTTAACAGGACATATTCAAGATGATATTCCTTGGTGTATGCTTTTCGCAGACGATATAGTGTTGATAGATGAAACTCAGGAAGGGGTAAATGCGAAGCTTAACCTTTGGAGAGAAGTGTTGGAATCTAAAGGTCTTCGCCTAAGCCGATCAAAGACAGAATATATGGAGTGCAATTTCAGTGCAAATGGAGGCCAAAATGAGTTAGGGGTGAGGATCGGAGATCAGGAAATACCAAAGAGCGATCGTTTTCGCTACTTAGGATCTATCTTGCAAAAGAACGGAGAATTAAATGGAGATTTCAACCATAGAATACAAGCTGGATGGATGAAGTGGAAGAGTGCATCCGGTGTGTTGTGTGACCGTCGTATGCCACTGAAGCTCAAGGAAAAATTTTATAGGACAGTAATAAGGCCGGCGATGCTGTATGGCACAGAATGTTGGGCGGTGAAGCGTCAACACATACACAAAATGGGTGTAGCAGAGATGAGGATTCTTCGTTGGATGTGTGGGCACACGAGAAAGGATAAGATTAGGAATAAGGATATCCGAGGTAAAGTAGGAGTAGCCGAAATTGTAGGAAAATTGAGAGAAAATAGGTTACGGTGGTTTGGACATGTGCAAAGAAGGCCTACTGATGCTCCGGTTAGAAGATGTGACTACGGGACAGAGGTTATGGGCCGAAGGGGTAGAGGAAGACCTAGGAAAACTTTGGAATAGACTCTAAGAAAAGACTTAGAGTATTTGGATCTAACGGAGGACATGACACAAGACCGAGCACAATGGCGTTCTAAGATTCATATAGCCGACCCCACTCAGTGAAGAAGGCTTTGGTGTATTTAACACAATATATTGAAATGAAGCAAAACTTATTTATTGATATCTCCGATAAGTTACAAATATGTACATATACATGAGTCAAAATAAACAAACAAGAGGGAGCATTCACAAAGGTTGCTTAGGAGAAGTCTCAGCAGTCGGTAGAGCCCCAGAAAGAGAAGGCACCAGAGGGGGATCATTCGGAGCCTCAGTACTGGACAGAACCCTAGAAGGATGAGACATCGGAGGTTGATCATTTGGAACTTCATTACGCGGTACAGCCCCAGAAGTAGGGGTGGGTTCGGTACGGTTACCGTACCAAAACCCTTGTACCAATTACCGTACCAAATTTTCGGTTTGGTAAAATCTATTACCATTACCGTACCAAACTTTCGGTATACCGAAGTTCGGTATTGACAAAATTTTGGTTGGCATGGTATGGCAATGGTAATTGCCATTTTGTTTTGGGACAAAATATGTTTTTTTTTTAACCCAATTCAAGGGCAAAACTTTTTTTTTTGTACCTTTATCTCGTACATTATATATTAAATTCATCTATTATTCATCATTCACAATTCACACACATAATAATTCAAATGAAGCATCAAGATTCATCATGAAAATTAAGCTTACAATCCAAATAAAAGTTACGAACCAAAACAAATAGAAGTTAACAATCCAAATAGAAATTAAAGTTTCAAACCAAATGAAAATTAGAAGTACACTTCAAAAAGGAGAATTCATTGATCAGTTATTCAAGCTTGAAATGTCGAAGCTTTTGGAAGAGGCATTGAACTTGTAGAAGATTAAGTTTGTGTCAAGCTTACATTACAAACAAAGAAAATATATTAATTAGTAGCAAGAAGAATTAAAGTTGAAAACCATTTAATAACAAATTTACTAAAAAAATTAAAGCATATCTTTCTTGTTTTCTCTTCTTCTATTTCCTTGTAAAATTGAAGCATATCTTCCGTTGGTCCTTGTAGAGGTTTACTTCACCTGCCCTAAGCCAACCACTAGTATACACTAGTGCCTCAATTATTTTAGGAGTCAAGGATACGCTAAAAGGGTTCACAACCCTCCTCCCTAGACTAAATGCATTTTCACTAGCAACAGTAGAAGTGGGGGTTAGAAAGATATTTTGGCTATTTGTGAAAGAATTAGGAACTCTTTTTGTGTTTGATTTCCACAATTTTAAGAGATCAAAGTCACCAACAACAATGCTAATATAAGTAGGGTTTTATTTTCAAATTATTGGAATATTATAAATATGTGTTATATAATTATGTATTATATAAATTATAAATTATATTGTATTTTCGGTATGGTACGGTAATACCGTGGTAATGGTATCCATTACCAATACCGTACCATGAAATTTCGGTACGGTACAATACCGTACCATTACCGATTTGTACAAAAAATTTGGCACAAAATCGGTATGGCACGGTTGGCAATTCGGTTGGCACGGCAATTTGGCAAAAAAATCCACCCATACCCAGAAGACGAAGGTAATAAATGCCTTTGGAACAAACCCACAAACCACTGATGATCAAGTAAAACCTGACCATCAGATTCCTTCATCTGGTCAAGCTTCATCTTCATGTTTGTAGCATAGTCATGTACGAGCCGGTGCAACTGTTTATTCTCATTCTTGAGCCCTCTAATCTCTTGTTTAAGACTCATCACTTCAGCCGCCAATGATTCAACTTGGCGGGTTCGAGCAAATAGGCGTTGGGCCATATTAGACACAGAACCTGCACACTGAACACGTAGAGCCAGAGAATCCTTAACAGCCAACTCATCAGACCGTTTGGAAAGTAGTCTGTTATCTTTGGGAGTGAGAAGGTTCCTGGCCACCACCGCAGCAGTCATATCATTCTTCATCACGGAATCCACAACGGTAAGAGGACCAGTAGGGGATAAGAAGAATGGGTGCCATATGTTGTCTGGAGAAGGCGTGGCTGCCTCTTCAATAAGGTTCAAGTCAAAACGACGGTCGGAGGGGCCAGACATTTTCAAAGGTGTTGAAAAGAGAAAAGGTCGGACAAATCAAGATCTTAGAAGTGTAAGAAGGGAGCTTCTACTGGTGAAGATTCAAGTGTGCTTTGGAACTTAATGCCAGCCTCTATAAAAATCTGCACTCGACGGAGCTTCAGAAATCGAAAAGGCGCCTGCCCAGAAATCGAAGAGGCGTTTGCTTTCTCAAAAGCTGGGCTGCTCAGAGACTACGAGGGCGGATCTCAGAAATCGAAGAGACGTTTGCTTTCTCAAAAGCTGGGTTGCTCAAAGACCACGAAGGCCGATCTCAGAAATCAAAGAGGTGTTTGCTTTCTCAAAAGCTAGGCTGCTCAGAGACCACGAGGGCCGATCTCAGAAATCGAAGAGGCACCTGCTTTTCTCAGCTTTGTCAGCACCTGTCACATGCACACTCAGCTTTGCTGAAATTACGGGCATTCTGTTGAAGATTTCTGGTGAAGTAGAAAGCACGTGAATCTTATTGTTCAATCATCCACTTTCCACACGTACCATTAGCTCATGGGTACCACAGATAACTTTGCCAAAGATCTCTGACAAAGTTTAGACACGTGAAGCTTGCAGCTTCCACTGCATCGCTATGACCAAGAAGGGTAAAAGAATAGCAAAGAAACAACACTAACAAAGTTTAGACACATAAATTTTGAAGGTCTAGCTACCATATTATTACCCACAAGGGTAAAGGAACAGCACCACTGCTGGATAATTGGAAAGTCCTTATGTGTCAACCTCTGTGCTCCGTGGCAAGGTAGACTAGCAAAAATGCCCAACCTTTACTCACATTCGAGAAAACACTCCCAACAAGATTGCTTGCTCCAAAATCGAAGAGGCAGCGTCCTCCGAATCTCTAGAGCCATACTCCCAACATGATTACTTTCTCAAAAATCGAAGAGACGCCGCTCTCCGAATCTCCAGAGCCAGACTCCTAGCAGGATTGCTCTCTCAAAAATCGAAGAAGCACCGTTCTTCGAATCTCGAGAGCCAAATCCCCGACAGGATTGCTTGTTCGAAAATCGAAGAGGCACCACTTTCTCAACTTCGAGAGCCAGATCTCCTTGGATAAAGCTTGTATATAATCTTCACACGCAATATCAGCTTTCCAGATACCACAGACCACTTTTTCAAAGTGCTCTGACACACGTGAAGCTGGCAGCTCTCACTACCGTGCTATGACCAAGCAGGGTAAAGGAATAGCATTACTACTTGTTGTTAGGGAAACTCCTATATATGTCGACCTCCATCCTCAACGGACAGGCAGACCTGCAAAAATGTTCAACCCTTCCTCATATCTGAGAAGGCATTCCCAACGAAGCCTCTCGAAATACTCAGCTTTCTTTCCCCCCCCCCCGATAATCCCTCTGCAAACAAGCTACACCAGAGCAAGAATATCTCATATCATCAGGGTTAAAAGCAAGAGTATCCCATATCATGCTTTTTCCCTGTCTTTTCTTTTAGCCTTGTTCTTACCTGCAAGACAATGAGAAAGAGAGCAATCAGTTAGCACTTGGAATCAAGCTTCTAGTCAGGAATTGACTGCCTGGAACCCCTTACCTGATTACTTACCTGGCATTGCTCTCGAGTACTCATCTTCAACATCTTATGCTTCCAGAGAAGATACCACATCTGTCTGAGGAACAGATAGGGAAAGTGAGAAAGATACAAGGAAGCATGTGGAGACAGGCGTAACAGAACACGTGCCGATACATCCACTACTTTGTCAACAGAAAAAGTATCTCATATCAGCAGGGTCGAACGTGCTCTAGATTTGATGGACTTGTTTTGACCCTCAAATTCTTCAGTCGGCCTTATACTCTAGAGGAAACCAGAAAATCCTCCAGCCCAGTTCAAGAATAAGCATGTGGAAAGTTACTTCTTCAAAAGCAAAAGTATCTTATATCATATATTCTCCTTTTCTTCTCTTTACCTTTCATGCTACCTGCAAGATAAGGAGAATGAGAACAATCAGCCGGAACTCGAAATCAAACTTCTGATCTGGGACTGATTGCTTGGAACTCTGATTGCTTACCTTGTTTGTCGCCTCTTTCAGCAAATCCCCTAGCTCGGCGACTTGGGGGACTCCTACTACATGGTTTGTATCGCGCTTGACCAAGCCTGAAACTACAAGTAAGCTTCAAGTGAAATTGATACATTACCTTGTGCATCTCCACCAGTTAAAGATACCACCCTTGGATGGAGGAATAGTACTTCTAGAGAAGATGCCACATCTGCCTATGAGACAGATAAGGCAAGTGAAGACGAGAGCTTGAACCTATGTCATTTGTACTCAATTATTCACTTGTACTCACTAAATGAGAGCTTGAACCTATGTACTTGTGTAAACCCTTCACAATTAATGAGAACTCCTCTACTCCGTGGACGTAGCCAATCTGGGTGAACCACATACATCTTGTGTTTGCTTTCCCGTCTCTATCCATTTACATACTTATCCACACTAATGACCAGAGCAATCTAGCTAAGATCACAAACTTAATACTTTCTGTTGTACCAAAGTCCTCACTGATTTTGTGCATCAACAATCCTTAAGTCTTTATCTTTTTGCGTTGGTAATGGATGAGTTAACAGGACATATTCAAGATGATATTCCTTGGTGTATGCTTTTCGCTAACGATATAGTGTTGATAGATGAAACTCAGGAGGGGTAAATGCGAAACTTAACCTTTGGAGAGAAGTGTAGGAATCTAAAGGTCTTTGCCTAAGCCGATCAAAGACAGAATATATGGAGTGCAAGTTCAGTGCAAATGGAGGCCAAAATGAGTTAGGGGTGAGGATCGGAGATCAGGAAATACCAAAGAGCGACCGTTTTCGCTACCTAGGATCTATCTTGCAAAAGAATGAAGAATTAGATGGAGATCTCAACCATAGAATACAAGCTGGATGGATGAAGTGGAAGAGTGCATCCGGCGTGTTGTGTGACCGTCGTAGGCCACTAAAGCTCAAGGGAAAATTTTATAGGACGACAATAAGGCTGGCGATGCTGTATGGCACATAATGTTGGGCGGTGAAGCATCAACACGTACACAAAATGGGTTTGGACATGTGCAAATTAGGCCTACTGACGCTCCGGTTTGAAGATGTGACTACGGGATAGAGGTTCAGGACCGAAGGGGTAAAGGAAGACCTAGGAAAACTTTGGAAGAGACCCTAAGAAAAGACTTAAAGTACTTGGATCTAACGGAGGATATGACACAAAACCGAGCGTAATGGCGTTCTAGGATTCATATAGCCGACCCCACTTAGTGGGAAAAGGCTTTGTTATTGTTGTTGCATAGTCGAAAATCACTAGTGTAGTAAGACTCAAAAGGAACTAATAACGCATTCAAATCTTCAATGATAGATAAAACAGACATATCCCAATCAGTTAACAAATTATTATCATTTTTATGATCAGGTCTAGCATTGCCCTGATGTTTAATTGTGCCCTCACTTACCTGCTGATCACGCTCTTTCGATTTCCCAACCATTCTCCAGTCCTGCATAATGTCATCATTTGCCACCCACTTTGGTTTAAGACTGGAGACCACATCTCTATGTGACTTGTCATCCCTGAAACTATAACTAGTCTTCCTCTTATCCACTTTTTTCCTCCATCTTGGAACAACCGTAGTCCAACCTTCTTCATCAAGGCCCATGTCCTCCATGCGTTGGCTAGGCTCTCCATCTCCATGTAGTCTTCTTCCATATTTGTAGCATTTGGAAAGTAGAGCATCACATCCTCCTGTAAACTAGCCTTTATATCTTCATCCACCACCACGTCCTCCAGGTAAACAGATGGTACGTCCTCAAAAACCTTGTCAACCATAAAGCACCCGTCAACAGCTTTAATTTCAGTGCACACATGTCCCTCAAGCCTTATTCTTCAAATTTTTTTTGTATCTAATAAGGATTGGGTAGTCATCCTTATGGTTAACAATGAGCACACGTTTAAGAGGAAAACGTAAGTCAACTTCCAGAAGAACTTTGACAAAAAGGCCATTTAAGCCAAATGTCACCTCATCTACTTTGTTCACTCGACCAATAGGCTAGGTAATATCCTTGATAATCTTCTTTTCTTTGTATTGCACAGGGACACGAGGTAGGCGAGCCCAGACAACCAGCTTGGTGATAACATCCGTGTTCTTAAAATTTGTTGTCCACCTTTCAAGATGAAAAATTTGACCTTGCACGTACCATAGTCGATTCTTCAGGAAAAATTTCAAATCATCCTCATCAGAACCCTGGAAAGCATGTGTTTAACATTAATAGAAGAGTATAAATGGGTATTCACCCTGGTTACTTCACGTTCCATAATAACGTGCTCATAGCCTTTTCAACAACAACCGGGTCTTGACCAGGCTAAGAAACAAGGAAAGGATTCTGCCAGCTCGGGATATAACCCTCAGAACAGATTCTAAACTTGCAGACATTGCTAGAGGATTAAGTAGCAAGCAGAGGGTTTGTCATTTTAAGATCTCTGGGAAACAAAGGAGAAGAAAACAAGAACTTTGATGGGAAGATGAGGCACCACCAAAAGTAGAACATATAGAGAAGTTAGAGGGGAACCAGCCATCAAAGCACACTAACACAATAAAGAAAAACACGAAAGTGAAACCCAAATAACCTACACTACATGTCATAAAATCCAAACTCAACCAATTACTGAGAGAAGAAGCGACAAACACTAGCAAGAGGCTTAAAAAACTCCAAAACGTCAGCCTAAAGCCAAAAAGAATAAGCAAAAATGAACTTGGGAAGATCAAACGTCTCCAGGTATAGCTAAAAGATCTAGGATTGTAGATTGTAGGGAAAACAAAACACACAGGAAAGATATAACTCTACACAAGGTTTTCACTGTGATTATCTACTCTACAAAGAGAGACTGCATGTATTTATATTTACGTACTTAATACATCAGGAATATGCTGCACGTGGTGCATGTGTTTGAGGACCTATAAACTAACAAGCAGTCCATGCTGCACATGCTGAGGACAAATATAAAATTAACAAGTCCATGATCATCTCCATGCTGCCCGTGCCTGACTTGTCGAAGACCACATGTGGAGATAGAAAACTGATATATAAAACTGACAGCCCATACTTCTTGGTTCCCACATTCAAGTTCTAACTGTGCGTCTAACATCCCCCCGCAAGCTAACAGAACGAGAAACGACTGGAAGCTTGGACACCAGCATTTTGAAGCGTGCAGAAGACAAACCTTTTGTACATAGGTTTGCAACTTGATCTTGGGAACATATGAAATTCACTAGCAGCTCTCCACGAACTACCTTTTCTCTCACATAATGATAATCAACTTCCAAGTGCTTGGTGCGTGAGTGAAAAACTGGATTAGACGCCAGGGAAATTGAGGAAATATTATCACACCAAATCGTAGGACAAGCAAGATTAAGTTGCAAGTCCCTGAACAACGAACGCAACCAAGATATTTCAGCAGCAGTGTACGCAAGTTGTCTGTATTCGGCCTCAGTGCTAGAACGAGACACTGTCTTCTGCTTCTTTGAACTCCATGAAACTAAGTTCGAACCCAAGTAAATACAAAAGCCACCAGTAGAATGTCTCGTGTCCGGATCACCGGCATAATCCGCATCTGAGAAAGCACTGAGTTGCATTCCTCCTGGTTTATATACCAGGCCATGATCATACGTTGCCTTCACATAACGTAGAATCCGTTTTACAGCCAGCCAATGAGTAGTTTTTGGGGAATGCATAAATTGACACACCTGGTTAACAGCATAAGACAAATCTGGCCTTGTTATTGTCAAGTATTGCAAGGCACCAACAACACTTCTGTAAGTTTGAGGATCACTGTGCGTCTCACCATCCCAAGCACTCAACTTTTGTCCACAGGGAACTAGGGTAGAGATAGGTTTAGCATCCATGAATTTGGTGCGTTTCAAGAGATCAAGAGCATACTTGGACTGATCCAGATGCATATTGTTGTTGAAATATGTTACTTCAACACCAAGAAAGTAATGAAGAGGCCCCAAATCCTTCATCGAAAACAACGTACCAAGCTTCTGGATTAAATGATTCATTTGAACTGGACTATTCCCTGTCAGCAAAATATCATCGACGTAGATCAAAAGAATCAAATAAACCCCACGATTTTTTAACACAAATAATGAATAGTCACACTTTGAAGCTTGAAAACCCAACTGAAGTAAAAATTCGGAAAACCTTTGAAATCAAGCACGAGGTGCTTGTTTCAAACCATACAAACTTCTCTGCAGTTTACAAACATGAGTTGGGCATTGCTGATCGACAAACCCTGCAGGCTGTCTCATATACACCTCTTCTGCTAGATAGCCATGTAAAAAGGCGTTCTGGACGTCCAGTTGACGAACATGCCATTTATTCGATACTGCAAGACTAAGAACCATCCGAATAGTACTATGTTTAACCACTGGGCTAAAGGTCTCAGTGTAGTCAATCCCTTGTTTTTTATGGAAGCCATTGGCTACTAACCTTGCCTTATGACGTTCTATGGAACCATCTGCACGCCGTTTTATTTTATACACCCATTTGTTAGGAAGCAAGTTCATCTGAGAATGATAGGGCACCAAACTCCATGTCCCACACCGTTGCAGGGCATTGAACTCTTTTACCATTGCATCTATCCACTCCTGATGTTTTACAGCCTGACTAAAACAAGTGGGTTCAACAAGGTTGTCAGTAGTAACAACATGCAATGCATATTTAGGGTTTGGTTTACGAACACCAGTTTGGGAACGAGTAGTCATTGGATGATGTTGCTGTGATTCTTGCACGGACTCACTCACTGGTTCATTATTTGGGACACACGAAACTATTTCTTGCTCATTTGAGGGTCCTATGGCTGATGTAGGTTGTCTAGGATTTTGGGGAGACACGTTGAGATGATTTGGAGATGGTGGAGGTATTATAGGTTAGCTAATAAGTGGTAGCAGCAATGGAGATTGGTTAGGATTAATTTGTGGGTGTAACACAGATGCTGACGCAGGTGGAGGTGGAGTAGTGGGGGGAGACACGACTTGAGGGAAAGCATTTGGATAATTAAAAAATAAATCATGGCAAGATACAGTACCGTTATCAACGCATTCCACTGAAGGTGTGAGTTCCTGGAAAGGAAAAGAGTCCTCGTCGAATAGGACATGGCGAGACAAATAAACTCGTCTCGTGGATAAATCCAAACATTTATATCCTTGATGATCCAGCGAATACCCTAAAAATACACAAGACTTTGATTTGGACTCAAGTTTATTTTTAGTATACGGTCTCAACCAAGGAAAAAACGACTCCCAAACACTTTGAATGACTCATATTTAGGCTTTTTGTGAAACAATTTTTCATAGGGTGAAGTATTATACAATACACGAGTAGGGAGTCGATTAATTAGATATGTTGCCGTTAAAAAGGCATCAAACCAAAATTTGGAAGGAACATGAGCATGAGACAACATGACTAAACCAGTTTCAACAATGTGACGATGTTTTCTCTCAGCGAGACCATTTTGTTCAGGATGTTTGGGACATGAAAACCTTTGAGAAATTCCATGTAAAGCAAGAAATTGACTGAATGCATGACTCTTGTATTCTCCACCTTCATCACATTGTAGAGTTTTAATTGAACAATTAAACATATTTTCAACTTTTGTTTTGAATTTAACAAAAATCTCGAACACTTCTGATTTATTTTTCATGGGAAAAATCCAAGAGTATCGTGAAAAATCATCCACAAATAATAAATAATAACGAAAACCTTCATTTGAAATTACTGGAGAGCACCAAACATCGGAATGTAAAAGTTCTAAGGGAAACATGGAAACAGACTTGGATGAACTGAAAGGCAACTTGGAACTTTTGCCTAACGGACAAGACTGACAAAACTTGACATCACTTGTGCCATGAATTGGCACTTGATTATTCAAAATTAAAAACTTTATGATTGTAGAAGCAGGATGCCCTAGACGAGAATGCCACTTCTGTGCAGAGACACGGACGCCTACAAACGCTGAAAAAGGATGATTGGATACTCCACGGCCATTTGGAAATGGGTACAACCCATTCTCACACCTCCCTTGGAAAATCGTCCTCTTGGTCTTGAGGTCCTTAACAACAAAATAATATGGAAAAATTAGAATGTAGCATTTGTTATCTAGGGTAAATCTATGGGCAGAGATAAAATTGGTAGAGGCTGACGGACAATGTAAAACATTCTTAAGGTTAAATGAGCAAGAATTAGCATTAATTTGATTTGAACCAGAGTGAGCAATAGCGAGTCCAGTATCATTACCTACACCACCAATGTTTTCATTACCGTTGTACTCTTTAGGATTAACCAAATTCTGGAGATCAGGTGTGATATGTGCATTAGCGCCTGTATCAATTAACCACGAACCATTTTTCTGACGGTTCAAGGGGATGGATGAGGAGGCCATTGCACTGAGACGCTGGGCTGGAATGCGTCCTTCGTATGCAGCATTCATGCGCTGGTAACAGTCAAGGGCAGGATGCCCTTCTTTTCCACAAATCTGGCAGGTTATTCGTCCTCCTCCACAACGTTCCCCATTACTGGCAGGAACACGTTGGTAATTATTGTTGTTGTTGCGAGGACCAAAGCCTCGTTGGTTGACACCACCACGGTTAGACGGAAAGCCAGCTCGTCCACCACCACGAGAACGTCCACCACGTCCTCTTGCAGCTACAAAGGCATTCACAGGGGCTGATTCAACTAGTGAAACAATTTGTTCAGCCATTCTCCTCTCTGTAGTCAGGAGAAGAGATTCAAGAGTAGGGTACGTGATCGGAGTATCACGTGCCTGTGCTGCATTAACCGTCATTTCGAACGCGGAACCTAGATTATTCAAAATGATTTGGACGAGTTCATCATCGTCCACAGGCTTACCAACTAGAGCCAAATTGTCAGCAATGGCATTCATCTTATCAAGAAAGTCAGCAATAGATAAATCACCCTTCTTACATTGGAGTAGTTCATTTCGCAGGAAAAGAATTCGATTCTGCGAAGAAGAAGCATACCTTTGCTCCAGTGCTTCCCATGTTGCACGAGCTGATCGTTTGCTTGCCACAGTAGCAAGGACAGAGGCTGTAAGGGAGCCATTGATCCAACTCAGGATCATTTGGTCTTGCTGCATCCAAGTGTTGTAGGCGGGATTGACAGTGGTGCTTCCAACGAGATACTTGGATAGACAGACAACGGAACCATCCACATACCCCATAAGATCACGGCTCTTAAGGATTGGAAGAATCTGGGCTAACCATAACGGATAGTTAGTCCTATCGAGCTTGATGTTGACAATGGTAGTCATGGACGAAGACATGTTGATTAGAGCAGTTGCAGGTGGTGGGGTTTGCTGGGAATCAGGGAAGGTGTTGTTGTTGTTGGAAGACATGCTGGAAAAAAAAAAATTATGGATCGTTTGTCGTTGGACTTAAGAGGCTCTGTATACCATAAAAGATCTAGGATTGTAGATTGTAGGGAAAACAAAACACACAGGAAAGATATAACTCTACACAAGGTTTTCACTGTGATTATCTACTCTACAAAGAGAGACTGCATGTATTTATATTTACGTACTTAATACATCAGGAATATGCTGCACGTGGTGCATGTGTTTGAGGACCTATAAACTAACAAGCAGTCCATGCTGCACATGCTGAGGACAAATATAAAATTAACAAGTCCATGATCATCTCCATGCTGCCCGTGCCTGACTTGTCGAAGACCACATGTGGAGATAGAAAACTGATATATAAAACTGACAGCCCATACTCACTACAAAAAATATGACCACTGCACACAAAAAATTATATGTGCCCTTTGAGGCCAAAGAGCACCAACATATGTGCCCATAGACCAATAGCAACAATGCAGCTACTAAGTTTGTATCTGTGCCCTCTATGGGCGTCACCATTTGTCAAAGAGCACAATAAACTTTTTGGTGCTCACAGAGGCAGGCACAAATGGACCACTATTTGTGCCTCGTTTCTGACAAGTTGTTAGATACCCTTTTCCAGACAAGTTGGCACTTTATATTGTAATTGTGCCCACATGAATTAAATATTAAAAAAAAATCAAAATTTGAATCTAATATTGAGAAAATGAAAATTTTTAATTTTCTTAAAATGAAAAGGCCTACAACACATTCCCAATCTCACAAACATAATGTAATGTTACATATTTTATCTCTAATACAATAAAACTTGAAAGCACATATTTTTGGACAGATGCATTTTCCCCAGCAAGCCTTGCACCTCATCAGAAGCCATAACAAATATAGTCGAATTCAAAACAAAATTACTCCAAGATTACACCTAAAAAGGGGTTAGTTAAAATCAATAATTACAAGTTTCAGATCTGCCATATCAAAGATCCATATTCCTCACTCCAGGTTGTAAAAGTAGCTTCTGGGTCTGAGACAACACATTTCTTTAGCTCATAGTCACCTGAATCAAAAAAATATGTAAGTTTGCATATTATTTAGGGTCAAAGTGAGTTGCTTATTTTAATGACATATCTAGTATACATCCATCTATAAACCTGCAATTTTAAATGAAGATAACAAATTAAATTTATGTTCATTTGCTAATAATGAAACAAGTAACATACTTCGTAAGTGATGTTTATTTACCCCAATTGTCAAAACCACAGCTCTCCTGCAAGGCATCAAAGAACAAACCTCTTTTCCTTGAAAGCGAAAACAGTTAGGATTAAAAAGGAAAAATTGACAGGCATGGTAACAGTACAATAAATCAATCCGATGCAATGAGACAAATCCAACAAAATTCACACTAAATGCCACATGAATTTTAGTTATTGATATTTTTAGAAAGACTGAAAATTCATCATAATGAAAAACTGCTTATCAATGACAGTGCACAACATTGTAACATTAGATTTAGAAAATGGTTTTGATTGGTTTTTATAGGAAGCATTGTAAGTTAATCCCAAACATTTAATTCATGCTTCCAAAATAAACAAATTCTACAACTGCAAGAGAAACCCTACTTAAATATCTTAAATGCCAAAACCAAAAACTGCCCTTATCTGCTGGAAGATAAGATTCTACCATCTTCTCTGTATTCTCCACCAGTCGCATTCCAGTATCTGCATTACCAAACACATAAAAACAAGGCAATCTAACTCTCCATCCAAGAAAACAATTCAACATTGTTATGACATTATCTTTCTGTTTGCTCCACAAACGAACTAATCTGGATGATACATGCAACATTTGGACCCTCTCATTGCCAAAGTCATGAGTAGTATAAAAAATTAAAACCATCGATCTAATTCATTAAATTTGATCAACAAACAGAACACACAAATGTAGAACTACAAAAATTGATAAAGCAAGAGAGACATGGAGGTACATGAAAATTCTGTACGATAGGAGCGAGTCTCCAAGTGAGTAAACTGTGACATGCATACAGAAAATGGAATTAAAAAAATTCGAAATCTAGAATCGATCCCAAAACTGAAAATTTTTATTTTGGAAAAGCACTTGCACTGGTGGACAGCCCACGAGGATAGGATCATTTTTACCTCTTGAATCTAGGCCCAATTCTGGCCAATTGCATCTTCCCCGGAAAGCTTTGCTGCTCCACAAATAAATTCATCAGGATGGTCTATATGTGGGTTCGGGACTTCTTTCTGCCTTCAATGATCGCTAACCCCTATATGGCTCAAGAAAACGATTCAACCTCCTAATTAATCCTGAGAAATACTCTTACAAACAACAAAGTCCTTAATTTGTTCCAGCTAATTTCACATACAACAACACTAAAACATACATCCACCAATGCAGACACAACAAGTCATCATTCCCACAAGCAGAGTTCGATCAAGCTTGTACTTCCACAGTAGGACTCAAACATATGAATTTATGGGCATAAAGTAAAAAAAAAAAGTCAAATCGGAATCGAAATGAAAATTTTCGCATATTATTTATTTCGGAGGAGAGTTTTACCTTTTTCTTTGTGGATTCAAGAGATTGTAGACCTTTTCCTTCCTGTTGTTCATCGATATGAGATCCGGTCCCATCATTTCATCACCATCATCTCAGATCGGAAACCTACATAAAGAATCAAACACATGCATCAAAAAGTTTTTCTTTTTCTGATTCACACTTTGAAATTGAGAACTAAAACACAGGGGGGATCATGGTTACCTTTTTGGAGCACCAGGATATGTAATCGCAGTTTTGACCTTGGCCTGGAGCAAGAGTATGGCCTGGGTTTGAAAACGAAGACGATTCTGAGGTTTGAAGGCAGAGGTTATATATATGGTTTTGAAGGCAGAGGTGGAACGGCTGCTAGGGTTGAGAAATTACCAAATGGAGCTGCAGATCACTTATATAGTAGCAGATGCTAGGTTTCTTTGCACACATGTGGCAAGCACGTGCACGCCCTCTGTCCCTTCTCTTTTTATTTAAATATATTAAATTAGAGGGCACGAGAGCCTTTATTGTGCTTT
The DNA here is from genome assembly GCF_916048215.2 of Malus sylvestris. Lineage (NCBI taxonomy): Eukaryota > Viridiplantae > Streptophyta > Magnoliopsida > Rosales > Rosaceae > Malus > Malus sylvestris. Next base: position 5,834,424 of record NC_062269.1, on the reverse strand, counting down.
TGTATATTAATAAAAAAATCTAATTTCTGACATGAAAATGACATACATAAGCTAGACACAATAGTTTCGTGCTCAAATTTTTGTAGGCACAGATACACCTTTCTATTTTTCTTTTTCGGCACAAACCAATGTGCCCTTTGTTTAGAGAGCACATTTGAGATGGTTTTGGTGCTCATTGATATTTAAAAAGCACATATATGTATTTGTGCTCAATGATAATGAAAAGGGCACAAATGAATTGTGTTCTTAGCCCATTTTTCTTGTAGTGACTTCTTGGTTCCCACATTCAAGTTCTAACTGTGCGTCTAACAATAGCAACCTCGAAAGGAAGTTAACAACACCCCAAATAATACCAGTCATAATTAGAGCAGCAAATAAAAACCCAAGTTCAAAAAACCAAGTTTACACAAACACAGAATGTAGAACGACACCAAAAAGCACAAACCAACAAGCCAAAAAAAAAAACATAGTAAAAATAAGGCAAAGAGACCAATTACCAACCAGAAAACAATACATAAAGGATTAAATAGAGTAAAGTAACCTAATTTCTCACATCGATTTGCCAGACACCACCAAAGAGCTATAACACCTGGGAAATGAGGATACAGCAGTTCAATCGACTCCTCGGGACTCACCACCCACTTATCTAGAAACCAGTTTGCACTTAACCTTAACCTACTCGAACTCACGATTAACCTATTCCCAATTATCGGAATCCTAATTAGGGTAACCAAGCACTCACCTAGTACGTAATCAACAAAGATCTCCTTACCTCTAAGGCAATTATCTCTTACCCAAATGAAAACCCTAAAGGACACCCACAACAGAACATTGCGAGGACACCAGCGGCGCCTCGCGGGCAGAAACCCTAGACCTCCCATCTTCTCTCTTTTATTTTTTGGATAATTTTGAGCTCATTACTAAAGCCGGGTCACAACAAAAGTGGAAAATAGTTATAAAAAATTAATTTGCCGATGTAAAAGAAAAACCGTGCATTTACTTTGTTGTCTCCATCCGCCCAAAAAATTTCCCCGAATTCAAATGTTTTCCTTCGACACAAAAACAACCCGTAATTCGTTCTTTGCTTGGTTTTAGGACTTTGAAATTTCGGGATGTTGATTTGACTTGAGCAACTACAAGAACTCTAGAAGTAAAGTTATTATTTGTGTTCATTTTGATAAATTGATTTAGTGTGCATGGTTAATTATGCATGGTAGTTGATGAAATTTGTGGAAATTTAGGGTTGACGTATGTTTATAAACACTTTTGATAGGTTGTATCTCTATTATTAGATATCTCAAGGGCAATCTTGATAGTCACGTTGAATGCATTAACATCTCCATAGCCCTACAATGTTCTAAAAGCCCAACACCACGATTAATTTTTCAAAGCACAGCAATACCAAATCAGCCCTTAGATGCGTTGGGCGCTTTTAGACTTTTTGGTTTTATTTGTCTTTTTTAAGAAAATGACTCAGGTCACAACTCTCTCTTTTATACAGTAAATAAATAACTTTTATTTTACATTTTATTTTTCAATAAATTGTCGGAGACTTTGTTGGATACCTTGATGAACACTCATAATTTGTTTGTTCTCATTGTTTTCAATATATTGTAGTACTTTATAGTTTATATATCGTTCCATATTCCAATTTATGTTTCCGAATAAAATTATAGTATTTTTTAAGTATAAGCATACACTTATTAATTTATATGTTATATTGTAAATTTAATTAAATAAAAAAACCGTTTAGGCCCCCATCTAAGCACCAGTCTAGTCCCTTAAGCGCTAGGCCCCTCCCTGTTGGCCGACTACCGCATAACGATTTTAAGAACATCGATCATACTCAAAATGCCATGCAGGGGTTGGACGGGGATCATTGAGGATCGACTTCGGACCAGCACTTTTGAGATTAAGATAATTTGAGAATGATGGATTGTTGCAGGATGAACTGTTTGCAACCATTGACAAGGACGGAGTAAGCATTTTCATGGTGTGAGGAAAATAAAGGGAGAGATGTATGAAAGGCCATCCCACGTGTGTAAGTACGATAAGAGTAGTGTTAACTTACATGCTAAAAAGTAATGCTATACTTATCACATTTTTCACACCACATTTGTATCACATCTCCAATAAAAGCAGGACCTACCACTATTAAAGAGATGATATGAATGCAGTATGAAAATGGTAGTAAAAGTAGCACTTTTCTGCCACAATCATAAACTTTATTAATTTAGGGTTTGGCACACCTTTTGCTGAAACCACTTGTTGGGGTTGAAGTTGAACAATAGTTATTAGATCTAATTAGGGTTTCTTATGTTCGAGACGTTTGAAAAATGTGATAATTCATAATAGTACATATGAAAATCCTAAGTGGAGTATATATGAAAGGGTTTTTATCACAAATGATCCTTGAAATTTATTCTCACTATCAAGATGGTCCCTAATGAAAATCAATCAATGTAGTCCTTAAAAATAGGTGTCATAAATCAATGTAGTCATTCCGTCACAATTTTGTTAAAAATTCCATTAAGTGCTGATGTGGCATATAAATGGGCCCTACAAAATTTATGGGTTTTTATCACAAATGATCCTTGAAACTGACTCACACCATCAAGATGGTCCCTGAAATTGACCCAAATCATCAAGATAGTCCCTAAAATTAAAAATCGATGAATGTAGTCCTTGAAAATAAGTGTCGCAAATAAATATGATCCTTCTGCCACAATTCTGTAAAAAAAAATGTTATGTGTTGTTGTAGGTTTAATAATTAATTAAAAAAGTTGTCTAAATACCTTTTTGCACAATAGAATTTTTTCTTATAGTAGGAACTACTCCAAAGAGAGATCCATTCCATAAATTCTCAAAGGCACAAGGTTTAACCAAGGGCTGAAATAGGGTTTGGAAATAGTTTTCAACCAACAATAGATGCACCTCGGTTATAACCTCATTATCTCAAGGCAGACATCGCCGTTATTTGAGTCACCAGACCACCAGAGAAGTCCTGAACAAGCTTTCCAAGATTAAGGTTGTGAGGATGTTGACAGCCTAAATGTTAACAATAATGTCCCATAAGTCTTTGCCAATCAGCCAAGCCATCACCAAAGGTGATCTTGATCTAGGTTCAATTAGGTGAAGGGTGTCGAAGTGTGTAAAGATGGGTGTATTGAGAATTTTTTTTTTAGAGGATAAACAGCAAAGGAGGTAGAGGATGTGGACTGGGATCAGAGGTGATTGTAGGATTGGGTTTTTAGGTTCACAACTTTTATTAACTATTAAATTATTAAACCTATTTGTAATTTTTTTTAATTTAAGGGGTGTGCTATCTACACACCCCAAATTACTTCTCACACACCCTTTGTTAATTTCTATCCGTTGATCTTCTTCAATTCATCCGATTTGACGGCCAAAAATTAGAAAGGTGTGTGAGAAGTAAAATGGGGTGTGTGGATATCACACCGCTAATTTAATTAGACTCGTGTGATCCATTTATGTGTCACATCAGCACATAACAGAATTTTTGACAGAATTGTGACGGAATGACTACATTGATTTGGGACACTTACTTGTGGGGCTACATTGATCGATTTTCAATTTTAGGGACCATTTTGATGTCGCATGTCGATTTCAGGGGCCATTTTGATGTCGTGGGTCAATTTCAAGGATCACTTGTGAGAAAAAAAGACTTATGGCACCCATTTATGTGCCACATCAGCACCTAATAGAATTTTTAATAGAATTGTGACGGAATGACAACATTGATTTGCGACACCTATTTTTAGGGACTACATTTCAGGGACTATCTTGATGGTGAGGGTCAATTTCAAAGACCATTTGTGATAAAAATCGTATATGAAAATCCCAAGTGCAAATGCATGAAATGTATGCATGTGATCATACCTTGAACTTGTACCAAGCTACTTCATTTCTCTCATGAAATCAACCTTGAATTGCCACTACCATATTTCTAAGTCTATCCTATTAGGTGACTGAGTGATAAGAGCAATTACAAGTAAATATGCGTGTAGTTTTATAGTCAAGAAGCCAATAAACAAAAAGTCCTAACTTAGTACATTAGTTCTAGACTAACATGGACCTTCGCTCGATGGGGAACCCTAGGCGGCCATCTCACCAGGCTCCTCTGACCGGCCGGCCTAAGGTAAAATGGTTTGATAGATGTAGATGAAATGTGTAATACAGGTACAGAAAGGGAAAACTAAAAACTATTCCAAGTTGTTTTGTTTTTATTCGTTCTTCTTTATTTATTTCTCTCCCTCCCCACCACTCTTCTTTCATCCATCATTCATTCGAATACTTTCCTCACATCTCAACAAAAGGAAATTGTTATCAAACGGGTTCTTAGCTATCTAATATGGTGTATTTTGTATCAAAGCAATGTCAATTATATATAAATATATATGGGACTGGAGGACGTTCTTAATTGATACTGAAATAGATGAAGTAAAATGGAACTGCATTATTCTGCTTATCTGAGTTGATACAATATGTGTAAAGAGTCAATCTGATCTATATGATCATCAACAAACAATAAAGGTCGTACCCAGTGCACAAGGCTCCCGTTTTACGCAGGGTCTGGGAGATCATCAACAAACAATAATTGCTTAAATTCAAAGTTATTATATCTGAAGAAGAAGAAGAAGAAGAAGAAGAAGATTACAAAGTGATAATTAATGAATGTGTTAGAGAAGATTAGTATATATAGTTATGATACAGTTCAGTGCCATGCGGAAACTGTAAGCAGATACCTGTCTTGCCACCCAAGAGATATCGTCCTTCCATCATCTCTGTCGAAAACCTTGAAGCCAGCTGCAGCTCCATTACTCTCTCCATCAAAATCAAGTGAACAATAGTGAGTCCTTATTTTCAAAAGAAGTCTTGCTTGTATCTTGGACCTGGAGCTTAGATTTATTCCTTCAAAACCATGACTCTCCATCCTCGCCTTCCATGTTTCCATCTTTTCAATTTTCAGACAATTATCATCGTTGTTATTGTCGTAATTGAGCATGCTTTTGATCTCTTTTCCAAGGTGGTTCTTCTCAATGCTCAACCTTTCAGCACTCTCTAATGGCAGACATTCATCTAAAGAATCAAACATGGCTGCAAAATAATGCAAAGACTCCATGAATCTCGATAAGAATCTTCGAGGACTCCTGGTCCCTTCTTGTTCAACCAAGATTACAATGGAAGGGTTAAGTAAATGTACAGATTTTAACAAGTCAGATATCTTCAAATTATTGCTCAAAGTATTCAAATGAAAAACCAAATTCACTGCCAGTGTTTCGTTCCTCTTTTTCCTCAAGTTTACGAGCTTTGAGCCTCTCAACAACCCTTGAAATTCAAAAGCAAGATTCTGAAACCCATTTGAGAAGGTTGTCAGTCTGTTCTCCGTTTCCCGTAGCTCATCCACGCTTCTTCCAAACCCAGTTATTCTGAGCGATATTCGCTTCCTAATGCTTGCCTTCTCGGAGAGAGACTGTATAAGAGATGCCCACTGAAATCCATAGGAGACATCGAAATCGATAACATGTAATGCACGATTGTTCTTCTCTTCTTCCTTCTCAAAGGCCTCAATGATTGCTTGGATTGCCGTGAAATGAGCAAATTGGTAGTACGGAGACACCCGATAGAGAGCGGTGAACGCTACAAACTCTTCTTCGCTCGTCGGTTCCTTCATGATGATGTCATAAAAGGGGGATCTTCGTGTGAGAAGCCTTGCGGCCAAGCTGTCAGCGAAATAAGCCACTACTCGTTGGATGGAGTCACCGGATAATGAAACACTCTTGTACAACTCAGTGAGATGCTCCAAGGCTGAGCCTACATTGTTTTCGTTGACTGCAGTGGCTGTTATGAGCAACATGTGGATCAGGTGGAGTCCTTTTCCGTCTTCATCATCGACATCAACCCCTTTCTTCTTGTGGTGGTCTAGGTTTTTTAGCATTTGTTCCCTCATTTGAAGAAGCCTGAATATCTTCCCTTCACAACCTTCATAAGAGTTTAGAGGGCTCACCGAACCATTAGCAACACCATCATCTCTTGATCTCTTCCTTTTTCTAAATCTTTCCCTCCCTGTACTTGTAACAATCGCAAGGCTAAGATTCAAAAGCTCCTCCTCCTCATCTATGTCTTCCATGGATTTAGAGAGGGAAAAAACACAAAACCCTAAAAAATAATAGAGAGAGAGAGAGAGAGAGAGAGAGAGAGAGATAGAGGGAATCTAGTACTAGATTGAGAACATGATGAAAGAGATCATGAATGAGCATTTATAAGGCAGGAAGGGATGGAATATCTCATTCTGAAAATTCCGTTCTGTCATTTTTTTTTTTACTTTTTATTTTTTGTTTTTTTATTTATTATTTTTTGTAACCTATGAGATGGAGAGACAAGAGATGGGTATCTTTGTATTCTTCTTGAGAGAGAATCATGTCTTCGGTTTAGAAAACATTTTTGATGATTTTGTTTTTTGTGTGTATTATTAAAATATGAAGGCTGTTTTGGAAATTTATGAAAAATGTTTGATTTTTTTATCCGTAAATTAAACCGTTGGTTTGATAGATCCCGATGGCTAAGATGATGCCGTAAGCATTCTGACAAAAAAAACAGCGGGAAAAAGTTAGGGTATCAAACCTACCGTCTTGAAACATTGTCGTCGTGGGCAGCATTTGGCTACCCTAAATAAGACGGGAGGGGAAGAGCTAAAACCTCAATGGAATTGGGTTCTTGGATTTTCTTTGAAACAGCCGTCTGAATGAGTCCAAAGATGACCTTGAATCCTCAAAAATCATATAAAAACGTGGAAGCATCAAAGTTCTCTTGGTTGGCTTCGTTATGGAGGACATAGTTTAATAAAAAGGAACTTATATTGTGTTGTTTACAAGTATTCTGTCGCATCGAGCCTGAGGTCGACATATGGCAGATTCCCAGATGCTCTTTCAAATACAATGCCAAATTTTAAATCGACATGATCCGCTAAAAGATGTTTTTGCAGTCTCGTGGATACCTGGAATTGTTTTTAGGAAGGCTGCATCATCACATAGCTGCAAGCAGACCTAAGCGAACCCAGTTTGTAAATCTTACGTTTTTGGTCGGCTGTAACTCTTTTAATGCAAGGATGTAAAATTCTCGACATTTTATTTTAAAATCAACGAGAGTAAGGTCCTGGGTTCAATTCTTTATATTTTTTGTGAATAAACTGTTAGATTTAGCGGAGGTAGTCAACCAAACCAAATCAAACCAAACCAAACCAAAATCATCCATCCTCCACCGCAGAAAAGATACAGTTCAATTTGCCGTTAATAGAGAAATAACTAGTCCAGGGCAGCAGCCAGTGAAACAATCAGTGCATAATTATATTGACCATACAAAACACATGGAGAACAAGGCTAGCGATACCCGTGCTCCTATTTTGACCTCTTGCACTCGTGTGAATATAGAAATAATTGTAAAATATTCAGTTTGAAGTGCAGACGACTGAAAGACGAGCACCAAAATCGCCACCGAGAAAAATAATTCACTGGGTGGTGGAAACGTTTAGGAACAATCCTAACCTCCAAAACTCTGGTGCAAAGCATATATTATCTTCCCTTTATCATTTAACTCAACTATCCTAAGTGAAAGGAAACAGAAGAAATAAGCAAAACAAAATAGCATAATTCAATTTATTCCAATACCACAGTGGCACCCAACTCCTTAAGCTTGTCGACAATGGGCCCCGCCTCCTCCTTGGTTAACCCTTTCTTCACCACTACAGGGACCTTCTCCACCAACTCTTTAGCCTCCTTCAGTCCCAAGTCAGTGAAAGTCCTAACCTCCTTTATGATCTTGATCTTTGCCGCTGCGTCAAATTTCTCAATCTTTATATCAAATGCAGTCTTCTCAGCAACCATGGATTCTGTCGAAGCAGGCCCAGATTCAGAAGATGCCGAGCCAATACCCGAGATTGCTGGGCCGTACCGATTGAGGCCCATTTTCAGCCTGAAAAGGATGGCGTAGTCATGCCTCTCGAGCTTTGTGAGGTCAAGGAGCTCGTCAGCAATGCGCTCAAGCTTCTGGGTCTGAGTCTCATTTGCTGCAGTGGCTGTGCTGAGGGCACGGGAAAGAGTGGAGGCAAATCTTGATAAGGACCTGCAGGGAACTTTTGGTTGTTATGTGTTGGACATTCCGGCAACCCTTGATGCAAAAAATATTTGGATACTCTGACTATTCATAACCTAGCAGTAATAAAATGTTGCAATTACACCCTCATCAAGTAGTTTGGATTTGGTATTGACTCTAAGAAGAGCGGTTTGATTAGTTACTACGCAAAGAACTCAAAAAGGTCGTACCCAGTGCACAAGGCTCCCGCTTTACGCAGGTCTGGGAGAGGTGAATGTCGGCTAGCCTTACCCCCATTTATGGAGAGGCTGCTCCCAAGTCTCGAACCCGAGACCTACCGCTCATGGGCGAAGGCACTTGCCATCGCACTTGCCATACGCAAAGAACTCAAGATGAAATATAAACACGTATTTAGATAACTTCAGTAGAAAACATAAATAGGATTTCTGATGGAACATTTACATTGTTTAGCAAAGACCCTGGTGCAGAAGATTACATTAAGCATAAAGTATAATACCTATGTACCGCTTTTAAGTTATTGATAATAACAGAAAACATCCTTAAGACAGTGACTTCTAGCTGATCATGGTTTGGTATTGCTGTGCTTTGAAAAAAAACTGTTTCTACTGTGCTATAAGAATAAGCTCATTTTTGCTGTTTCACGTTTTCAGCATTTTTTCACCCAAAACTGTGAAAATAAGCTGTTTTTAAGTGTTTACCAAACACATTTTTGAGCTCAACTTTTTTTTATACCCACTTTTTATAAAAGCACCTCAGTACCAAACCAGTACTTACACCGGTGAGCAGAACATCCAGGTGCATAAAGACCTATCTTATGCAAAAAGTGTTAAAACCTATCCACTGCTGTTAACTGCAATGGAAAATACCTCAAACACAGAAAGTCCAGTAGGATCAAAGAAAATTCAAATTCTACAACAGAATTTCACTCATCAAAGCCCACATAATTCTTTCAACAGAAACTAACAAAAAAGAAATGGAAAAAGAAATAAAAAACGGAACATACTTCCATTGATTTTCCACCTCTCAACTTACCCTGGTCCTTGTTGGGTTGCAGTTGTGGCAGGTAAGCCCATTACATGCTGTCATGTAACAATGAAAGAATTAGAAGAAAAGACAACAGACAACAGATATTACCAAGCAAAAATGCACAATTACTTTTGATAGCAAAAACTGACTTGGTGACTACGCAGAACTTGTGAGTTCATGGAAAGAAAAATGTTCTGTCCTAAATTTTTTTTTTTTATTTTCACAGGAATATACCAAATTGTGCAAATGCCCCCATTGTATTGCCATACCAAAACTGTTTCCCTAACATAGGAGATTACTTGATAAAAAAAATGGATTATGTGCCCCCAATGGAAGACTCCGTAAAACAGATAATTAATCAGATTAAATTTTAGAAAGAAAAATGTTGAGGGTTGTACTCCACTATGAATATGTTCTTCTCAAAGCCAAGGACCATCCTTACCTCAACAGGTTTGATCTCGACAAATGCGTCCACCAAGAAAGGTTTGGATCCTGAGACAAAAGTGGTTCGAGAAAGACGAACATGGCTGGAGAAGCGTTGCAAAGAGCTCGCCATCAGATATTAACAAATAAATTGGAGAGTCAAACTTGCACCCTGTTGAATGCAACATCATCAGGACATCCAAAAAACAAATCAATATATGACATTCTTGGTTCGCAACTAATTGTAGATACTGCTAATCTTTTAATTTAGCAATAATTTGCATATAACAAACGCAAGATTCAAAACAAATAAGAGTTCAAATCCTAAGAGCTCAATGGTTGATGATTGAAACAGGTAGACACGTGATGATGAATACAAGAAAGAAAGAAAAACCTACCATCCTAAAGGTAAATGGCGCTTCACAAATGAACCATTTATAAGGATGGTCCATATAACCACCATATAGTTAACCCAATCAGTAAACTTCCTCTAAGTGCACAATAATCCAACCACTTTAGTAAATCGTCATGTCGCATTTAGAACTCCACTCAAAACATAAATCACAAATCCTTTGAATAAATTTCGAAAAGAAAAATCAATTTTTTTTTCTAGTAGCCTGACAATTCTTAGAAACTAACATCACCGAACAAATTTTACGTGTAAACCTGGCCCAAATTATTGAAAAAGAAATGGAACAGCTAACCAGTCTTACAAGAAGCACGGTATACTTAACCGATATTCCAATTTCATGAATGTTAATGTTTTACAAATGGAGGTTGGCTATACAAATGCAGCAACACAACAGTAAATTAACAAAACTTTGATAAGATCGATCAATGAAAAAGGTTCAAAACAACAACTAACAACAGAAGTTCCTTTAACCATAGGTTACATGTCTTTTGTAATGGGCTTATGTCCCAGGATAGAACCTTTACCGTTCTACAGACAACTGCTGTCTGACGACATGAATAATAAAGTAAACGCACATTGTGAGCAGTAGTTATGCAGTCACCGAGAAAATGGCAACCTATGCCCTTTTTTGGGAAAACTTTACAGCAAGTGCCAAGAACCGATTACATTTCCTTGATTTCACAAAAATGCATTTCTTTTAGTTCATACACCAAAGTATCAATACGTCAAAAACTATCAAAAGATATGGAAATTCAGAATAATTCCGAAATGGATTGCCTATGGTATAAAGCGTTAAACACACAATCATATGAGTGTAATCTCAATTCCGACCATACCAACAATAAAAGGAGATACATTTGTATGCAAAGCCGCACCGACAAATGCACCAAGAAGTAAAAAAAACAAACAACACTCATACACAATAAGGTCAGTTGGGTCGGGTTCACCTACACCCTCCAAACCCATGAGAAAAACCTCCCAAATTGTTTTCTCCGCTCCGCTCTACTACTGCAGGATCACTTACACAAGCAAAGTGTTCACACAATAATGCAGAGGAGGCAATTAGAACGAAGACATTAAAAACAAACAAAACAGGGAAATGAACAACGTTTGAATACCCAGAAACCAAACATCACCGACCTTAATAGGAACAGAGCTCACATAACATGAGATTAAAAAATCTTTGTAAATATAAATTTATAATTCCTTAGTTTCCTATGTATGATTGGCTATTAATAACTTGGATGTAATTTACCTCTGGAGTGAGTAGTGTGGACTAAACTGTGGTGGCTCCGTGGCGGATGTCGGTGGTGGTGGTCATATGGTGAAATGGTTGTTAGGAGGGCGAGAGACTGGGAGAGAAGGTGTTTATATGCGGCGTCGGAACGGAGAGACAGTCGTGGGTGGTTGAGGGCTCAGAGAGGGAGTCGGTGTGGAGGGGGCGAGAGCGTGAGACTGAGATTTTAGGGCTTAACAGCCATCATTAGTGATTAGGTGTTGGAAGGTTCATGGTATTTCCTCCAATAACCACTCATGTTTGTGCCACGTCAAAAAAAAAGAAAAGCTAGTGTTATTCTATCATTTTTATTCTCACACATACTTGTTAATTTTTATCCGTTGAATTTTCCAATTCATTCGATTTAATGGTTAGAAATTGAGAGGGCACCATCCAAAATAATAAAGCATGGCTCGTATGTCGCGTGAATTTTATTGACACCGCAAAAGCTTATCAAATTTTTACAAAAACTAGGTTTGAGAAATTACAATAACACATACCTCAGGTTGTCAATTTTAAGAAAACATGCACCATTAATTTTTTATTTTATTTTAAAGAGGGACAAGTGATGGCAAATTATTGTTATCCACCGTTCAAGGGCCGGAAAGACTTACAGTCACAGAGACATTTCAACATTTCCCTGACCACAAATCTGGCTTCCATACCATGTTAACTGAAGGCATTCACTTGTTTCATGCACTAATAAGTGGATGCGAAGGAGAAATTGAAGCGCACCATGTCATGGATGCAACGATCGCTGACAAAAAGTTTCAAAATGTCATCGTCGTCGACTGATCCAGACTCAACTGGTTTATCATCTTCTTTCATATTAGTTTAATACAATGTAAGCATTCAGCGACAATCTGCTAGGGCGAAACAGTTTCTTACATGTATTATCATTTCCTAAATAAATTTCTGAGCTTCTTTTGCAATACAATTTTAAGTGCAGAACCAACCAATGGCCAACTTGTGGCGATGCAAACATAAACAAGCAACCACAACGACCACTTACTTTGTCGGGAGTGCCGATCTAAGCATCTTCTAACACTAGTAGTTACATCGAGAGGCTTCGCATCCTGCATGCTAGTAACTTGTTCGGATGATTGTGGGATTTCTGCAAACAAGTGTGATTCTGCCTGAATCATCTCTTCATCTTGTTCTCCAGAAACCATTTCGTTAGTTGCTCTGTAATGGATCTTTTGCGGTTTAAGTACATCTCCTATCTTATTGTCTATCGCCTGTTCGTTTCCCACGGCAGCTACCATTCCATCTTCTGCAACGTTTACGTAGGGACCTTGATGATCTATTGAAAAGTCCAACGATAACTGTGGGCAACTACTCACCATCTGACAAACATGAAGATCAACAATATTAATCTGCAAAAATGGCCGGTATCCTGCAGCGTACTAATAATAGAACACAATGTGATGAGAAACTAAAACGCAGACTTCATGCACCCAATAACTAAATTACTTCGTTAAGCACTCGAAGACTAAGGAAAATAAAATTATACCTTCTGTACATGCATATATTGGCTAGAGTGTAGAATTTTGAGATATTCATCAACAGCCCTTACCCACCTGCAAGGGAAAGAAAATCAATCACGCATGTTAGAACAAAAGTTATGACGAGGTTGCCTAAAAGTGCACATCCCAACCATATCAAAGAGACTATTATGATCACAACAGCCGCATCGAACATATGATGACACAAAGACACCATACTACGACAAGCTTAAAAGGACAAAGCTAACATGGAATCATGAAGTACCAGATGCCAGAAGCAGTTAATCCTTCAAAGAAAGCCAAGTGTCCACCATGCTTTGTTGTAGCCAATACAATATTTTTGTTTGCCCTGTTGAAGACGAATACAAGGCATATGCTTGAATGATGCGAAAGAAGAAACCGTTAAAAGAAAACACTTTAAGAGGTCCACCTGCATTCATCCCAAGGAATGGCTTCCCTGGTGCAGACTGGATCATCTAAAGCACTGATACAGAGTAACGGGACAGCTACATTTCCCACGTAAGTAGCACTGGTACAGCGTCTGTAAAATGTGTCCACAGTCTGTAAAGAAAAAACAGAAGCTTAACGCAATAGATAGAACAAAGGTAAAGTGAGAGGAATTAGTGAAATCTCAGACCTTATACCTCAAAGTTCCCAACAATGCAGGTAGCATGCTGATCAAAATCATGAATGGAGCGTGACTATTGAAGAACAAGAACAAAACAAAGATTAGTATAGGGCAGGTAACGCCACTCAACGAAGCACAAACACACACACACACCGAGATTATTTCCACAGAACTGTTTCATTTGGATGTTTCCTGTTTTCCATGAGTAATATAAATCCACAATCAACTATTATGTGGTCCATGGGTTCAAAAGTTGAAAATTCCAGAAGTAAAATTACTTGTTGCAGGTTTTAACAATATTTCATAATGTGATAAATCGACAATTCAGTGTTTCCTTTCCAAAGCAGAAAGAATCACAAGTAAAAAAAGTTGTTTATTCTAATCAATTTGTTTCTAGCAGGGTACAGAGGTCGCACTTGGTGCGATGGCAAGTGCCTTCGCCCATGAGCGGTAGGTCTCGGGTTCGAGACTTGGGAGCAGCCTCTCCATAAATGGGGGTAAGGCTAGCCGACATTCACCTCTCCCAAACCCTGCGTAAAGCGGGAGCCTTGTGCACTGGGTACGACCGACCTTTTAGGGTACAGAGGTCTAGTATCAACTTTATTCGCTGCTCGAACAATGATGCTGAGCTAAACCAAAAACTCTTAAAGACAACACCAACCTTTTTAATGCCTTCCCAATTAGCGAGGCGCAAGAAGTGAGGCTGGTGTCTGCATTAACCATTCATGATTTGTCATAAATATATTTTAAAAAGGATAGAAACTATTGTTTAAATAAATAGATCCCATTCCTACCTTTTGTATATTGTAGGAAACTAAATGAATATGGTGCATGCACGTTGAGAAAATATATATACATATAAAGTAGCACACTGCATAATGTGTTATGAGGTATTTACTACCCAAATTAAAAGGGAGGAATAGACATACAATTGAGCATAGCCTTGAAGGCCAATTGTTAGAGCCTTATCATAAAACTTCTGCAACAGCCTACGGCCTATAAATCTATCACCAAGCTGCAAAACAACAAACAAACATAGGATAAGTAACTCCATTCAATATGAAACTACTACATAAACCAAATGAATAATTACAATTCCATGACACATGTGAAAGGAGAAAACACCGTTTTTTAAACAATAGCATCAAATGCACAATTAATTTTCTTATCTAGCTGAAGCTTATTTGGTAACTTGCAGACAGGTGTCAGGGGAGGTGAAGGCAACAGCAAAATGGTTTGTTTGTCCATTTTCTCAAACAGATGTCTAATATGTCTAAGATGTGTTAAATTAGAGTTGCCGCTACATTGGATGAGCTAAAAGAATAAGATTAAAGTCCAAAAGTTGACATGACCTATGTGACCACAATGGCTAAGGCCCAAAATAACAGTGATGTCCATGCAAGCCCAATGAAGAATAGAGATTAAGTCATTCTGTACCACACCATACAGCCCCAAATACCGAAGGCCAGTGACACTCTTATGACAAGCTACAATCTACGTGTGGCCAATCCACGCGCTGTCACGCTACACTGTGAAACCAAGCATGTCTCATGCTATTCTGCCATACCAGCATGTTCAACCTCTACACAATTGCTTTACTGAAAAGTACCTCTGCTTGGCTAATTAACATATTGAGCTCTTTCTAACAAAGTTCAGACCAAAAAAAATGTTCAGAAGTTAAAACACTCAATTCTGAAACCCAGATCAAACTCTAATCCCTGAATCCATACTACTGAGCCATTATTATTATCCCCTGCTGACCCACCATGGATATACACAATAGCCTAGAATGATTAACAGTAGAAACCAAAATTTGGGACAAAACCATATAAAGAAACTTGCCCACACACGCTGCCATTGCATTTAATCACAAACCAGAAACATTGCCCTTCACATAACCATTAAGTTGAGGCACTAACCAAAAGGTCCCAAGGGGAACAGACAGCTACAGCCCCAGCAGCAGGAGTCTTATCGCCATCCTCCCCAAGATACTTGACCTGAAAACAGTTAATTAAAATGGATGTTAGCTTCAGGCAATTAAACGAAACAGAGGATGTTGAAAACTAAGTTTATAATGAAAATTATTTTAAAAGATGTCCTAAAACTCACATAGCTAGGTGCTTTGCAGAGTTGATGCCAATATTACTGGCAAATGAGAATACAGAGAGATAATGAAATTGACTTTATAAACATTCTATAAGGATCTGTTTGATATCAGAAACATTAGAATAGTTCTAGAAATTGCAAGGCGAGCGCCTCTAAAACATACATGAAGTTAAGATATGATAAAGGGATCCAGAATTAGAATAAGTCGTGAAATCAAATGATACCATAAAAGATCAAATCTAACTTAACAAAAACAAAATGCTTAATAACGAATCTAACATGGCTAAATAGCATACCAAAACATTGGCACCTATACTTGTTCCAACAAGAAATAAAGGAGCCTTGGGGTATTCATGGTGGAGGTTATTAACAACACTCCGTAAATCCTCTGTCCATCCAGCATTATAAAAGCAATCAGACTGAAAATAACAAATAACAAAAAACTTAGATTACCAATATAATTCATTGGCTTAATAAGAAAACTGATTATTTAAAGAGAAATGAACAATATCCAGAAAGTTAGACAAGGAAGAAGCAACATACAACACATTACTATAACAAAATGTTTGTTTGGATCCTTTTCTTTTTTTTCTTTTTTTTTTTTTCTGTTTGTATTTGTAGAAGCTGTTTAATAGATGCTATTTGAACTTCAGTGGATAGCTTGTCCACTTTCATTCTTTTCTAGTTCATAGATTATGAATAAGGTGTGCTTCTCAGTTGAGAAATAGCAAAAAAAAAAAAAAAAAAAAAAAAAACAAAACAACTAAATTTTAACAATAGAGAATTATCAGAATCTTCAAATATCATTAGCTTGTCCACTTTTGTCGTTTATAAAACAGCTTCTTACAGTAACTGAAACGCCACCCAATCCTCTGTGATTGCTAACGACAGCATTCCATCCGTTTTTCGCTGTATTGAAAGCAAGATGCTTTATATACTGCAGCAACAAGTAACATCAGCTAATCATCATGAAAGCACACAAAGCACATCTTACACATGCAAAAGCTTATTATGGAATGAGTCTAAAGAAGATATCAAGAGGACGCTTATAGTTTTTTTTATAAATGAAATAGACTTTGTGATTCATATCATGGACTATATATTCATGAGTTAAATAGAAGAACATGATTTATTGATGTAAATCCTGCATAAGGGTGCGGAATTTCTTTAGATTCTGTGGTCGCTTGTTTATTGTAGGTTGTGGCCAGCTCTTTAGTTTTTATGGGCTGTTGGTCCACTTAGATTGTACTTCCTTCAATTTAATCATTATGTTTCCTATATAAACAAATGAAAAATCATAGTGTTTCCTATTGTAACAGCACAATGAAGTAAATGTGAAGCATAAAAAACAAAGTAAAAATAACTCTAAAGCTAGGAGTTGGGTCCTCTCCTTTTTCCATTTCCTCCTTTTGATGTAGTAGAACAATAGTGAGAGAAATGAAGAGGAGAGATTCTTACCCTAAAACCTGAAATCTGGCCTTTACAATCCCAACAAATGTGTATTTTGTTTTTGTAAGAAACAAAAGTATTAATAAAAAGAACACAGGTGCATGAATAGTGAACATGGAATCCACTTCTACTAAATCATGAAACCTAAAAATCAGCTCTACACAAAAGAATAGAAGCTAAGGTCAATGTCTGACTTTGTTACAACTGAATCGGGTCAACGCCTAACTTCTGTGTAAATTAACATTCCATGTGTAGTAAGGAATGGAAATACGCTCTTCACTGGAATTCTAATCCTCGTCTTTGTTAGAATTGACTGGAAATGCCAGCCTGACAACGTGCCAAACATCACATCTTGGTAAAATAGAAATTACTTTCCCATTCCTGGACTGGATTATGACAATACAAACTGACCTAACAGAAAGGGACAACTCCTCCAACTCTACAGATGCCCAAAAAGAAGCCCCAACTAAACACTTTTCTGTAAGCCCTCCACCTTCTCACCAATTACTTCTCAAGCACCCATTTAAACTTCTCACATTATAGCGCATTACAAGAAATTGGGATAGACCAATTGACGCTTCTCCTTCAGTAATCACGACCATAAAGGCCCGATCCACTTCTGGGTACATTAATGTCAGCGTCTATGGAATGGTGTAGGCAGTACAACATCTATCATTATTACAGGGTGCACTCTTGTTGTAGATCGGATGGCATGGTTTGGGCCAACTACTTCGGTTTGAAAAACCCTGAAGAATTTGATTCCTATTTTGGCTGAGACTAGGACTGATGTTTCCATGGCCAGGTCTAATTGTAGTTAGTATGTGTTTCAGACATATAATAACCAACAGGAAAAAAAAAGGTCCTTGCAAAGATCCTAAAGTTCCCAATGTAGTACAGTTTTTAACTGCCAGGGAGCTCTAGCTCAAATTCCATCGGGATAGGGTGGGAAAGTGGTAGTAGGTCCTATCTTAAAAGACTTTTTTGTAAGCCCTCCACCTTCTCACCAATTACTTCTCAAGCACCCATTTAAACTTCTCACATTATAGCGCATTACAAGAAATTGGGATAGACCAATTGACGCTTCTCCTTCAGTAATCACGACCATAAAGGCCCGATCCACTTCTGGGTACATTAATGTCAGCGTCTATGGAATGGTGTAGGCAGTACAACATCTATCATTATTACAGGGTGCACTCTTGTTGTAGATCGGATGGCATGGTTTGGGCCAACTACTTCGGTTTGAAAAACCCTGAAGAATTTGATTCCTATTTTGGCTGAGACTAGGACTGATGTTTCCATGGCCAGGTCTAATTGTAGTTAGTATGTGTTTCAGACATATAATAACCAACAGGAAAAAAAAAGGTCCTTGCAAAGATCCTAAAGTTCCCAATGTAGTACAGTTTTTAACTGCCAGGGAGCTCTAGCTCAAATTCCATCGGGATAGGGTGGGAAAGTGGTAGTAGGTCCTATCTTAAAAGACTTTTTTCCTGAAGAAAAAGAAACCCAGTTGAGATTCCAAGATTCAACAGCTTTTCAGGTTTCTTGAGATATTTATTTTACTATTTTAACTTCTTGCTTGACTAAAACCAAATATTTCTATTTAAACCAACTAAATTAGTTCATATATTTTATTCCTAGAGACAGACACCAGAACAATAACTAGTAGAATTAAAGACACTACGAAATTGAGTACCAATAAGGGTTTAGTTGAGTAGCTTGCTCCCACGTGGTCAGGGGTTCAATTCTTTGTAGTATGAATCTAATCTAGCTATTTGCAAGAATATCCTACCTTCTAAATTGTAGGGTTTGATAGGGGACACCAGTTTCAAACCAGAGCCCTTCATGTGGATATGGGGAATTCTCTATGTACAAAAAGGCAAATAAATAATGAAGAAATAAAGATGAAGCTTACAGGAGATTTAGAATCGCTGGTTAATCCAGGAATCACCAGCACGATAGGGGTGGTGTCAATAGCATTGTTTGTGCTAAAAGCATCTCCCAGAACTGCAATACAAGCATACACATGGATCAGAATAGCAAAAAAATCTATAACTACTATTACCATGAAATCAACTGAGTGTCATAGCACTTCATACAAGAGCATGATAAATACATACTAAGTAAAGACACCGTCACAAGCATACATTTTATGATTATGAAAAATCTTTTTGTAACCAATGAAAAAATGGTTTTTATTTTATGAGAAGAACCAAAATAATCTTTTTGGTGGGTTGGGTATATAGGGCTTTAGAATATACAGGGGTTCGAATCAAGGAATATATATCAGAAACATAAAATTAAAATGATAAAGTAAGTATAATTTTGTTCTAACTATATTACACGCCCTTGAAGCTTGGGGTGATTTTCAAAATGTGTCATTAAGTTTCAATTTTCTTATTTAACACCATAAAGCATCAAAATATGCATTTGGTCGGATTGATTGCTTGATCCTTCATTAAATTGATGACATAGTGAGTGAAAGATAACCATATGGGCTAACGTTTAAGCCACATTTGCACCACATTGACAAAAAACTCATCAATTTAATAGAGGGTTAGATATTCAAAGAGCAAAAGGTGTAAATTGATACAATTTCAAAACATAAGGGTGCAATGCGAGAAAACTAGAACCACATAGTCCATTTTGAAAATCACCCTCAAACCTGAAGGGTGTAAAATGTAGTTAACCCTTTACTTTGCGTTCATAAATGTCTATAAAAGGATATATGTACATGGTCATTAATTTCAGGTAAATCAAATAATAGTTACCATCAGAGTTCCTTAGCCAATCCAAAGCAATGGTGCCACCATCAGATAGATGAAAAATTTCTCTGAGAGGGAATATACATGGCTATCTGTTACTCAAAAGCATAAATCAAAATTCAAGAGGAAGAATAGTTGCTGTGACATTTTATTATCTGTATTTTAAATAAACATTAGCAAACCTATGTGAGAAATCAAGTTCATGGAAAAAAGATGTAAAGTATCAGAGACCCCAGTCAACCTTTCAGAATGAGACAGAAAATTTTAAGGATCAAAAGAGAACAATACAATACACAGTTACATTTCTCATTCTGAAAGCAGTAAATTAGTAAACTAACAAGCCAACTGATTCATTTCCCCAAATAGACACATCTCATGTATCCATACGGCTATAAATCACAGTGTGTCACTTTATATCTATTGTTCGGTGTCAAACAGGACTAAAACCACCTTATATAAAGTTAAAGTCAGATTCCAGGAAGCTAGTTAAGCTTCGGTTACGGCAGGGCTTAGAGACCTTTTTTTCTCTGATGTTTAAATAGATGGAGGGCAGCTGTGTGTTAATATCAGCTAGGATACGCTGTATTGTTTCTCTCTAAAACCTTGTTCAACAACCCAAAAATTCAGACGACTGTATGCTAACCTTAAAGCCCACCAGAAAAGCATACAGAATTAAGTTTCCCCTTCTGCGTTCTTTTCTTTTACAAGGAAATAAATATATAAGCCCGATTTAAACAACACCAAACTGGAAACACAATGCAATTTATATACATCAAATGCCAAAAATGGCCATCTCATATGGTGTTTTTATATTGAGTGTTAAATGTGAAACACATACGGTGGATGAAAAAATTTAAGAAAAACCTTTATGAAACACGGTACACAGATTACTATCAAATTCCTATTCAAATGATCATTGTTATAACTTTTTTAAGAATAATATATCAACAAGACTACGCCTGAACCAAACGAAATCAAACATATATCAAACGATATATAAAATCCACTGAACACTAAAACCCCCTCACACAATCACACTAACTCAAAGACTGAGAGCACTCTGGTTTAACATATCTACCAGACAGACAACTCATATAATACCTCACCATTTGCTTTGCAGTTTGCAGCAAACCCCTTCAAAATTCAAAATAAGTCCAAGTCTGAAATTTTGTTTTAACAAACTAAAAGAAAAGTAAATTAGTGTGTTTTTACTGTTCTTAAAATCCTAATCCACATACGAAGATTTGTAGTAACAATCCCAGCTGAATTGGGTTTTGCAGTGGTACACTAATACTCTAAACATTTCACTTCGAAAAATGCACATTGCACACAGATGCAGCATAACCCATCACACAAAACAACCACAAATTTCAAATCTCGAATTGACCCAGATGGCCAAATGCGAAAATATAAATAAACCCCTTTTGCCCACAGAATTTGATAATTGGGTCCACGAGTTAAAGACAGATGCAAGGGTACCTTCGGTAGGTGAAAGCAGGAGGCCGCCCAAAGAAGCCGACGAAAAGAGTCTGGAAATGGGGGCTCGAGAGCCACGGCGTCGCCAAATACCTGCAAATTAATCGACTCATTAGTTAATTGAACAACAAAATAAAAAATTTAATAGTTGGTTAATCAGAAAGTATTGAATTGGGACCTGGAATGGAGAATCCGGCACTTGGAAACGACGTCTTGGTAGATGTGGGAGGAGGGGTTGAAGGTTAAGGAGACGGCGGAGCCTCTGAAGGCGGTGAAAAGGTCCTGGAAGAAATGGAATTCGAGGAAGTGGTATAGAAATGCAGAGGAAATCGCGAGGGAAGCGAAGAGGTAATGCCAAACGGGAATCACAGAGAGGTCGTTGAGCAGAAGAATGTAGGGGTTGCCGGAATAGGAATCCTGACGGAGGAGGAGCTCCCTGCAACTGCAATCCATCGTCAGCTATGATTTCTGGTTTCTGGTAATGAAAGTTGATTTTCTTTCGACTTATAAAATGGCGGGGACAGGTGAAATATTCACCAGCCCTTCGGAATGGGACCCATGCTGACGGATACGAGCCGTTGATGAATGGAAGTGGAAACAGGGACTCGTAGTTTACATTTTTTTTTTTTTTTTTGAGAAGAAACAAACATTTTATAAAAGAAAAGAGAAATACATTGAAGTGGATAAGAAATCCACCATTTACAAGATCCAAGAAAAACTCTCAATAGGATTTGGCTACAGCAACAATAGTTAGACCTCACTCACTTTAATGTTGCTAACAAATCCCACAGTAATTGAGAAAGAGAGTAATTATTAAAATCATTTGAGACTGAAGCCCATAGGGCTGCCCAATATTTTACTCTTCCCCAAATTACTTATACCCCCATACCCGTATAATCCTCAAAAATTCTTTTGTTACGCTCCAGCCATATGTTCCAAAAAACTGCCGAGACCAGACAACCTCACAAAGCTTTAGCTTTCCTCCCAATTCGTAGGGCCTGAAACTTGGTGCTTAGAAGCTCGAAGCAACCCTTTGGAATGACCCAACTAGTTCTAACCTCCCGAAACAATTTCCACCACAGTTGAATCGTGTAAGAACAATGGAGAAAAATGTGGTTTACACTCTCCTCGTTAGCTTTGCACAAACTGCACCAATGTGGGGATAAGCAGATAAAATGGCTTCTCCTTTGAATTTGGTCACAAGTGTTGAGCTTCCCTTTGGCCACCAGCTAGACAAGAATTTGGACATTCGGAGGAACTTTTGATTTCCAAATCTGTGAATAAGGTGGAAAATATTGCATAATCCCATTGTTACTCAAGAAGGAACGATAGGATTTGCCTGTGAACAATCTTGATGCTTCCAGTTTCCACCTTCTGTTATCCGTTCTTGATTGAGACAAGCGAACCTCTTCCACTTTCTGTAATAATCTAGCCACCTCTTCTATCTCCACCTCATTCAAATTTCTGCTGAAATCAAAATTCCAACTCAAAGAATTGGTAGAAAGATCCGCAAAACTTGAAATGTTCTGATTGTGCATCATCGATAGCAAGAATAATCTAGGAAATTGCTCTTTCAATGGTCCTCCTTCTAACCACTCATCCTCCCAAAACCTCACCCTCTCCCCGTTGCCCACCTCAAACTTACAGCAATGAAGAAACAATTGGGAACCACTCGAAATATCTTTCCATGGGCTACGGCTTGAACCCCTCATCGGAGGAAATACGTTCCATCCATTATTCTGTAGCCCATACTTGCTTCTTATCACCTTGTGCCAGAGAGAATGAGGTTCCTTTGGGAATCTCCACAACCACTTAACAAGTAATGCTTCGTTCCGATTCCTCAAATTCCCCACCCCTAAACCTCATTCCTCTTTACTTTTAATAACTATCTCCCATTTTACCAGGTGGTTTTTCTTTCCTTCCTCCACACCTTCCCACAAAAACCCTTTCATTAGTTTTCTAGGCGTCCAATCACCCCGCAAGGAATTTTGAACAAAGACATGTAGTAGATCGGCAAGCTTCCCAAAACAGATTGAATCAGAGTTAATCTACCTCCTCTGGATAAGAAGGCCTTCTTCCAGCTTTAAAGTCTTTTTTCCATCTTTTCTACCATTGGATCCCAAAACTTAAGTGCTCTTGGCCTACCCCCAAGAGGGAGTCCCAAATACTTTATAGGCCAACTACCCACCTCACAACCCCAAAAATCTGCCAACCTATTTAATTTCTCACAATCTGAGTTTATTCCAGCCAAATAACACTTAGCTTTGTTGATTTTCAACCCTGAAACAGAACAGAATAAGTTGAGCACCTCTAATAGATTGTTCCAAACTCCTTCATCTTTCGCCAAGAAAAAAATGGTATCATATGCAAATTGAAGATGAGAAATCTCCACCTTTTCTTGCCCAATGCATAAACCTTTGATGAGATGATTTTCTTGAGCCTTCTCCATTAACCTACTCAAGACATCGACTACTAAGGTAAAAAGAAAAGGTGCAGTGGGTCACCTTGTCTCAAACCTCTTGAAGCTTGAAATTTTCCCCTAGGCCTCCTGTTGATCAAAACGGAGAAATTTGCAGAACTTAAGCATCCCTGCATCCATTTCCTCCATTTATTGCCAAAGCTTTTTCTTTGTAAGACTTCATCCAAAAATCTCCACTCAACATGATCATACGCTTTTTCAAAATCTATTTTGAGCACCAATCCGTCCTCTTTCTTCTGCCTGACCTCTTCTACCACTTCATTTGCAATAAGGACGGCATCCAAAATTTGTCGATCCTTAACAAACGCTCCTTGATTTGGAGAAATTGTGCTGCCCAAAACCTCCTTTAATCTTGAGGCCAAGGTTTTCGCCATAATTTTATACAAACCAGTAACAAGACTTATAGGCCTGTAGTCCGTCACTTTCAAAGAATCTAATTTCTTCGGAATTAGACAAATAAAAGTTTCATTTGTCACCGCATTTATTATCCCTATGTCATAGAACTCCTCCATAATCTTCATAATGTCCGCCTTCAAGATATCCCAACAATGTTGAAACATTTGCAAAGAATAGCCATCCGGTCCTAGCGATTTATCCTTTCCACAATCAAAAACTGCTCTTTGAACTTCGGCTTCCTCAAAAGGCCTCTCAAGCCAATCTGCCTCAAATTCGCTTATTGGGGCCCAATTGATACCTTCCAGGCCCCAACATGCCTATTCGTTGCTACTAAACAGGGACTTAAAGAAATTGACGATATGTTCTTCTATCTCTTTCGCATCCTCTATCACTCCCCCGACATCCGGTTCCAACCTTTCTATATAGTTTCTCTTCCTTCTCCCACTTGCAACTCGATGGAAAAATTTAGTATTACCGTCCCCTTCCTTTGCCCATTCCACTTTACTTCTCTGCCTCCACTTCACTTCTTCCTTGTAAGCCAGATCTCCCACAAGGAAAAGTAGTTATTCCCTCTTTCTTCTAGCATCAACATCTAGCCCTTCCATCCCCTCTCTCTTATCTAACTCCTCTAAGTTGGCCTCAGCTTCTTTAAAGTCTTTCTCGACTTCCCTGAAACTCTCCTTACTCCATCTTTGCACCTTTTTTTTTATGGCTTTTAACTTGATCAGAAACTTGTAACCCTCACATCCCTCCACCTGCTCAGATTGCCACCATAGGTTGAACTTGTTCCTGAAATCTGGATGTTGTAGCCACATGTTTTCAAATCTAAAAGGACTTGGCCCCCATTTCACCTTGTTGGAATCTAGCTGGATAGGGTAATTATCAGGAATGACCCTTGCCAAAGCCATTTGTCTTACCTCTGGAAAAATCTCTTCACAACCTACAGAGAACAGAAATCTGTCTGGCCTCCGACACATAGGTTCTTCTCTGAAATTTGACCATGTAAATTGAGCGTTGTGCATTTCCAAATCCTTGAGTTCTGTTTCTCGAATGAAATAATTAAAATTCCTCATGCTTGTAGTCAACCTTCCCTCATTTGATTTCTCATTTATGAATCTCACCACGTTAAAATCTCCTCCTACACACCATCTTGGTCCGCACAGGCCGTAAAGGCCAGCCATTTCTTCCCAGAACTCCCTACGCTCTCTATTTTTGCAATGACCATAGACACTTGATAACCACCATTCCAACCCGTTGAGAGCCTTAATTTTTATGGAGACAGAGAAAGCTCAAACCAGAGATTCAGTAACTGAGATGTGTTTGGTGTTCCAAATTACTGCTATGCCCCCAGAACTTCCTTGAGCAGGGGCGAAAATCCACTCTTTAAATCTGCTTCCCCACACGCTAACCACAAGCCTCCTATCGATTGATGTTTTCTTAGTTTCTTGTAATATAATGATATTGGGTTGTAAACGTCGAAACTGCTGTTTCAATGTCAGTCTCTTCTGTCTACTTCCCAATCCTCTAACATTCCAGCTAATTATCTTCATTAAGTCTGATAATACCCCTTTGAAGTTTCTTGTCTCCCTTGCTTCCACCATCGCTCTTGCTGACTTTAACTTTCCCAGTCTTCATTTCATGGAATAAAGACCTTTTCAGAGGAACCAAGGAAACTTTCATCTTTGACAAAAATTTGGAAGTTTGATCTTGAGCCTCACGTTTGACTGATACGCAAGTCGACCTTTTCCTTCTACTGTACTTTAACATTTTCTTGTTTTTTCCAGTATCTTTGAAATCAGACTGCTCCACATCTTCTAATTCTACCATATCATGCGTTTGATTAGGTGCCTCTTCCGACGTCGCCTTTGTTTCCAAATTTGTATCTATGAAGAGGTTATGAAGCTCACCGTTGAAACGATCAAAAACATCGGATGGTTCTTTTTCGTCTTGTGAAGAATCACCAATCTCCTCATTTGAATCTGATGATTGTGACATGTATTCTTCTTCAACACTATCTGACAAATGAGACGAATCCAAGCCAAGAGCCTCTGTCCATCTCATCCTTTGATCAAATGGTTCCTCCTCTGTCGACCCGCCCGGTGGCCGAACTGGATTTTCATCAACATCACTATCCTTTTCTTCCTCTAATTCACAAACAGAATCTAAGATGGTGAGATTGGGAGATTGGATTTCCATCATTTTAGGCCTTTCGAAAAGTCTGATAAGATCCGAATTCATGTGGAAGAAAATGCTTCAGCCTTTTTCCAATTTTGTCAGGTTCACCAAATCTCCCAAGGAAATTCAATTTGCAACAAGTGGGGGATCTTTTTGGATCACCATCGAAATGAGCTTCCTTAGCCCGTTGTCGATGAGACAAAATCTCTGTAGTAAGCTTTGGCATGTTGCTCACTCAAAACGACATCTTTGGTTCCGCCGGCAGGGATGGGTGCAAAAAGATCTTGTTTGATAGTTCCCTTCGTAACTGAAAATGATATCTCAACCCATCAAAGTTTAGAATAAATAGGCCTAGACATGACCCAGCATAATTATTTTGTGGGTCAAGACCCACCAGCCTTACAAAGTCACTTAGATAAAAATCCTTGTCAACCGAGGGCCCACGCACCACCAAAGCTTTTTCTTTACTTTTGAGACTAACCTCATTTTTTGATCTATTAAAATAATACCCATTTGTAGAACTTTGTGCTCCTTCGGTGGAAATACCACCGCCACCTACTTTCCCACATACTTCCAAGCCTTTGCCTTTTTCCGAAAAGAACATTTGTCTGAGACTTTCTTTCCTTTTTGAGTTCTTAAAATAATCCATTGCCTCTGCACTTTCTGGTTCTTCTGTAAAGCTCGCCGATTCTGTCAGACTTTTTGCTTGAAGTGGCGTCTCATGCTTGCTTATAGAATAAGTAAAGTCAGGAGTTGCATACTCCTCAAACTGTGCTTCATCTGTCAAGAGCTTATTCAGACCTTGCTTTCTGTCAGATCTGACAGTGACAGGGCATTCAAACTCACCAATCCGGAAATAGACACGTGTCCTCGGAGAGGGGACTGATTGTTGCAAATCTGCCTTCGCTGTAGGGATAGCTCCGGTGTTCCTCTGTATCTTCAGATCTGTCTTTAAAGATTAGGTCACTCCATCTTCTTCAGCCGAAAGATTAGGTCTCTTTGCTGGCGAAAGTTGACGAATTTTAACCCTGAAAACTGATTCTCCATCTGCCACATCAACGAACTCTGGAATAAAGCCTGTGTCGTTGGGTTTCAATTTTAATTTTGCTTCAATCAGAAAACCAAAGTTAGCGATTCTTCGGTCGATTTCTACCAGACCTCCGCATGCCTCTCCAATCTTCTGGAAAAAGTTATTGGTCCAAAGGTGTGGCGGTAATCCTTCCAGAGCAACCCATCCGTCATAACTAACCGTCTTTCTGTGATTTGAATTGATATTGTCCCACCATCCAGACAGCACCACGTCTGGTAGCTTATTCATGGCTAGAGTTCCAAGTTGAGCAATTTTTGTTGCTTCCTCTTCATTCTGACAAACGAACAACGCCTTGTTGCATTGGAAGGGTGAGAGCCTTATTTCCATTCCCAGAAGATTTCGAAGTGAGGCCTCCACCTTTCTCCAAGGTTGATGTACCACCTGTCTCTCGCAAACAACTACGCTCCCCCAATTGTAGGATTCCTTGGAAATGTCTCTCTTATTCCAGACTTTCTTCATCCATATTTCCTCTTTGGCGTTTCGAATGGGTGCCACTATTGTTGCCGTCTTGCCTCCGAGGACAGCGTCCCTATACGAAACCTGAGGGCCTGCACCCGTCTGGCTGCTCACAAACTCTTTTCCGACTATCTTCACTTTCCTCTGAGTAGCCCTCGCTCTATTTCCCCCACGGAGGATTTCAGACAGTAAGTCCTCCAAACTTCTCCATCCGAAAAAGTTAAAACCTTTAGGGACGAAGATATTTCTGACAAAACCTTCCTTTTCTGATTTGGAAATAACAAGGAAATCCCCGTTTTTGTTATGAAATCTTTCGACCCAAAACTGGTAGTTATGTCCTCTATATTTTCTGAAGAAATTCTGCCCGCTTTTAACTATTGCCTCATTTACCTGATCAACGAGCCATGCAGCACAACCCAAATCGAAAGAAATCTGGTACCCTCTGATTCTAGTTCTCTCAGTTATTCAAATCCTTTCACCAAAAGACTTATCTTTAACCTCTAAGATGAAAACCTTTTGCTCAACTTTGAAATCCCTGGATAAATGTCTGTAGCTCATTCTTGCTTCAGAGATGTATCATAGCCCTCAGAGAGATTGCGAGTAAATAATAGCATATGCATTCCTCAACCTACTATGAATTTCACATTAATTGCAGATTCCACTATAGTACCTCTTAGATTGGCAGAGGCACGTCAACATCATTGAAAGGATTGCACAAGGACTTCTTTATCTTCATAAGCATTCTAGAGTAAGAGTCATACACAGAGATCTGAAAGCTAGCAACATTTTACTTGATGAAAGCATGAAACCTAAGATATCAGATTTTGGAATGGCCAGAATCTTTGGACAGAATGAGTCCAGGACTCGTAGTTTACATCAAAGTTATGATTCCGTTATATGGTCTACCAATATTTTTCTTTACTTGTAAGTGTCAGGTCGAATCTTTCATATTATTATTAATTTATTATGAGACTAAACCTATAAATAATATCGTTTATTTGAAGGGAAAAAAAAGAGTAAAGTTATGAATTAAATTGAACCGTAGGTTAAATCAAAAGTTATGAATTGACCATCTAAGGAAGGTTCGATTGTTCGATTTGATTAAAAAAATGCGTGGAGCTGTAATTAATTCATAAAATTTTGAAAGTGATGTAAATTTTTACTCACAATTGATGAGAACATACTTTTTGATTGATGAGGCTCACGTTTATTTTACTGGTTCGACCAACAAAGAAACATCCAATTTTTCAAGCTTCTTTGCCTATACTATGGCAATGACATATTGACAGAGGGATTTAAATGTAAAGCTAATAACTAGTTTTTACCTTTAAACTGTCCTAATTAGGAACATTTCTCTATTCAAGAAACATAATCAAATTTGACAAGGATCTCTAAAATAATTCATATATTATTATTTATTTAATAATATCTCTAAGAATTATTGTCTAGCATACTTACGATATTTCAACATCTTAAAATTCTTTTTTTACTGCATCCAACAAATAACATGATCTAGCCAATTAGACCGACACATAGCATGAGAACTCTAAACATGTGGCTCTTACGCTTTATAACTATGTCAATCTACACACTTCTCAAGTAAGTTGATTCTACGCAATTCAATCCTAAATCACTCATCATTTCCGCAGAATTTATGACTCAGCCATCAACATTTGGGTCTAGCAACTATCATAAGAAATTGATAACATCACATATTCACGAAAATGATTTATATAACATGATTACACCGTCATATATCATTATGTTAATCACATTAAAATATTTAGACAAATATTTGCCCCGTACACCACGGTCACAGCGCCCATGCGCACGCACCACAACTGTAACGTTTTATTCTTTCGCATAACAACTACCACTACCAGCCACACCCAGACCCACACCGCTCCAACGTCTACCCACAGCAGGCCCCGTAGAACCTCCGTCATCTTCTCCGGCTGCCAAAGCGCAGCTTCTTCGCGCCTCTTCCACCGTATTACAGCTGTGGAGGTGAGATTATCCGGGATCAAAATTATCAACATAAACTCATCATTTACTTCCAAAACACAATAATCAAACTTTGGATTTGATAGCTTAGCTTTGTTAGGGTTGTGGGCGGCGTTTCTTTTCATTTCGATCTCACTTCTTCTTCTTCTTCTTCTTATTTTCTAATTATATGTTGTTCTTCCTCTGCAAATTTTTAATTTCCTTCTTTTAATTATACAGTTGTTATGCTCTGAATTTCTGACTTTTAGCTGTTTTGTATTAGGGTTTGGGATATAGGAAATTAGGACTGAGGAATTTAGGAAATTAGGGATTCAGATTTCAGCTTATGTTTCTCAAATTCAGTTCAAGTTATGGGCTGGAGAGCTTTTCTTTTTGTTGTGCACTGAAACTTCAGTTTGGTCCAAATTGTGTAAAGTTTTGAGAAGTTGTGTAAAATTTAGGGAATGCCATAAAAAACAAACTCTGCAGTTTTTTATAGTCTTTCCTCTAAAGTAGATTTGGCTTAAATGTTCAGGTCACCCCAATTTCAAATTATGTCTCTGCGTGTGCAGCCGCGTAATTTATGATGTTCCTCGTATAGGGTTTAGTAGCTCTTACCAAGGAAGAAAATATCGGTAATATCGGAAATATCGGTAGTCCGAAAACACGGAAATATCGATGGAAATATCGGGATAATATCGATATCGATAAAAATTACATGGAAACCACGGAAATTGTAAGAAAAACTTGGAAATTTTTAATGAAACTTTGTAGGATGTTTATTTAGTCAATTATCTATTAGTTTATCACAAAAAATTGGAAGGAAATGCATTGCATGATGGATTTAACTGATTTAAGTTGATTATATAGCGAGCTGACAAACATTGTGAGTGTAGAAAATATGTAGTAATTAATGAAAGAAGTTTAAACACACCATAATCATTTATATATAATTAATTAGTACAATATTTGGAGGTTTTATTTAGGATATTAAAAAAAAAGGGAAGTGAATAAAATGATGAAGAATAATGTGCCGAATTTGACACTTTAAATTTCTTACACATAAGAATAAGACTAAACTTTAATTTGGATGCCAATTATGTTTTTTCAAGTTTATATAAAGTAAAAGAATTGAATTTTGAAAGCCAGGAGTGTGTCAATTGAATTTTGGCCGGCGTGCAAGGTATCAATCTCTTCGTCTCGTCAAGTAGTACAACTTTCCTTTTTGTTTCACTCAATTTCGTTGAGTATTGAAAAAGTTATACTCATTTGAATCTTACCTAGTTTCCGTCGACCTCAGTGGCTTTCGAGGCAATCTCCGGCCAAACCACAACGAATCAGATGTCGTGTGAGGTACCATTCTCTTCGTCTCTTCGAGGGCTACAACTTTCCTTTTTGTTTCACTCAATTTCGTTGCGTATTGAAAACGTTATACTCATTTGAATCTTACCTAGTTTCCGGCGACCTCAGTGGCTTTCGAGGAAATTTCCGGCCAAACCACAACGAGTCAGACGTCGTGTGAGGTACCATTCTCTTCGCCTCTTCGAGGGCTACAACTTTCCTTTTTGTTTCACTCAATTTAGTTGCGTATTGAAAAAGTTATACTCATTTGAATCTTACCCAATTTCCGGCGACCTCAGTGGCTTTCGAGGAAATTTCCGGCCAAACCACGGCGAGTTGGCCGGCGTGCAAGGTATCAATCTCTTCGTCTCGTCGAATAGTACAACTTTCCTTTTTGTTTCACTCAATTTCGTTAAGTATTAAAAAAGTTATACTTATTTGAATTTTACCCAGTTTCCGGCGATCTCAGTGACTTTCGAGGCATTTTCCGGCCAAACCACGACGATTCAGACGTCGTGTGAGGTACCATTCTCTTCGTCTCTTCGAGGGCTAGAACTTTCGTTTTTGTCTTGCTTGATCGTTGAGTTTTGACAAAGTTATGGCCGTTTAAAGTGGGTGTAAATTTTCGGCCGAAATTCTGATTTTCTCCTATTGGGAGAGTCCCACATCGCCCATGCTTGCTCACTGCCCTTGCAATTTGTCCTATAAAAGCCACATTCCCCTGCTAAGTAAGCCATTTCTTGGTCGCCCTTTGGGCTATGATCAAGTGAAGTATGTGTTGAGTTTTCTCAACATATTTAAGTATTTTTTAGTATTATGTCACGATATTATCGATAATTTTGAAAATATCACGATATTATTGATAATTTCGAAAATATCGCGATATTATCGATAATTTCGATAATATCGCGATATTTTGACGAAAATCATATAGATAGTTAAAAAAAATTCGGACATCTAAAAAAACGATAATATCGGCGATATTTTGCCGATATTATCGATATTTTCTTCCTTGGCTCTTACAACAAAACAGATGGTTTTCATGGTTCCTGCTTAATTTTAAAATGAAACTAATTGAAACCTTTAAAATTCAACTTATACTTTGGAGAAAAAAATTTGTGCTAGAGAAAAAGCCTTGAGCTTTAAAATAGTGTGTGAAGAGGCTAATATGCAAGAACGGGTAGACTTGAATATGTGAGTACTTAAATTGCTTCTTTTATGGTTTCTAGCGGTAAGTCTGTTAAAACATGGACTGTTGTCATATTGAGCTGTGTGATGTTTGATCAAGATAAGGTGGGAAATTATACTCTTCTTGATTTTTTAGTTTTAGTGGGGTTGTATGATGAATTGGCCATTTTGCTCCCCTCTCATTTTCTTTCACTTTTCACTTTCCTTTTCTTTTCTTTTCTTTTCTTTCCATTTCTCTCTGTTTTTTGGTTTCGATTCCGATCAAATTCTCTACAAGGTGTTTGCCCTTTTTTCCCCTGTTTTCCACATGTGGATGATCATATGATTAATTTTTGGGAAGAGAGAGAGAGAGAGAGAGATAAAAATGTAGTCTATGTGAGTTCACATAAATTTCCTTTCAGTTTCATTGTGGCGCAGATTAGCTTAACCATTATTTCTTAAGAGCTAGAAAGGTTATCCAGAGGATCACATGTTATAGGTTAAAAATTGAGGAGACAATATGACTAATAGATCAGTACAAAAACTGTGTATCATATTGAGGAAACAATATGACTGATTTGGATTTTTTTTTCATTGGTGAAAACAGATGGTTAGCAGTAAATTGATTGTATTTTTATTTTTATTGAATTCAGGTAGCCATGTTCAGTTTTTCAGTTTGATTTGAAGGAATTTGATAGCGATTTTACCACTTGTAAAACAAAGGGTTAAACCATAGAAAATTCTTGCAAGAGAACAAGTGTTTGTAGTAAAGAATGGCTCAAGCAAGGTCGATCTCCTCAGGGACTGATATAAACAATTTACGAGTTTTTATGTATTTAACTTATTTAACTCTAAGAATTACACTAATTTAACGAAACTAAATATTATTGGATGTGACTTAAACAAATATCTAAAATGAGAATTGGTTTTAGGGAATAATGATTCAACTTAAACAAAACAAGTAAATAAGGAAATTCAAAATAAAATAAATGATTTAAGAAAAATAGATTGACAATATGCTAGAGTTCAACCTTTACCAACAACACTCCTACGTAGCTATTCCAATTGCTTAAATAATTGAAAACACACATGCTTTGAAGGTTGGATTTTCCTTGTGTATGTTTTACTTGTGACATTCAAGCTAAAACGCATACCACTACATGCAACTTATCCATGACATTTGGATTAAATATAAACATGAGTGATTCATTAATCTTGGTGAAAATCCTTTTGTTAAACCATATAATCCCTAAGAGCATGATATTTACCTTAGGAGAGTACAATTCTCAATCACAAGAAGCACAACCAATTTTAACGTGACATTCGTTCAAAATTGCATCCGATAACTTTTCTAAGCATCTTAATGGTGATCAAGCATCAAGGTACATAGATAGTTTAATTCAGTGATTGAAAATATCAAAGCAAGCATGTAACAACACTTAAGCAATTGAAAAATAAAACTACGTATTCATGTTGCGGCTCATGGCCTCACTCTAGCATAATAAATTAGTTACACATAATTATGTTCATACATAATAAATTATCCATAAAACAAATTAACAAGAAAGAAAACACCCATTTTTTATTCCTCCTCTGCTCTGCTGCACCTCTGCTTCTGTGCCTGCTGCCGTCAGTTTCTTCTCCTTGCACACTCTGCCTCTGCTTCTGTCTGACTTTCTGCGCCCCCTTGCTTCTTTGTTTCCACTGCACTAAGTCTTTCCCTTTGCTTCTCACGTCTGCTAGTCCCCCATCTTTCCACTCCCTCCTCTGCCTTTTTTTTATCTTTGCGCCTCGTGCGCACTTCACTCCCCTCAGCCCGTTTATTTCTTCTTATTCATTTCTGTCAGTCCCTCTTCCTCTCTCCACGCTTGCTGCCTTCCACTTTCAATTCTTTTCTTTTATCTTTTTCTTCCGTGCTCTCCCACTTCTCTCTTTTATTATTCTATCCATGCTTGTGCCATCCTCTCTGTCTATCCTTTATGCCGTGTCTTCCATCAACCCACTTTCTGCTGCCTTTTATATTCTTTTATTCTTTTCCTTTCACTCTTCATTGTCTGCCAGCTTTTGCTTTAAACAATAAGGCAATCATCCTTTCAAAACATCACCCCGTAGAGACAAGTTCCACTTTCATTTCTCTTATTTGTTTTTATTAATTCCTTTTCTCTATTTTACTCGAAAGTGATCCTAAAATAAATTTAACTGCACATTAACACAAAGTAAAATAAAATGCCACAATTTTAACACAAAAACATTACAAAGACTTTAGAAATGGATGGTATAAATGCATGAAATATATGAGTGATCAGAATTTCTTGCGCACAAGAGCTAGGGTTTCTTGGTGAGCTCTTCGGGTTGTGCATCTGGGTAATTTTCTTTTGTTAAAATTTGGAGCTTTTGTTATTGTGATTTCGGGTATCGTGATTTTTTGGGATTTTGTTTGTAGGTTCGGATTCCCCATCATGGTGTCTAATTTTGTTTTGTTTTTGGCTTTAGGAAATTGTGGTTTTTTGGATTTGGGGCTTTTGTTTGCAGCCTTCAGAGCCATGTGTATTTGAGGTGAGCGATTTCAAGATTTTAGAGTTCTGATTTAGAGTTTTGTTTGGTATTTGGTTATATTGGACTTGAATTTGCTTTTTTCTTGTCGATTATATTGAAATCAGAGCTTGGGTTTAGATTTTTATTTGGTTTTGATTATAATTTTTTGCACTTATTAGATTTGTTAAGTTCAGAATCGGTTATTAGTTTGGTTTGACAACTGAGGGAGGTAGAGGGGGAGAGATAAATTGTGGTTTGTCATTTTAAGTTAGTTGTCTGCTGCTTTGGACTCATTAGTTCAACCTCAGCTGGACAACCAAAACCAGGAATATAACATAAGAAAAGAAATCAAAATCTTAAGTATACGCTAAGAGTGTGTTTGTTTGGACTCATTGTCTTTCACTGGACTGGACTGGACTAAGTTTTAGTCCAGTCTTGTGTTTGTTTCCTACCCGGACTAAGTTTAATGGGATTAGGAGGGACTCGCCTCGACTGAGTCCCTCGCTAACGGGTCTTCGCGAGGACCCCCGATTCTGAGAGGATTGCTAAGCCGCCCTCTAATCCCGTCATTTCCCTTCTCCTTCGCACCTTCGCGCATCAACCGCAGCAACTGCAGCTTGCTCCTCGTCCCTTTCGCACCTTTGCCCTTTCCTTTCTCCTTCCTTGTCACTCCACCTTGTAGCCGTCCAACATATAAACAATCGATGATGGACCTGTATCGCTGGTAATGGTCTGATCAGGTGAGCTTCATCTGCCTTGCATTTCAATGGGTACTTTTTTAATTTTCCAAATTCAATTGCTTTTTGTTCATTCCTTTCAGTTTTGTTTACGCATTTCAATGGGATTTTTGAGTTTCTTTAGGGTTTTTGGTGATTAACTATAATCCAACATTCATAATTATCAAATTTAGTAGAACGGCACTGGGTCACTGACTGCAGCTTGTTTTTTGGATATACTTATTAAGAATTTGACATTGGGAATCCATTCGCAGCTTATGGATGTTTTCAATTTTTGTGGTTCTTCGAGTGAAATGTGTGAGAAATTCACCCTTTTATGGAGATCTTAGTAGTGGATTAGGAATGTATCATGTCCATGATGACTGGTATTGTATTGGCAGTGACGGGGTATCTACCTGTTCTGATCATACTTGATTTTCTCGAGCTTTGTATTCGAATATTTAACCGTTTCTTCAGCTCCAGACCTAGAAGGAAAACCATTTCTTCAGCCCTTGAAGGTGCCACTTGTTTTCTAGTGAATATTTAACATATTGGAAGCTTCTCTTTGGAAAATTTTGTGAGTAATCGTTTTATGAAGCTTTCATCAACGAATTTTGTGAATATCACACATTCTTTTCTTATAAAATAAATGACTAACAGAACCAAAGTATCTCAAAAGCATTGGAGGGCTAAACATTTCTAAGGAACACATATGGATGATCATGGTTAATTTTTGGGTTTAATTGAGTTGTTTCGGTTTTTACCGTGTGTCAAGTTATTTTAGTAACATTTACACTGTTATCTGTCATGATTAGACTTTCAGTTTGTTTCTTTTTTATTTTGTAAATTCTGTCTGTTTTGCCCTTAATTTGGATTATGTTAATCTGCATAAAATTGAGAGTCATGTTGATAAAAGCTTTGTTTTTATTCTCCTGTTATTGAAAATAGCCTGGAAATGTTTTAAGTTTGTTTTATCTTATTTGAAAATGAATTATTTTTGTGTTTGCAATCATCTGCAGGTTAATTTCAATTTGAAAAAATCTCTGCCGCATCTTGGTTCCTACAATAATTTTAGCTGCTGAAGTAGCTTTCAGCTGCCAAGGTTTCAAGCAATTGAGTGTGTTTGTAAGTGCTTTTTGCTTTAGTAAGATTGTGTTAAAGATTATATAATGCTATCACTAAATATATTTTATTGCATAAGACACCAATTTCCATCTTTGTTGTACTAAACTGCAAAAAAACTTATCTTGTCTGAGACGTTATTCAAATTTTCAACCCAGGTATGTATCCAATTTCACTTCCTCTTTATTTTTCAATGCATTTGTTAGTATAAATTAACATAACGTTAGTCAAAACTGAACAACTTACAAATTATGCTCAATTTATTTTTAATAATTTTTTAGTTGTTATTACCTACAAACTTTCTTATCCCGCAGCAATGCGCGGGTACCACCTCCTAGTGGCAACTATTTCTGTGAATAAATGGCCGATAAATTTCGGTTGGATTGAAATTTGGTGAATTTCTTGGATTAGTTATTAGAATTTCAGTCAATGAATTTAAAAATCTGTCTTTGCTTCAGATCTATTTCAACAGTGGGAACATAAATCTAACTGTGAGTCTTCTGCATAATTGGGAAGATGTCAACTGCACGGCCTTTAAAGAAATTGGTGTCCTGCATTATCCTTGATTTGGATGGTACACTACTGAACACAGGTCTGTGCTCTGAAGAGCATTTTCAGTATTACTTTAATGTCATTTTAGTGTGGTATGTGATAAGGGACTGATGCTTCTTTTGGCTTTTCTATGCTGTATCAATTTTGATTCTTGCATGCAGCTATTTGTTTTCTACTGGTGTTGGTGACTCATTTTCTTTTCATTGTTTTAATTAATCACAGATGGTATTGTAAGTGAAGTTTTGAAAGTTTATTTGGGTAAGTATGGAAAGCAGTGGGATGGGCGGGAAGTTCAAAAAATAGCTGGAAAAACACCACTTGAAGCTGCAAGTGCTGTTGTGGAAGATTATGGGTTATCGTGTACAACGAATGAATTACTTTCAGAGATTACCCCGTTGTTCTCCAATCAGTAATTAACTACTATACTTGTTCTTATGTCTGTTTAGAAAGACTTTTTGTTGCTAGTACCAAGTTATTTTGTTTTGCCTGTTATGTGTTGGAAAACTGTTGATTGGATTTTGACAATTGTCAC
This sequence comes from Malus sylvestris, assembly GCF_916048215.2. Classification (NCBI taxonomy): domain Eukaryota; kingdom Viridiplantae; phylum Streptophyta; class Magnoliopsida; order Rosales; family Rosaceae; genus Malus; species Malus sylvestris. Next base: position 5,796,684 of record NC_062269.1, on the reverse strand, counting down.
TATAGGTGGTGCAACATTAAAGCGCTTCCAGGTTCCTATCGGCTACTTAAACATTTGAGTGGTCATAGAGTGCCAATGGCATTGGCTTCAAACTCTCCAAAGGAAAACATTGAAACCAAACTTTCTTTTCATCAGGGTATACTGCTGTTCTTGACAAGCATGCAGTGTTTGCTTATGTCTTACGTCATTAATTGTCTAGTATCAGATTTATCCATGATATTATGAGTTAGTCTTATCATACCAAACAAGTACTTATTTACTTATTGTTTTCATATGCAGGCTGGAAGGAATCTTTTTCAGTCATCATTGGTGGTGATGAAGTAAGTTTGGGGAAGCCATCTCCTGAAATGTGAGATGCAAAAACTTGTGTATATTGACTTGAGTTTATTCTATCATGGATGAGATATATAGTGTTCTAAAACTGTAAATATTTGTTTTGCATGTAGATTCCTTGAAGCTGCTAAAAGGCTCAATGTTGAACCTTCCAGCTGCCTTGTCATTGAAGATTCTCTGTACGTATACCTACTCTGGTTCTTTTATTAGAGTTAAAACAAAAAATGTGGCAGGGAACATTTTTCTTTTGAGTGTTATAGTTTTCATCATGTTCTCTTTAACTAACCTTGTTTACATTACATCTAAAACTTCTTGATAGAGCCTGAATGAAAACTGTTATTTTTGCCATTTTTATTTTATTCTATATACAAATACTTATTTCAAAAAAGTTATATGTAGCCTAAATTTGATAAGGCTTGTGCATGCTGTACTCGAATATAAATCATATTGCTTTTCTGGCTCATATATAAACTATTTATCTGTACTTTTGTTAACGGACTTGAAAATGTAAATTGTGGCTCTTTCATATTGACAAGTCCAATAATTAATTTGAATACTAGGTTAATGAATTAATTAAACCCACTTTCTGGCTACCATTTATTCTCTCCCAAATTCTAGTTTTTTTGTCTTCTTAATGCGTGCGTCACTCTTCTTCCATCACAATGCACATGACATGCGCATGTGTGCAGTGTTTCTAGTGAAAACTAGTAATTTCAGTTATAGATGGCAATTTGCTATAAACGAATAATAATATGTTCTCTCCTTCATTAAGATTCTTTCCTTTGATAATTGCATATTAGATGCTAAATTTCCTCCTTATGATGTGTGTATGGTCTTCAAACTGATGTCAGTTTCCTTTGAGTTTCTTCCTTGAACATTTTCGTATTTGGGTTTTGTCAGACCAGGTGTTACAGCTGGAAAGGCTGCTGGAATGGAGGTGGTCGCTGTACCCTCCATCCCAAAGCAGTCACATCTCTATACATCAGCGGATGAGGTGATAAACTCTCTGCTTGATTTGCGACCTGAAATGTGGGGCCTACCTCCTTTCCAAGATTGTAAATCCCAGTATCTGTGTCTCTGTTCAACCATGGAGAGTTTCTGCTGCAGAAGTCATTTTCATTTTATTTAATTTGTTGTTGCAGGGATAAAAGATACTTTACCTATAGAACCTTGGCATATTGGTGGTCCAGTTGTTAAGGGATTTGGTCGGGGCTCAAAAGTACTCGGGATCCCTACAGGTGTGTTAGAGTGTAGCACATAACTCGTGTTCTTATTTGGAGACGACATATCCCAGTTAATTGTAGCACATTTTTTGTGGTAAAAATAGGTAGCCAATATTTTGAATGCTTCTGATATAACTGCTGTTCTCTTCCTGTTATGCTCAATTAAATTGCCCCCTTTCCTCATTTTGTATCCTTATTAGCGCACTGCATCTTTTCTTCAGCAAATTTATCCACAGAAGGATATGCATCTCTTCTTTCCGAACATCCCTCGGGAGTATATTTTGGTTGGGCTGGATTATCAACACGGGGTGTCTTCAAAATGGTCATGAGTATCGGTTGGAATCCTTATTTCAACAACACCGAAAAGACCATAGTGAGTCTTCCAAGACACTCACGGTTGCCCTTGCAAGTATTTTTCTTCTTGGCTTGTTTTTTAAATTTAGTTTGTAATGCAGGAGCCATGGCTGCTTCATGACTTCGATGAGGATTTTTATGGGGAAGAACTGCGTCTTATCATAGTTGGCTACATACGGCCTGAGGTATTTACTCTAACTTGTCCATTTTCTTGTGGAAGGTGTCGAATGGTCGTTCGTGTCCTGACATCTATCGTTTGTTTTAATTTTTGGGTATGGACTGAAACAGGCGAATTTCTCATCGCTTGAGAGCTTGATAGAAAAGATTCATGAGGACGGGCGAATTGCGGAGGAAGCTCTTGAACTTCCGTTGTACTCAAAGTACAAGGGCGACTCATATCTCAAAATTTCTGCCTAAGGATGCTACTGCCTTACTCGAAGCGCGCTTTCGCTGCACCTGATGGGCTATAACAATAATTGAAATTGTACACTCATTATTGAGGAAATTCTATGTCCGTTCATGAATGTAATATGAATACACACACATTAGTCACAATCAGTGCTTAAAATATTGGTATCATTGGAAATATCGATGGATATATTGATATTGATATCAGCTGCCTTTGATGGAAATGATGAAATTTGCTCAAAAAAGTGAAAATTAAAATGAATGATACTTATCTGTTGTCGGAAATTTGCATAAATATGTCGATTTTAACTGAAATTTAAAAAGTTTTTTCGATACGGATGAAATATAGACTTCACCCCTCTTTACATCTCTCTCTCTCTATCTCTCTCTCTCTCTCTCTCTCTCTCTCTCTCTTATGATTAGTTTACCCATTTATGTCTTTCTATTGTGATTTTTCTCTAATGCACAATACTAAAAACACATCGTATATACACATTGAACAAGAACCGTCAGACTAAAATGTACAGACAAGATAAACACTATAATTTGGACATATTGCCCTTGGTTCTTGCTCTTTTTAGGCCCGGAAATGAAATTATCATTTGTATTGACGATAAAAAACATGAAAGGCAAAAAGAAATGTGATATCATTGGCTCCAAATTGGGATGTGCAAATATCCATTGATTATGGGTAATCGCGGTTATCCGTCTATTTAAATTAAACGGTTACGGTTATGGGTAACCGTTTAAATAAATAAACGGTTATGGGTATAACCGTTTACCCGCGAAATTTAAATGGACGGTTATGGGTATTAACCACGGTTATAAATGAGTAACCGTTTACCCATTTATTTTAATACATGACTGCCTCTGCGTTTGGCCGTCGTCATTTCGTCATTTTCCTTACTTCTTTAGAGAGGGACAACATGGCTGTGGCGCCTACACATAACCCCCCTCCTCTCTCCTCTCTGAGTCGGTTCCTTCTTCTTCCAATTTGACCCTCCTCTCCCAACCTCCCAAAAATCACTCTGAATCTCTCTCTATGTGTTAAAGTTCGTTCCTTTAAATCGCTATGAGTTTTATTGAGAGAAGCAAAGAAAAAGTATGTTATTTTCTCGAATTTAAAGAAGCAGCTTCAATGGGTTGTGCCAATTTTTTTTAATTTTCAAGTTGTTAAAAAACATGTAGACGGGTGAAAAAAGGGTAATGGTAAAAAAAAAAAAAAAGATAAACGGGTTAAAAATGATAAATGAGTAAACGGGTATTAAACGGTTACGGTTAAATAGGTATGCGGTCATGGGTATGGTTAACCGTTTATAAACGGTTATGGGTATGGGTATAACCGTTTAAGCAAATACCCAACGGTAAACGGTTATGCGGATATGAGCATAAACGGTTATCGGTAAATTAACCGCGGTTACCTGCCGCATAACCATTGCCCATCCCAAGCTCCAATATAGTCAACCTGTACTCCTCTCATGAAAAAATATACGAGAGAAAAAACATTATACATGGAGGAGCGGCATGATTACTTTTCGTAAGCGCTAATAAAAAGAATCGAAACAATAATGAAAACTCAAATGCTCTTCTTCATTATACAAAGCTAAAGATTTAGGGGTTCAACCTTGACGTCTTTTATGACGAACATAAAACCTTGACAGAAATAAATACAAGAAAAGAAGAAAAAGTGCGACTAAATATATCCTGCTTACGCTTGGATGCATACGGTATTGATTTTTTTTCTTAAGAAGTTAAGAGGTAGGGCAAGCAAATCAATGGAAGGCAACAACAGGAGCTCTTGCATTTTTGTTCGATGGAAGATCGGGTGGCGGAGACGGTAGCATAAAGAGAGCCAATATTCCACTTGCGACGGCAGCAACCGCGCCGGCGACAAATGCCGGTAAATTACCACCTCCAAACAAATCATCCCACGGTCCACTTACGACGGATACAAACATCTGCAAGTTCAATATTTTAGTAATTAACTATGTAGTTAATTTGAATTAAAATGTAAGATAACATGTATTTTTTCAAGGAAATTTTACTAAAGAGATGAAATTAGGGAAGCATTACGTACCTGTGGTACGACAATTGCAAGATTTAGAACTCCCAAAGAAAGCCCTGTTTTAATTTAAAGATAGAAAATAGGAGAATTCAGAAAATATTAATCACCAAAACATAATGATTTGTCAGGTTTTGGAAAATTAGTATAATTAATACGTCTAAAAATTAAGTTAAATAACCTTGGCCTGCACCAGAATTGCTGGAAAATATGGATGCCAGAGCAAAGGGAATACTGTACGTCACCTGTGTAAAGATAACAAAAAACATGATTAGGTGGTAGGTAAAATTCCAACATGATGCTCTCTCTAGATCCTTTTAGTGAGGATCCTGAAGATTCGTAAATCGTGTACGTTTATCGTATATCGTACGATTAATTTTTATCAAGTATTATTTATATTTAATTTTAAATAAAAATATTTAAAATAAATTTTGATCGCACGATGTACGATAAACGAACACGATTCACGGATCCTCAGAATCCTTACAAAAAAAATCCCACAAGGGTCAGAACTCGTTAAAATTAGCAGAGGTCAATGAATATTCCTTAATTGTCACATCACATATGGATGGATTTATTTAAATGTAAAAATGAATTGCATCTAACTTTCACTTTGCCTTCAACTGATTAAATGCTTGAGAATTATGAAAAGTTGTTTTGTTCAATTTAATTTTGAGATGGGGAAATTTGTTGATTAAAAGGAGAGATTTAATTTGTTCAAAACACGAATACATACGTTATATGTCATTATATAAGTGAAAATAAATAAATAATTTTGGAAAAAAAAAAAAAAAAACTTTTCTCAACTTACATGATAAGGTATGACTTATTCTCCCGTATTCCGAACACGTTAAAAAAAAAATCTTCGAAATAAAGGAGTTGAATAACATGGGATGTGGGCCTTGACAAAAAGAAAAACGTGGGAATTGTACCGACAAATACAAAACAGGAAAAGTGAACTATTATCGATGAAAAGGATGGGATCGAAAAGAACGAGGAAAAAAAGGTAGATGCTGCCGGAGAAGATTAATTTGTATGATATGACCAAGGTATAAAATATTGATGATATCGGAAATATCAGTAGTCTAAAAATACGAAAATTTAGATGGAAATATCGGGATATTATCGATATCGATAAAAATTGAATAAAAACCACATAAATTGTAAGAAAAACTTGGGAAATTTTTATTGAAACTTTGCATAATATTTATTTAGTCAATTATCTATTAGTTTATCACAAAAAATTAGAAGGAAATGCATTGCATGATAGATATAACTAATTTAAGTTGATTATATAGCGAGCTGGCAAACATTGTGAGTATAGAAAATATGTAGTAATTAATGAAAGAAGTTTAAACACACCATACTTATTTATATACAATGAATTAGTAGAATATTTTACACTTTATATTATACAAGGTCTAAAATATCGATGTTATCGGAAATATCGGTAGTCCAAAAAAATATCGGTAGTCCAAAAACACGGAAATTTTGATGGAAATATCGAGATATTATGGATATTTTAGACCATGGTTATGACTAGTCTGTGACATGACGTGAATAAAACATTTTTTCATATTTTTATTTTATAAATATGAGATGCATTTTAAAGATATTTGCGTTATATAAGTCATTTCCATATTAGCGGTAGAAAGAATAATCACGCACATAATTAATCAATCCCCTTAAATTATGAAAAATTAATTTGTAAAATAAAACCGCAATTGCGGAGTTGTTCAAAGAAGCAAAATAGTTTTCCTTATCCTAGTAAATGTTCCTAGTAAATGCATGATGAAACCCTTTCTGCATGCACTAAAAGACTTCGGATAAAAACAAACGAAAACGCCTACTGAATACGATAACAGATAACACTTTGGTTCTTGAAAAACAGGACAAAAATATGTTACCACAAAAAATTAAACGGTAAAACAATGAAACTAATTAGTCCCCAAGCTCCCAAGTGAAAATCTGTTTTTTTTTTTTTTTTTGTCGAATGAAAATCTGTTCTAATTAATAAATAATTATTTGGTATCAGATATCTTTTTTTTTCCTTTTGTGTAAGAAATTGGTTGTGAAATTAATTAAGAAATAATAAAACGTGTAAAAAAGATTTGCAGACTTACCGCTAGAGGAATGCCAAGCACGGCGAACAGAGACAATGCGCCGGCCTTGATACCGGCAGGTGGCGGAGGTGGCTCAACTCCGATGTGACCGTGTCGGCTGGCCTCAGCCAATTTAGTGATTAAAACAGTCAAGGCCATGCAGACGGCGAGCAAGAAGTTGACAATAGCCCACAATCTCTTGACCCCACCAACCCAACGGCCGAGATGCTCGACCCCGAGAGACATGAACCCCAAAACGACAGAGTTTAACAAGAGGCCGAGCGAACCGGCCCTCACCCCCAAATCGTACAGTCGCCCTTTACGGACCTGGCCGCCGTACACCTCCTTTCCCATCCAGTCAGTGTCGAACAGCAAGAACGGGAACCACGCAATCCAGTTCAGACACGTCACCAGAAGCAACACCAGCATTGGCCTCTGCAACTCCTTGAATGCCCCAATCATTTGACCAAAAAAGGGCACCTTCGGAGTTGTCGTTGACTCCTCCTCCGGCTCGTCTGGAGCGACGTCGGCGGGGGTTTCCTTGACGATGGTGAGGGCCAATACGGTGAGGGTGATGAGGAGGGCGATGGAGAGGAAGAAGCAGCTCTTGAGATTGGCGCAGTAGATGTCGCAGGCTTTGGTCTTGGTGAAGGGGAACATTTTGTGGAGGTTGTTGTAGGCCCCAGCGGCGTAACCTAGGACGTTTCCGACAGCCATAAAGAAGGCGAACAGCGCGTTGGAAGTCCGCATTCTCTTCGGGTCGGATCCCGAGATGTCGGCGAGGAGGGCCCTGCATGGCCCTTGCAGCGTGTTGTTGGCGACGTCGAGGATCCAGAAACCGACCACGAAGACGGAGACGGCACGGGGCTTGGTGGCCTTCTCAAGGGAGTCGCCGGTGAGGTGTCCAAGATCAGCAGCGTAGCCAATGAGGAAGACGGCGACGGCGACGAGGGCTGAGCCAGCAGCGATGAAGGGGCGACGGCGTCCAAAGCGGGAAGTGCAACGGTCGCTGTGATAGCCGACGATGGGCTGGACGAGCAAGCCGGAGATGGGGCCGCAAAGCCAGATGAAGGCAGCCCAGGTGTGGGGGACGCCGAGGAGCTGGACGTAGGGGGTGAGGAGGGAGAGTTGTAGGGCCCATCCAAATTGGACTCCGGCGGCAATGGAGGCGACGAGGATGATTTTTTTCAGCGGGCTTGCCTGCTGCTCCTGCTCGGCGTGAGGATTCTTGTTGGCGTTTTCAACTTCCATGGCTGGATGGCAGGACACACTTTCTGTCTTCGTGACTATCTTTCTCTCTTTTTCTATGTCGATGTCGCTCTGTTGGGGAAACGGAAAACTAATCCTTCTAGAGAGAGAGAGAGAGAGAGAGAGAGAGAGAGAGAGAGAGAGAGTAGTTATGAAGAGTGTTGTGATGACTTGTCTGGAATTTATTGAGGTGGTGATGGCGGTGTTTGCATGGAGGAGGAGGAGGCAACTGGTGAAAGATGGAGATGGGCTTATCCGTTTGGAGTTGAATGCTATTGAGTCAGTCAGTCTCTCCCTCTCTCTGAGTCGTGAAATTCATTGAATAATTGATGCCAAGTGTAGAAAACTGCCTTTCTCACTCACTTTTTACTTCTTCTTTTTTCCCGAAAGGTATCCTCTCCCTTTCTCCTAACCGACAAGACTTGGTTTGGTGTCAGCAAGTCAGCAAGTCAAACCTCACATTCAATTATTTCCTCCTTTTTCTTTTCTTTCATTAATATATTTCTTTTTGAGAAGCGTACAATATTCATTTATGGATAAAAGCATAGACTAAAATATCCATAATATTCCGATATTTTCATCGAAATTTTTATGTTTTTGGACTACCGATATTTTTTTGAACTACCGATATTTCCGATATCATCGATATTTTAGACCTTGCTAAGTCACTCATGTATTTTACCATGCAATGTATAAAGTGTAAAATATTGTACTAATTCATCATATATAAATGATTATGGTGTGTTTAAACTTCTTTCATTAATTACTACATATTTTATACACTCACAATGTTTGCCAGCTCGCTATATAATCAACTTAAATCAGTTATATCTATCATGCAATGCATTTCTTTCTAATTTTTTGTGATAAACTAATAGATAATTGACTAAATAAACATCCTGCAAAGTTTCAATAAAAATTTCCAAGTTTTTCTTACAATTTCCGTGGTTTTTATTCAATTTTTATTGATAACGATAATATCCCGATATTTCCATCGAAATTTCTGTGTTTTTGGATTACCGATATTTCCGATATTATCGATATTTTATACCTTGGATAAAAGAACGTACAAGAGAACACGGTGCGATTCGTTACAAAATTGGCACTTGAGTTTTATATTTTTGTAATTTAGAAATCTTAAGTTCAATTTTTTCTGTTATTTAATATTATAATTTAGTGGTATATTTTTTTACTTATAAGTGAGAAATCTTAGGTTTAATTTTTGTCAAAGATGAATTTGAGCTACATTATTGTTAACCCATTTTAAGGCTAAACCCATTATCCTTCCTTTTAGTGTAGATAATATTATTTGTTCAAACAAAAAAAAAGTTCGATACTAAATTATTTTTATAAACTTGTGTGACCTAGTCCAATCTCTCACCTCTTCTTTAGTATAAATAATATAGTTGTATTCAAAATATATAACAACATAAAATGTTATACTATCCTCCGTTAAAACATTACAGATCACACTGGGTTCTTCAAACCAAAAACAAAATACACCAAAATATATAACGCCATAGGAGAAAAATAATTTTTCATTGGATATTTTTCTAAAGGGAAAATTAGGTTCACATCCTTCTTTTTTTTACTTTATTGATTAGAATTCTATTCATTTTCAATTTTTGATCAAGGTCCTTGGGTATTAATAACATCATTAATTATTTGAATAATAAAATATTTTTATTTTTAAATATATTCCTTTAGTGTTAAAAATGTTACAATTAGTATATTTATATTTATGGCTAAATTTTTTATCATATATTTTTATTTTTAGTTTGTACGTATTTTTAATTTGCAAATATTTTTTAATTTGTACCAATTTTCTTTTCATTTTTAATTTGTACCCATATATTAGTTTCTTTTTGTGCCCAATTTTTTAAAGTTTTATTTGTGTTTGTACCCATGTGTATACCATCATGTGACATTGTATATTTAATCAATGATAGAAAATTACATATGGTATATTTATGTTTTATGCCTAAACTTTGTATCATATATTTATATTTTTAGTTTGTACCCACTTTTAATTTGCAACATTTTTTTTTTAAATTTGTAGTATTTTCGTTTTAGTTTTATTTTGTACCCATGTATTAATTTCTTTTAGCACCTATATTTAAAAAAAAATTATTTGCACTCAAATTTTTTTAATCTTTTATCTGTACCCTAATTTATTTATAATATATTCATTCTTCTTTATTAATGTACCTCTTTGTTATATGTGAAATGTACATATTTTTTTGTAAAATGTACCAATTTTTTTAACACTATGGATACATTCTTTTGCCATTAAGTATTTCTTATTTTTACATAGTTTTTATCCATTTATTAAATCAAAATGTTTGAATTTTTTTTATTGTAACCGTTTCTAATAGTATTATAATGAGGGATTTTAAATTTATAGGATTATAAATCTCATAAAATATCAAACAATTAATGTCAAAACTATAAAAATATAAATATTAATAGTAATATAATGAGGTGTACAAAGTCAAGAGACTTTGATCAAACTTTGAATACTATTAAGGTTTTAATCAAAGAATGTTAAGGATTAGGGACCGCATCCAAAGTATCCATTTTCTAAACCTGAGATTCAATAATTAAATGTCTTTCATGATTATTCAACCCATTTAATGTTCTGCCACTTGGTACTACAGTCCAATGATATTTATCTTCATTGGTAGATAAGAGGTCTTAGGTTTGATTCTCGACACATGTGAATTTGAACCACATATTGGTAGTCCATTATGAGGCTTAACTCACTTTCCACCCCTTTAGTGAAGATAATATCGTTTGTTTAGAAAAAGAAAAAAAAACCCGTTTAATGTTAATTACAAATGTACACATTAAACATAATTTTTGCATCAAATAAAAGGATCAAATTAAATTTATTTTTAAATTATTTTTTATTAGGGCTAGGGAGATAAGTTCCAAACTTTACAATAATAGGAGAGGGGAAGTTTCGAAGCCGGACGCATGAATAAAAACTCAACACCTTATCCACTAGGATAAATTAACTTTTTATTTCATGTTAAATTGTGTCATTCTCATGTTAAGCCGCTTGACCAAAAACTCAAACTATTTAATAATCATAACACGAACACAAACTGTTTAATAGCAGTGCTAAAAATAGATTCAAGAACAACATTTTCGGTAAATTAATTTTAAAAGTCAAGAGTACTTCTAATAAAGTGATATATTATTAAACAATAATACAATGCAATGTGACATTTTACAAACGTCTCACAACTCTTTACTTGTAAATGAAATCGGTTAATAAAATTAAATAATACAATTGGCGTATTACAAAACGGCTTTGCAATTGTCCCGCATAACACATGTACAAAAGAAAAAGCTGAAAACTTAATACAAAATTTCATATTTTTGAAAAATTTATAAAATAAATAAATACGAAAAATGCTAATCCAATGCAAATCAAGTTCTATATATATAATAAAAAATCAAAGATAATGCAAATGAAATCGGAAATATATAACGCACAGCAAAACTATCATAACTTGGAAATATCACATGCATAATTACATATCAATTATATATTCTTCTTCAGAACAATTATATAAATTTTCTAGCATGCCGAAACGAAAAAAAGAAAAGAAAAGGCAGTTAGGTATATATGCTGAACTGCTGAGCTGAGCATGCATTGTGGTCAATGGAGGAATGCTCGTGAGGGACACTGGGGTGGTGGTGAAGTTCCTTTGACCTTGACGTACTACGTTATCCATATCATCTGTGAGAGATTAAAGCTCCCGAACCCCAAAAATTGTTGCAAAAGCAATTAAAAATCCGCAGAGATCTGTAAGTAACTTTGGAAGAGATGACCCGCCTGACTTGAATTGCTGTTACCCTCCTCATTGGATCATCATATTACATTGGCTGATTTATGACTCGAACATTTCGTTGTGTGTGTATATATAGAGTAATGCTTGAGAGACTTCATTTATAAACAAAATTTATAAATTAAATGATATATCACTTATAGAAAATGAGTACGTTTATCAATGCTTAAGTAATAATCCAGTCATTAACTTCTATTTCTTTTAGTTTACAAAATTTTGTCTACAAATTTAGTCTTTCTAGCATTACTCATATATATAATTGCTTTGGAAGATGTGATACTACTTATTTCTGGGGACCAACCTCATATCATATCCATTAATTTGTTGAAACCATGCATGCATATTCCTTTACTTCAAGGACATAAATTAGAGTTCAGATTTTCTTTTTTCTATTTTGTTTCTTTCAGTCAAGGCATGTCATTAGTGAAAGAAAGATTTAGGCCAACGGAGGGAAAAATAAATCTCAAAAAGTTAGATATAAGAGGGATTAGAATGCAGTGCATGAGCATTTGTTTGGACCCAAATTTACAATATCGGCCCGTGCAGTGGCGAAGCCAGGAATTGACTGGGGGAGGGGCGAAGTTAAAAGATTGCAAGGTTCAAAAAAATAGCAACAACCAAATCCTTACACCCTTAATCTTTGAAGGATGATTTAAGTATTGTTTTTTATAGTATCGTTTCATTATGTAACTGTAAAATGGAAAGGAAAAAAAATTCTTACACTCTTAATCCTAGAGTAGATTATACTAATATGCATAATAATTAATCCAACCAACAATTCAATTAAACAATACCAATAAGCATACAAATTATTCAATAAATAAATATTCAATTCAACTAATCATATGAAATAATCAAGAATTTTAATTTTAATTTTCACCCAAAAAATACATTTTAATTTCATATCAATAATCATAGAATCAGATTAATAATCAATAATCAATAACCAATAACCATATTAGTGCATTACCATATAATTCTATACCTATCAAACAAAATTTGTATTAAATAATTAATTAGGGTTAGGGATTGTAAATTTAAGAATTAAAAAAATTTACCTTTGAAGGCTGAAGCCGGCGGCTCAGGCGCTCAGCGGCTAGAGAAGTGGAAGAGAGTGGCTGGAAGATTGACTATCCAATTGGAATTAAAAAATATTTTTTATGTTGCTGATGGGACTTGGGGTTGCTGACATTCTGTGCTCTCTGGCAGAAAGGTTGAAAAAAACAAAAGGGAGAAGGACACGGCAGCACTGAGGTCTGAGTGGTTAGAGGGATTGAGAGCGAAATGGAACATGCGGTCCCCCAAGATATATATTTTTTATTTTGAAAAGTACAAAACGGCAGGCGCTATTTCAATTATTCTTTCATTTTTTTTTACCAGAACCAAAACGACGTCGTTTTGGTCTGGATGTTTAAAAAAAAAATTTCAAACTCAGTCTGCTGCTGCGCGCAGCAAACCCAGACATCACAAAAGCAGGGACAGCTGAACCAGTGGGTTTTCCGACGAGGGGAGGGGCTGACCCAGAGATCCAGTCCTATTTTCCGGCGAGGGGGGTGGCGGCCGCCACTCCTCGCCCTCACGTGGCTTCGCCACTGGGCCCGTGTAATCAAGGTCGTTGAGTAAGCATAGTTCTCAACCGTCGGATGAAAAAGTGGAGATAATTTTTGTTATTGTTAAAGGATAGTATTATGGTTTTTATCATAATAATTATCTATTAATATGAATTATCTTGACATATTCTTAAACGGGATGGATAGGATGCAGATTATATACCCAAGCAAGCGGTACAGTTCAAATTGATTTGGGATATCTGGCATGTGGTGGTGGTGACAGATTGACAAGTAGTCAGAAATGAATTTAAAATGATTTGAAATTCATTAAATGGGATCAGGATGCATGGATGGGTGCTGGAATTATATGTGACAAGAAAAGAAAGCCTAGCTAGGCTAGGTTTTTAATTACGATGGGATAAGTCAAGATGGGCTTTTATTATCTTTGAAGAATCAACCATCTGAAGATAGGCTTTAGCACCTATGTCGCGGATCAGTCATTTTTACGAGTTTGAGTTTCAGTCGGTTTCTGCTTATTATCCAGGCCGTGCCAAACAGAAAATATGTTCCTATAAATACAGATGTCGTGCAACGGAAAAGCCCCTCCAACTCAACACACAAACTGCCCTGCGCAAACCCGTGCTCTACGCGAAACCTCTCAACAACCTTGAGATTTTTATTTTCTTTTTTGCCAACACATCTTCAATTTGGATAAACAGCACTGTCGCCGTAGAATCAGCTGACCGCGAAGCACCTTCAGTTTAGATAAACAGCACTACGTCAAGGTCGACTGGTTATCTATCCAAGTCTCGGTCGAGAAAGGTTTTCGAATCCTTATTGGCAAAGGTCATCTCATGAACCTTCTCAGCGAATTGAGGTGTTACGAATCACTAGACTCGATGCATTGAATGCCGAGTTATTTTATGATTGGATACTCACAAGTTGGATTTAGAGTTCGGCATTCTGACGGCCGAACCACATTTACGATTAAGACGTACATCTGCTTTGAATACTTGTGTCCATATAGTCTAGTGTCGATTTGGCGTGCTTATACTCTTACGAATATAATCACCGTGACCGAATCCGACACCGACGATTTGTGAACTTCGTAGAACTAGCAGCCTTGTCTTCAGGCTTTAGAACTCGAAGGCCGAGACGTGTTCATTCCTTGGCCGCAATCGTAAGATCGAGAATTTAGCAGCGCATCCGACACAACATCAACATAATTTACTCCTCGGCCGAGCTCAGCCGACGAGTTGGCTCGCCCGCATGCAACCGAAAGACGTAGTTTGCTCATTAGTTACTCAGCCTGTGCGCCATGTAAGCTTAGTAGTTTTTAGGGTCAACGGCATTACAAAGACATGTGAGTGAAATTTGTAAAAAACTACTTGGTAGGAGTTATTTGTAATGATCATGTAATTGATTTCTAATCTCTCATATCTAATGTTTTATAGTGCATATTTTTCTTAATTTAATTTGCATAAACATCTTGAAACTTAGAAGTCGCTAACACAAACAAATGTTTTTTAAATCCTTAAAATATTACAAAAAACTTAATTACTATTTTATTGAACATTAGCTTCCTACTGGAAAATAACCCCTTGACTTTATTCAAGAAGAGAGAAAAAAAAAATAATAATCTCTTTTTTGATCGATAAAGAAATTATTCTCCTCCAACAAATTAAAAAGAAGGAAGGAGGAGAAATTATTCTGCTGACTATTATATATATTATAGTAGTACGTAGTGCCATACCTTGGTTTCCCTTTGTCGATCTGTTTATATTCTGAGCCCATGCAGAAAGGGGGAAGTACGTACCTGGCATGGAATGTATTCTTTGCCGGCAAATGAGCAGAAGCATGCCAGCATGTATTCACGTCGGCCAAAAACCGAAAACTAAAAAGAACAAATTGAACCGAAAGCTATTGGTTCGATTCCAGTTTCAGTAGCTTTCAAATCAAACTAAACCGAACCGATTCGAATAGTCTGTCCCTTTCATACACCCACCAAATTGTTGTCGTTTTATGGTATGATATGACCTAAACGCTTCACTCTCCTCTTCGCTCTCACTGCGCACGCCTCCTCTCCTCAATTTGTCGCGTCTTCATTTTTCAAAGGACGGACGTGCCAACACAGTAACACACAGGGTTTTATCAACAGTGCGTCAAAGTGGGTCAGTTGACCCCTTGGTCGCTAGAAAATTAGCTGGGAAGTCTCTCGCTTGACCCTGTGATCATCTGGACGGCCGGCATTTTGTGCACACTATGTGTTTGATAAAATGCTCTATCCAAAACTAGGCAGCAACAGGAGTTGTGCAGCGCCCAGCACCGCAAGATTCTATTTTAAACACCTGGCCAAAACGACGCTGTTTTGATCCAAATTAAAAAAAAAAAACCAAAATACAAAAAACACAAGTTTGTCCTCTCCTCTGTGTCCATAAAATAAATCAAATGCTGGATGGAAAAAACCGGCTCATTATTAGATTTAAACATATTGTAAGTTGACTATATTATTTCTACAAGGGAGGAGAAACTTACAATTGAAATCAGTTACTTATGACTTCATCATTTGGTTTCTCAAGGTCAGATTATTCTAACATTTAGAATATGAAGAATCGTTATGAACAATTGTAGCTTATAATATTTTTTTCTTAAATTTTGTATGAATGTTTCGTTTAACTTGTCATTGTTATTTCCTAATAAATTCTTTTTAATCACGTTTACATCTTTGACGCCGTAGTGTGAAAATCTTGAACCCACCCACCACGAGTAACACGTTTTTGTGTCTATTCTATTACAACAAAAAAAGAATCTTATCTGATTGGATCCGACTCTAACATTTGGTTTAATATCCAAATGAGTTGAAATTGGACAAGAACGTCAACGGCTGTCACGTCGTAAATCAAATCGGGGTCACGAGAAAGCATAGCGTCGGAGCCACGTAAGAACCAGGAACTCGTACAAAACTTCCACTTCTTTATCTTCTTAATATAACGAAATATTTTACATTAATAAGAAAAGGAATTCGATTAAGCTATAGAATAAAAAATTTATTTTAGTATCAAATTTACTATTTAAAGGATTCGAATCTAAAACCACCAATCGTAATACTGGCAACTCAACCACTTTTTAAATTGTCTGAACTCTACTGAAGGTGCAACATTCCGTCAAAAGTAAGGTCTACTTGCTGCTTTGAGCGTGACTATATGTTTTCAAAGTTATAACACTTTAGTCTTGTCCTTAAGTTTATGCTATAATTTTCTTAATGCTAAATGTCACGTGAAATCTCTAAATTTTGCTACAGTTATAATTATCCATGCTAATGCCTCTACTCACGGAGTATTCATTTACACTTATAACTAAGATCATCTTCAAATGAAATATCAAATTTTAAACGTAAAATTTAAATTTGAAGGCTTATGTGACACATTGATCTTTTTTTTTTAATTTTGTTCTCCAATCGATATGTTAATTTTTATTACATTATTTGCTTTTTATAGTTGTTTAGTATTTTAAAACAAAAGATAAGTATAAAAATTATGAAAAGCATTTATTAATTACTAAAAATAGATTTGAAGCTGTTGTCAAATTTGACAACAACTTCCTCTGCTGCCCTTTCTAGCTGGTTTGGTATTGCTGTGCTTTGAAAAAAAAACTGCTTCTGTTGTGCTGTGAGAATAAGTAACTATGAAATAAAGCAGCATAGTGTTTGGTAAACTTTTTTTGTAGAAGTGCTTTTGAAAGAAAAAAAAACAGTATGATAGTGTTTGGTAAACTTTTATGTAAAACAGTTGTAACTGTGTGAAATGACCAAAAAGGTATAATACCAGATGTGCTATGACAAGCCACGACGTCGTTTGCTAGTAACCTTCTCCTTCCTCATCTTCTCCTTCTGCACAGTCTTTGAAAATGGGACCCACCTCCTCACCTCTTTCGTCGACCGTGACCCTTCTCTCAAATCCCTCCTCTTCTGCCTCAACCTCGCTGGCGTCGGGAATACCAACCACCGCTTTCCCAGATCTCTAGCCGAGTCCCCTTCTCCGATCTTTCTCCGCTGCCGACATCACCCATTTCTTCACCTCACCCGTGTCGGAACATTAGACGATGATTTCTTCTCCGGCGATGACGACGACGCTCGCTCCCTCTTCGGCCCCAATTAGATCGCCCCAATCCTCATTTTCTCCTCCTCCCCTCACTCCACCTCCAAATTAGGGTTTAATGGAACTTATGGGACTAGGGTTTCTGAAATTATGCGCTCCAGCCTCACGTTCAAGGCTGAGAAATTCACCATTTCTGATGACAGAGCTAGCGGCAGAGATGGTGATGGAGAAAGCAATGAAGGGGAGGAGAAATGCGGCGACGAAGAAATGGACGATCGGGCTATCAATTTGCAATTCTTGATCAACGGATTGGAGCTGGGTCGCCGGGACGTGGCGACGTTGTTCTTCCTCCTGAAAGTGTGAGGAATCAAACTTTGAAAATAAGCCACTTTTTGAAGCTGCTTTTTGCAGCTTCCACTTTTTAGCTTTTTTTCATCTGAAACTTTGAAAAAAAAAAAAACTAGTTTGGAGTGTTTACCAAACACCAAAAACTCTCCCAACTTTTTTTCATACCAGCTTTTTTTTTTTTTTTTTAAATCACTCAACCCCAAACCATACCTTCATGTCATGCCACATAGGAATTGACATTTCGGTTGGCAAAGACTAATCATGTTTTTTTTTACCGTTATTGTTGATATAGACTTTTTGACATCTCCTTTGGAGATGCTCTAATACATTCTAAGTTTAATTTCTATTTTTGGCTAATTTGACACCAAATTGTAATTTTATCCAAAACAGTTTTTTTTCGAACTATTCAACTCCTTTTCATAACTTCTCAACCTTTTTTTTATATATAGGAAAGGGATTCTCTCCTAAGTCCTTCCTCTGAAATTTAATCAAACAGCTACAAACAAGGGCTTACTTTAAAAGTTAAAATAACTTTAGCCGTTGGATCAAATTTCAACAATCCAAATTTTCGAACTTGGTGGATTAGGAGAAAGTGATCCGGAGAGGATCCCTTTCCTTTTTTATATATGAACCCTCGGTTTCTCATTAGTCTAACTAAAACAAAGGTGTATCTCTGTACAAATTGACAAGAAAAGAAGTTTCAACACCACTTATTTTTCAGTTTGTTTAGTAACTTTCACATAGCTTTTTTTCATCAAAAAAAATCTATGCTTTTTCAAAAGGGTTGTTATCACGAATGACTCGTGAAATGACCTATCTTACTAAGATTGTTTCTAAAATTGAAAATGTAAAAATGAAATGGGTATCAAAATCAATGTGGCCCTTTCACAATTCTGTAAAAAAAATCTGTTATGTTTTGATCGAACATGTATATAAGTCCCACAAATTTGATAAAATATCATCATGTGGATAAATGATTCAAAATAAAGAAATAATTTGATCATCTATCGTAGCTCTGCAGTTTGATTGTTAATTTTTTTATTATTTGTTATTATTTCAGAATTTAAAATTAACTAATTTTTTACATTTTAATCCACATGACAATATTTAACTAGACTTGTGATTTAATTTGTTTTACATCAGCACATAACAAACTTTTGACAAAATTGTAACGAAATGATCACATTAATTTGCGATACCTATTTTTAGGGACTATATTGATCAATTTTTAATTTCAGGAATCATCTTGATAAGATAGGTTAATTTCAGAGACAATTTATGATAAAAATCTTTTTTTTTTTAAATTAAACAGCTATGCAATTAACCTAGTGTAGGCCTCCACAAACAGCACTACCATCAAATTTAGCAACAACCAATCAAGGGCGCCAAATAATGAGACAAACCACATTTCAGTTGAAAAGTCCAAAAGAGAACCCGAAACACAAACCATGTGATAGTAAGTTTTTCAGAAAATTAAAGTGAGATGATAAATTAATAATTTTAAAAAATTAATATGATAAATCGACAGATTGAATGACATTTCAAAACCTTTACCTTCTTTAAATCATGTGTGAATGTTTACGATGTTTACGAGTTATTTGTGATTTATTGTTAGAATTTTTTTTAGCTAAAATGGTTCCTGAATCGATAGAATTAGTCCATAAGTTTGTCCACTGTTAATTATTTTGGTTATTATGTGAAAAATCTCCGTTAAATAAGACCAAAATAATAGAAATACCCTCAAATTTTGTCAAATTATTTTGGTCCATTGATTATTAAATTGAATCGATGGATTAAACCTTACCAAAAAGGAAAAGAAAGAAAGAAAGAATTTACACATATGAGACCTTTATACAGAACATGTTGATCTGCAGCTACTTGGAGCCTTTGGTTGTGTCAAGTCCATCAATGACATCCAACAGTTTGATCCGGTCGATATCAAAGTCGATCGGCCGAGGCCTCGATGTCAGACTCTGAATGGGGAATGGATGTTTCCTGGTTTCACTTGCTAGGGAGTGTCCGCAGCTCTTACTCAGCCTATGGCGTTTGCTGAACCTGGTCTGTCCCGTGTCATAATTCTGACTCTTACTCATTCCAAGCCTCAGGTTGTTCTTACTCGCATCTTGAAGCATCTCTTGATCTTCATGTGTCAACACGGGGGACGAACAGTTGGCGTTGTCTGTAGATAACCGATTAATAACAGGAGTTGACGGCATTCCACCAACACCAGCCCCCGCCTGGCTCATCAGATGGTGTAGCCAAACGATAAGTTGACAGATATAAGCTTCAGTTACTGCCTTATCAGCATGGTGTAGTGTCTCAATCATCAGAATGCCAGTCTGGTGACTGTGTTTCCAGCGTGCCTCAAACCTACAAAGTTCAGTTAGAAAAGCTTAATAAATATATAAGGGGGGAAAAGCATAAGTGAGAGACGATAACTTACTCTGCATTTTCCCACTCTCCGACCCAGCCAAAGTTATGAAGAGCTCTACACAGACCAAATTAAAACAGTCACGACCAGTCCAAGTTAGAAAGAAAACCAAAAGTATGTTTCAAACAGTCAAATTGTCGCAGAAATATAAACGGAGCAAAAATAGCATCTGGTCACTTAAGAATTCATCATGATATTCCCAAAGTGTTTTTTGTTGTGAGAGTTTCGATCTATACGCTAATTTTTAAGAAGGGTTACCAGATGTTATCAGGCCCAATTAGTATAAATGTAAAGAGTAGGAGCTTTACTTGGTTGTGTTACATGCAACGGGAACAAGCCACTCCAATGTTTTCCCCATTTGAGCTTTGATTTGAGGTATGGTGAGCTGCATGAAACGCCTGTTTATTAAGTTAAATCTTCAACAGAAATTGCTTGAAAGGGAATAACTTTTGGAATAGCAGTGCAACAAAGAACATAGCTCACCTCAACTAACTGTAATTTTGAGCGCAAACCTGACGTTACACTGGATGGCAGCCCTTGATACAAAGTATCCCTCAACTTTTGAGCCACCGAACTTGATCGAGACAGAGACACCTGGGTGCATTCAGACATTAGCTCAGCACAAGCCCGTGACTAACAAGATTCAATATTGAGCATCTCCAAATGCCTTTTGATTTTCACACTCAATAGAAAAATGACCGACCTCTGGAATGAAAGTTGAAAAAGATTGTTCAAAAATAATATGAGAATCCTCTAAGATCCCAAATATAAATCCTAATGAACAGCCTGTTTTATCTTCTTCCTCAAATAGGACATGGTTTATTAGTTTTGGGTGTAGAGTGGGATTTAAGCCTTAATGCTTAGGGTTCAAGGAAGTGAAAAGAAAACAAACATGGTGTTCAAATGGCAAGGGATCCAAGAGTGGAGGATCCTGTTTAAGAAGCCTTTCGTGCACACTTGCATGCATATATAAAACAGAGTAATTTCAATCAGTCATATCATACAAAAAGGGCAAAATGGTGTCTGGTTTTTCCTCGTTCCAATGCCCAGGAAGACTACATTATCGCACAGTGAAATTTCTGGGTAACTTTTATAAAGCTTACGTCCACATTTGAGTAGACTGACAAAAAAGGTTGTAAAGAAACTCAACTAGTGTGTAAGACTACATTCCCAGCCCGGTGAGTTAAAAGTCGATAAAAGAAACAGGAAAACACACTTAAATCCTTTAAAAAAAATCATGAAATTTGGCTACTTGGCTTTTTGCCTCTGCCTCCAAATGACTTCTCTAAAAGCTTAGTAAATATTGATCTTAGTTTTATCTATTCACTTCTCCTTGACATAAGAGGTTGTTGAGAAATGGATCTGATAATATATGCAGATCAATTATGTCAGGTAATATGTAAAGCATGCATTAGGCCTAGCACATTTATGAATTACCTGTTCTGATATCATTATTAACATTGAAGCATCTAACCTGAAACCATTTGGCAAATAGTTGACTGATCTAGCTCCTATGCATCGAAGTGCAGGGTTCAGAATGCCCCACTTCGGATATCCTATTTTCAAGAGAATCTAGCATGGAAGTAGTCTTCAGTAGCCTCCATAACCTTAATGGTCTTTGCGGCAAGGGTATACTATTTCCTAGACACGGATTCATTAGAACGGAGCTTATACCTATACAGAATTGCCTAGATTGCCAAGTTAAAACAATTGCTGGTGGCCAGGTCTAGTGTGAGGCAGAACTTCGTGCCACGAGTCATGGTGGTGATAGCTTCTTGTGCTATGATCTTTGTTTGCAGTTTAGTTGTCCTATGAGGTTGAGCTTTGACAACAAAACAACACATGATATTTCTCATAAATGCAAACAGACTCCACAACTTCTGCAAGCTATGCTGATTTCAATTTCGACTCATTTGATGGACTAATAGCGGAATAGATTGTAGAGATGATACAAGTTTATAGAGCATAAGAAAGGAAAAACATCACCAAAGATAAAATAAAATTAAAAAAGGTTTAAATAGCAGGTGATTCAATCACTTACGAGTGTGTTAATTTGTGAAATAATACTTGCGTAATGTAATGCAATACCAGCAGGCCCCAACTTCTTATAGTTCCTCTCAGAATTTTCCACTGGTTCTTCAGCTGCAGGGGAGAAGGGAGACATATCAATATCTTTAAAGCCACAAAGAGCAATAGGAGAGACAAGTAATCTGATTTGTAAAGTCTAGATGGAAGATAACACTAATCAATAGTTTTCTTTCAGAACAAAAGTATTTGCCTATCACATGCTTCTAGATCCATTGTAACAGTCTTTTTATCAAGTTGTTATAACATTAACGAAATAGTACGAGGATGAAAGGACAAACAAGGCGGGGCCATGATTTGGATATTTCATTTTTTAATACATACCAGCACTGCCAAAAGCTTCATGAATCATTACATGTAATAAGTGTACAACGTCTACAAGCTTCTGCACAACCTGTGAACACAAGATTTCAGATTGAGTTTCTGGAGTATCCTTCACCAGATACTACTTCTGGAGTGAATACATGGGTGATAATATCAGGAAACAGGAAAACCCATCAAGGTTGATTATCAATACTCGTGACACATTAAATTCTGCATTTTCCTTCCTGTATGCACCTAGAAAGAGTTCAATAACGCACAATGACTTGCTACCTCTTCAAAAGTCTTAGACCAGAGTGATTTGTTCTTCAAACTGCTTACAAGCTTCACTTGCTTCTCTTGCTTCGCTCTTGCAATTTCAAGGTCTCCTACATGTCAAGAAATTATTCAAACCATATGATGATTTCTGATTTTCCTTATGGCTACAAATATAAAACCAAGAAAGAATCCAGTTTAAGAATTTAATAATCTACTTAAAGAAATTCAACTTGATATAGTACCATTTGGTAGTGAGGTGCTTTTATAAAAAGTGGGTATAAAAAAAAGCTGAGCTCAAAAAGGTTGGTAAACACTTAAAAACAGCTTATTTTCACTGTTTTAGGTGGAAAAAAGCTAAAAACGTGAAGCCACCAAAATGAGCTTATTCTCACAGCATAGCAGAAGCAGTTTTTTTTTTTTAAAAGCACATCAATACCAAACCACGGTTCTAAGTGCCTTTAACTCATCCATCATAAATAAGAAACAATTTTTCATTTTTACAGCAACGCCATAATGTAAAATAAAATGAAATTTGCCTGAAGAACAAACCGCAGGATACCTCTTCTAGCATTTAAACTATGCTTTTGCAGATAATCTTGTTCCATTTTCTCCAGCAAGTGCGACTCATGACATAATTCCTGGAACCACGGAACAAATTTGTCTTTCCATCAGTAGAGTTAAAAAAGGAAACAATACATGTATACCATAAACTATGCTGTTAAGTATTTGTCTCGTCAACATCATGCCTATTATATGCTATTAAAACGAGAGAGAGAGAGAAAGACATAGAGATCTTTCCCCTTGGGTTCATAAGCCTTCAACTAGTTAATGATCTAAGGAGTTACTATTCATAATTTTTCTATTTATTGGCACAATTGTACTGGAATATGGAATCCCTAGTAATGTTTCTTTGAGTTCAACCACATTATGTTCTCTTTTTTTTCATCCACATTGGATTAAGGACATGAGAATACTGGCACGGTACCACAGTTTATGGTCTAATATCTGATACTTGAAGAAAGTTGAGGTTCCACCATAAAACCAATTGACAATATGGGGAATTCTTTCTCCCATCATGTGGGATTCATTCTCAACATGCCCCCACATGTGTGGTCAATTTTCAAGCCAAACACGTGAACATAAACAAGGTGACATGGAGCACGTGTGGCTGTTGGGCTTCACACGTGGGACAACCTGCTCTGATCCCATGAAGAAAGTTGAGGTTCCACTTCCACCATAAAGCCAATTGGAAATAGGAAGTAGCCTAACTCCTTATAAGCCCATACAAGGTCCCTTGTCCCATCAATGTGGGATTCATTCTCAACAACACAGCAGGGGCCTTTTTCTACTGTTTACTTACGGCTTATTATCCGTCTATCTACAGTGCAACTATAAGAAAAATCTCAGCAAAACAAGTGAAGTGCAATTTATAGATAAGTACACGTAATTCTGATCCTGAACTTCAAATAAATGCACTCCTTAGCATAGGTGCATGTGACTAAAGTCCCCTGATTTGGCGAGAAAAGTGTGCCTCAATGCAATCCCTCTTAAGTCTTAACAGATGCTTAGCTTGACCTAAAGGATAAGCATACAATTACTTCTAAATACTTGTGTATCGTAAGTTATGCTGGACCAAGGACTACCGGCCAATCATTTCCATCACTCATTTACCATCTAACGCGAAATCCTCTTCAGTTTACCTTCTAACAAAGTTTTAGTCTCAAAACTACTAAAACCAACAAATACTCAATGTGATTTGCAATTAATCTAAGTTGACATCTATCCAACAGCAATATAATAGCAGGAGCAATCATAGCAGCAACAAGCCTTGCCTATTTCTCAATTGAATGCGTAAAGCAAGCAAAATGCTAAAGGAACATCAGATAAATAAAGAGAGAATGGTAGCTGGTAAATGACTAAAGTGAAGCACTGGCTACTTGTTTGAATACATATAGGTCGTACCCAGTGCACAAGGCTCCCGCTTTACGCAGGGTCTGGGAAAGGTGAATGTCGGCTAGCCTTACCCCCATTTATGGAGAGGCTGCTCCCAAACTTGTTTGAATACATAAATAAACAAAAACTTTTCCTCTGCATTTCACACTTTCCTTTCTGATAATATTCATGCAATGACTTTTTAGCAATGAATATGTGCAGTTCCACTAAAGGTAAATAGATTGACTGCACTTCCAACAGTCAATCTGAAAAAAAATTTAAACGGAAAACCAGACTATACAGGCACTTACTTATTCAGGTAATGGAGTGAAGCGTAAAAAGAAGATAATGAATGTTTTCTCCATCATATTCCTTAAGAGAAAATAAAATGTTAGGTAGAAAACTCATTTAACCACGACCTAGAGATAAGAGCTACTGTGCATGCATATAACGTCTTCCAAGGGAAAGAAAAGGAATTTGTGCTCTAATATTGTTTAAACTTGACCCAAACTGTGATAAACAGAATACGAATTTTTAAGCTAACCCATTAACAAATACAAGCGTAACTAAGAGACTAGCATTTTCTATAAAACATTAATACGTCAATACTCACTGCTGTTGATTGAACTAAAGCCATCAATTCTTTCATATCTGTCTGCGCTTGCTTCTTAAAATGCTTCTGTTGCGTATCATCTGAACCAATCCTAATAGAATGCACAATTCCAGATTGAACACATCAGAATCTCAGTTAAAATGTTGCAAATAACCAAGAAAGTAAATAGTCACAAAATTCCATTAGTATTACT
Source organism: Malus sylvestris (assembly GCF_916048215.2). Taxonomy (NCBI): domain Eukaryota; kingdom Viridiplantae; phylum Streptophyta; class Magnoliopsida; order Rosales; family Rosaceae; genus Malus; species Malus sylvestris. The sequence continues at coordinate 5,771,269 of NC_062269.1, read as the reverse complement.
TCTTAAAGTAGAGATCCAGATTATGAAACGTTGGATCTTTCGAATAGTTTCCAAAGCGCACCACATCTCTGATGAATAATTTCAGTTCTTCTCTGCCAAACCAAAACAGGATAACATTATTCAATTGATTTAACAAACATGTAAGGAAATAATCAGAAAATTAACGGCGAATAATAAACAACAACAAATAGTATTATTCTGATCAACCACCTCTTGTCAGAAGCAGCAATTCTCAGGAGCTCATCCATGTCTGTAGATATTAAAGTTTGCACCCCTTTTGATGGTAACACCACCTCCTTTAAATGTCTTATGTTATCCTCTGAAAGGGATTGCATTAGGTTGCCACCCTTCACAATTGTATTCACTACTTCAAAAGCCAAAATTGAAATTTTATTCCCTTTTTGTGGAACGACAAAATCAGTTGAGCTCAAATTTTTCATGCCACTACCAAGCTTGTCTAGAATTTTGATACCCCAGCCCAAAAGTGAACTTGCTTCTGAAACCTATAAAACAAAAGAAACTTATTTAGTCTCTCAAAAACTTATCCATAATTTTCAATATTCAGACCAACTATAACTCAGGCCTTACAATATATAATTAAATAACGGCAGTAAATTACTAGCAAACTACGCTGTCAATCGGCATAATAATGTTAGTGAGCATTTAGGTTTGGAAACATCTTTATTGACCATCTCTCCGTCAACATAAATAACGTTTACCTCTCCTCTTTTAATACTTTGTCAAGAAAAAGTTAACACAGAACTGATAAGGACATCAACCCATGTATGGGAAGACTACAGATATTCGTTTTGCATTTACAGACAGTTATATGAGTAAGAAAACATAGTTGGTGGATCAATCTGAAACTATTTCCTGGTAGAATGGTTCATAGAATCGGGAAGGAGTGGCCTGTACTTACAAAACTTAAGATCCGTTGATTTTATTTCATCTACATTGTTTAGGGATAAATATTGTATCTTCATTTTTCACGAACTACCAGTAGGCAGTAGCAGATATTTTCTTGTCTTCTCGGTAATGAAAAACAATTTCTAAGACAAGGATGAATGAGAAACCAAAAACATGAATGAGACACCAAAAATAGTTTTAAGACTAATGTTCAAAAACATGAATGAGACAAAAAGCCATACGACAAGGATGTACTAACCCCTTCAATCATCTTATACACAGTTGTGGGTATAAATAAACTTATAAAACTGTTCTTGAAATAAAAATGTTCTTGAAATAAAAATGTTCTCAACACCTATAAAACTGTTCTTGAGCGATGGCAAGTGCCTTCGCCCATGAGCGGTAGGTCTCGGGTTCGAGACTTGGGAGCAGCCTCTCCATAAATGGGGGTAAGGCTAGCCGACATTCACCTCTCCCAGACCCTGCGTAAAGCGGGAGCCTTGTGCACTGGGTACGACCTATAAAACTGTTCTTGAAATAAAAATCCAAAAACTAAGGGCCTGTTTGATAACCATTTGATGTTTAGATTTTAGGCTTTTGCGTTTTGTGCTTAAGATATGCGGAAATTAGAAGGGTTATCAAACAGCCGAAATTTGAGTTTAATATCTCACTAAGAATATCAAATGTAACTTTCAGGTTTGGTAGTGATATGATCACCGAAACGGCTCCAAATTTCGGGCAGTGGAGTTAGCCAAGAGCAATTCTGTGGTTTGAAACTCGGCAGAAAACACACACAACCACAAGAAATGTTAATCAATTTTACATCTGCACACCTTTTAATCAATAAGAAGGTACCAATCCAATTTCCAACAACAACAAAAAATTCCAATTTCAAACGAACCAGATAAGTAAAACAAAGTTGGGAAATTACACCAAGGCGACGAATTTACCTTTGGAGCAGCAGTCCGCTTAGGAAAGCAAGGAAACGCATCATTGAGTCCTTTGTCAGACCCATTGTCACCATATTCGTGATGGTTGTTGGGAAAAACTATATCCACATGCTGTACTTTAGGCGGCTTCTTCACCATGTTCAGAATCCCGCCCATTAATATTGAAAGAATTCAAGCCCAAATCAGTAGCAATTCCGGTAGATGTGAACAGTGGATATGTCTATAGAGAGAGAGGTGATGATGGAATGAATGAATGAAGGTGAAAAGAGAAGAAGACTCAGAAAATTCTCGGACGACTTTTCGGGGAGATGTCTATATATGTTTTAGCGCCTCTTTTTTTCCGTTACTAAACAGGCGCAGGAGGAGTTGTCTCTTTTCTCCGCGGTTACCAGGTAGGATCCTTTTTCAACATTGAACCTCGCCAAATAAGGCCTCGTTTTCGATTGGTTTGAGAGTATGAATTTTCAAAGAGGATCCTCTCATGGGCTCCTCGTTATCACGAAATCTGGCCGTTCAAATTTAATCAAACTTCTCCAAACAGTCCAAACAGGGAGATCATCTAAAAGTTATAATAATTGCAATCGTTAGATTAAATTTGAACGGTCCAGATTTCGTGGTTAGGAGAATCCCGATTCTGAGCTTAGGAGATGATCCTCTTCCATGAATTTTATATCTGGAAAAAAAAAGTTATTCATTTTAATCTTTTTAAAATATGAGAATGCCACGCCGTTTAGTATTACGATTGTGATATTTCTCTTTACTTGTAAGAGAGATGTCATATGTTCGATTCTCGTCAAAGACGAGTTTGAATCACATTATAGCCCTACTATTTAGAGTAGATAATATCATATGTTAAAGACACACAAAAAAAGAAAAAAAGACTTACATTGATCCTCGAACTTTAAATTATTTTGAGTTTAGAGCATTACACGTCTTAAATCCAACTTAGACAATTTCAAAATCAAAGTATGATTAGTCCATATACAACCTTCTTCACCCTAATAATCCTTGCATTAAAAAAATAATAAAAAAATTCACAAAGAAGCTGTCCTTTTTCCTTAACCGCCAAGCCTAAAATAGGTCAATGTCTGCATTACACCTCAAAACATGACAACTAAGACTTTACTCATGATAAAGATAGTTGATCATTTGATTTAAAATACACTTATTATATTAGCATCCCAAATATTGATGAATATACCCATATACTTAGTACACTTAACATTTGTTTTTTTCAATTGAAAGTTATCTTAATACACCCCATATATTTTCCTTTAATATCCTCACATCCTACACTTTCAACATACACCCCACATTTTTTTACCTACACTCCACTTCACATTCAAGTGCAAATACATATTTCATGTTTTTTTTTAATAACTTTTTACCCAATGAAACCGGATTGAAGAAGAATGTGGGGTTGATAGAACACCCTCATGAATCATTGGATTGAAGAATTTCATTGTATGTACAAAACAACCAATCATATGTGCATCTACGAGAGCTTTTGGTATCACATCCAAAGAGGTGAGTAGCTTGACTTGGACGCTCCACTCCTTCCCTTCTTGTTTGGGTGTAATTTGAAGCGTCATAACGAGAATCTGCAAGTTATGAGTCCTCTTTGTGAAAATCGTCAAAACAAGGCAGATTTGTTGATTTCATATGGAGATGAAGATGTAGTGGTACAGTGAATGAAAATCAGGAGGCTATTGATTAATAACCATGTGCTTTAAAGTTGTGATCAACGTGTTTGTAGTTCTATTAATTTAGGTTTTGTTCTACAATAGAGGATGAGATTGGTTTTGAGAGTTGAAGAAAAATAATTGTAGGATATACATGTTAAAGTTATGATTTGGGGTGTATTTAGATTTTTTATTTAACTTTATGAGGTAAAAATTGTCATTGCATAATAGATATATAAGTAATTTAATATTGAGTTTTCATGTGGGGTGTATTTAACATTATGTGGAGTGTTAATAAAAAAAACCTTTAAAATATTTTGTGATAAAATATAGAACTCATTTCGATTTCGTCAATAATCACCTCAAAACAACATACACGGGATTTCGATTTCTAGATAAGAGACAAGTCAACTCTAAAACTGAGAGTTGAGACGACTTTGCACTTGCTTGTGTCATGATATTTATCGCATTTTTTCTTCTTTTAATGCAACGCCTTCCCACGCAGCAATTACTTATAAGTGCACATGCATGTTCCTTTCTACCATTTTTCACGGGAATAATGGACATAAGCGCCGCATATGAATTTTGGATAAATGTTATCCTATCATGTTAATTGTTAGTGTATTTTGAGAGAGCAAGGGAGGAGCATGAACTTTGGATTATTAATTGAATATTCTGTACATACTAGCCACTAAGTATAAAAACCAGCATCCTTACCATCTACAGAAATTTAACTTCCATTGATCAAAATACATTTCTGACCCTACATTTTGACATTCAAAACGGCCATGACTTCTCTCGTTTCTCAGCATCCATGCCCGCTTCCATGACATCGCCACCGCCACAACAAAGAGCACACGACAGGGACAAATGCCGCAGATGAACTTACAAGACATACATACACAAGAACCACTTCGCCTGAGCATTCAAATACTTCGAATTGTGTCCACCCGATCAATGACATCCAGTGCTTTGCTCCGGTTGAAATCAAAGTCAATGATAGGAACGGAGGATGGCCTCCTGATTGGAAATGGATCCTTCCTACGTTCACTTGTCGGGGAGTGGTTGCTACTCTTTCTCAGCCGGTTATGCTTGCTGAACCTGGTCCTTGAGGTGTCAAATTCTTGACTCTTACTAATCCCCGGTGTCAGTTTTCTCTTACTTACGTATCGAAGCATTTCTTGGTCTTCAACTGTTAATATGGGTGATGAGCAGTTGGTTTTGTTCATACATAACTGAATTGCCTTCTGGTTGGGGGAGCAAAGAGGGGATTTAACAGGAGATCTTATTCCACAGTTTCTAACTATTGCTTTTCTAATTTTTGAGTTTGTATTTCATTCATAGAGAAAACTATCCCACAGATACAACATATATAAGAGGAGGCGTGATCAATACACTGATCACCTCCTTGATTGATGGCTTGAAAGCGACTCTTTTAGTGTAATATCATGTTTTGCTTCTGGATCTTTCTCTCCCCCTTGGCCGCTCCAGACACGCTGGAACAATTGTACTCTCCATTTGCAGAACATGGTTTTTCGTTGCTCTCATATTTTTCGAGAAGGGAATGTTGTTGCTGACAAATTAGCCAATTTAGGGCTTCTATCATCTTCTCTTGTTTGGCATTCCACTCCCCCAATAGAGATCCTCCCTCATCTGCACTCAGATTTCTTGGGCATGCCAACCTACAGGTTTGTTTCTTCTTCTTGATGTATGTTCTCCTTTCTTTTCCTAACCTTTTTGGATTCCCTTTTGTTTTGCAGTTTGTCTTGCAGGTTTTACCTTTTAAGGTTTATAGAGGGGTTTGGGCTTATGTCCGCCTAGTCTCTTCCTTGTATTTTCTTTTCCAAGAGGGTACGGTCTATGTCCCCCCCTCTTTTTCCTGTATTTCCTTTCTCAAAAGGGGTAAGGTGCATGTCCCCCCCTTCTCTTGTATTTCTTTTCTCTTGTTCTATGAGGGGTTAGGTTTATGTCCCCCCCCCTGTCTAGGTGTAACTTCTTTTTTCTTATCAATAAAATTCCCTCGTACCGCCGAGGTTCTCCAAAAAAAAAAAAAAAAAAAACTAAAAGCAGCATGCATTCCTTATCACAAGAAAAGTACAAGAAGCTATTAACCACCTAGAGACTCAACGCAATACCCAGGGGTAAAACATCTTGTAGTTGACAGAACCCAAATTACCCAGTGACGAGATGGTGGAGCCACACCACCAGTTCAAGAATGTAAGCCTCAGTTCTATTTTTATCAGCATGGTGCAGTGTCTCAATCCTCAGCAAGTCAGTACCAGCAGGTTTCCAGTTCATCGCCCATTCTCCAACCCAGCCAGAGCAATAATGAGCTCTACATAAAACCGCATCGCAAAAAGTAATCAGTAAACAGAATTGAGGAAAATGAGAGAGAGTTGTGAATAATTACATCGTCAAAAATGAAGAATGTGGACACCAAAAAAATTGGATAATATGTAATCACTACAGTTAAGAGGGATAAAAGAAAAACTAAAGAAGCTTTACTTGGTTGTGTTAGTGGCAATGGGAACTAGCCACTGCAACGTTTTCTTCATTTCCGCTTTAATTTCAGCAATTGTATGCTGCGAAAAGAGAAAAGCATTTGAAGATAAGTTATAGATCAGTACATGCAAGGGCATACAATGTAGGCGAGTTGTTACAATTCCACTTGTTAAATAAAAGTATAGATACCTCTTCCTTAAACTGAAATGACTGTAGTTTTGATCGCAAAGCTGATTTCACACCAGGCGGGAGCCCCTGATATAAAGTATCCCGTGTGTTTGAAGGCACAGAACTTGATCGAGACACCTGGTTACATTCAAACATTAGCTCAGAGGTCATGGCCCAAGTGATTTGATATAAAGCATAAAATTCCCATTTATCAAGCAACAATAAACATAAAATTTGATTGAAGGGAAGAATGATTATTGTGCCTTAACAGAAAGTAGAAAACTTCCCGTCATATACTTACCAGGTAACTACTATAACCTGCTATTTGCTAGTTATGCTATACACAACTGAAGGAAAGCTAATACACATGCATTGTCCGAACTGTAAGGTTGACAAGGATCGTGCTACAATCAATGATCAAGATGCTGCCATTTGTCAGTAGATTAGGTGGTAAGAGTTGTTAAGTTTGTTGAGAGAACGATTACTTAGAGAGTAAGCAATGTAACTAGTATAAAAGGCAACATTACTGTTGTATTCATTACCCTGAAAAATATACAAGAAGCATTTCTCATTTCTCTCTCTCTCTCTCTCTCTCTCTCTCTACATCTGCAATCTCATTACCTCCATTGATAACCTTCAAGCTCAGATCTCTACATTCTCACACGAACATCCTATACATATGGAATCCAACTGACAGAAATCAGAACCCAATACTCTATTACCGTGCATGAAATCCCCCGGGCATAGGACTGCCCATTAAAAAACAGTCTAGAGGTAGCAAAAACTTTAAAAGAACAGTAGAGGGACGGACAGACAGATTTTGGCACTTAAGAATAAGAGGTTGCACAACCCCACAAGAATATGTTTCCGAAATTGACCTGGATACAATCATACAACCCACTCTTTAACACTCAAAGTTGGTTGCTACACACTAACGACTAAGCGGTTGCATGACCCCATAATAAACATATCGAAGTCTAAAAGGGTATTGAAACTTAAAACCTGCCCTTACGGTAAAACAATTGTATTTGCACCACCGTAATAAGTAGTTCACTAATGATATCACATACTTGTTTACACTTGAATTAAGGGGACAGAAAAAATATTATCACAACGGTTGAATATTTCGGAAATAAATATAACATCCACTCACAAGAACATCAACTTGAGTGATAATAATATTCGTATGATGCAACGCAAGACCAGCAGACCCCAACTTTTTGTGATTGTTCTGAGAACCCAAGGACGAAGAATATTAAAAATGAATTTACATCGAACTCACAAGCGTATCAATTTGAGTGATAATATTTGCATAATGCAAGGCAAGACCAGCAGATCCCAATGTTTCGTGATTATTCGGAGAATCATTCACAGGTTCATCATCGGTTCCTGCAGGACCAGATAGAATCACATAAAAGTCACTTGATAATCGATTTCAATGGTAGCTTCCACATATTTCTTTTGCAAGTTTAAAAATTACTAGAGATGAACGCTATCAACAAGGTCAACTTTCCACTGCATCTCAGAGCGGAACTAGAAGGCCTCGTAGAAGACCATTATCAGACATCTCATCCAGACTTTTGAAGCATACCTGCATTGCTAAATGCTTCGTGATGAATCTCCTTATGTAAAAAACGCACAACATGGACAAGTTTCTCCACGACCTGTAAATATCAGATATTATTAGAGTTTAGAAAGAAAAGTAATTTTCGTTTGCACCTAAATGACATACAGAACTAGAAACACTTATAACCTACCTCTTCTAACATCCTGAGCCAAAATGATTTTCTCTTCAAACTTCTCAAAAGCCTCCTTTGATTTTTCACCTCTGCTCTTAAGATTGCGAGGCTGTCTACTCCGCGTGATAAGCAAACAAAGTACAATTAAGTTCCTTTCTTTACGATTGTGTAGCCATTTCATTGGCAAACACAATAATTATATAAACTGAAGAAGACACCATTAGATGAAACACCCCACGGGAATCGGAGATGTATCGACTTGGATCACCCATAGGAGCATTTGAGTGGCCAGGCATGGCAAACGTAAAGTTACAGAGAAAAACTTAATGGATAATAACAGTAAATTAATTACATATTGAACAGACTTCGGAAGTAGTATTAATGTATATTACGTAAACATGGGCATAGCAAAACTGGCAACAAAAATGTCTACAGTCGTGCACACGCATGCACACACACAGCACAGGTGAACTGAAAACCTTTTAAGTGAAATCTAATCTTAATTTCTTAATACACTCAATCATCAACTGAAAAAAAAATGCAGACAAAATTTCACTACATTGTAAAGGAAATAAAAAATGCAAATACCTCTTTGGCAGGTTTCTGGATTCTCTATTTGCTCTTGAAGCTTACACCGGTACTCTTTGTCAAGTTTGTCCAAGGAACAAATCTCATGATATAATTCCTGTAACCAAGAAAAGCTTAGTTCTTCCCTCTACAAATTTCCAAGGAATAATATCAGTCCAGCAGTAACTTTGCAGTTAGAACATTTACTAGCAACTCCAAGGCTTGTTTATTTATTAAAAAACAGAACCAAATAAGCAAACAAATACACGGAGACTGACGTAATTACGTGGACGCATTCTAAAAATGTCAAAGGCATGAGTAACACTCTATTTTCAGGCAATTATCTCTCTCTCTCTCTCTCTCTCTCCATGGAATCTCAGTGATAGCATTCAGTTACTCGATGCGGAAGGTCTACTGAAACGGTGCATAATGGTGCTGAACGCAAGAAAGATCTAAATCCAGCATGGAGAAGAGTTAAAACAATCATGCGGCTAGAAAGCCCTTCAACTCAACGAGGACTATGAGGATGCTCAACAACGTTTTCAGCATAATTGTAACAAGAAGACTAAATAGGACTAATTTACAAAAATAATAGACAAGACCTCTCAAACAGGACTAATTTACAATTATGAAAATCTTGTTAACAAAAATAAAGAGTTGCAGACAGAGCATGTATTGAAGAAGAAGAGAGAAAAGGGAATAAGAGAGAGAGAGAGAAAGTCATGGATTACATTGATACTCTATTGATCTTTACAACTATGAGAATACAATTTATATAGCCATCATGACTAGCTTGCAGCCTAAGCTATTTACAACAACAACAACAACAACAACAAAGCCTTTTCCCACTAAGTGGGGTCGGCTATATGAATCCTAGAACGCCATTGCGCTCGGTTTTGTGTCATGTCCTCCGTTAGATCCAAGTACTCTAAGTCTTTTCTTAGAGTCTCTTCCAAGGTTTTCCTAGGTCTTCCTCTACCCCTTCGGCCCTGAACCTCTGTCCCGTAGTCACATCTTCGAACCGGAGCGTCAGTCGGCTTTCTTTGCACATGTCCAAATCACCGGAGCCGATTTTCTCTCATCTTTCCTACAATTTCGGCTACTCCTACTTTACCTCGGATATCCTCATTCCCAATCTTATCCTTTCTCGTGTGCCCACACATCCCACGAAGCATCCTCATCTCCGCTACACCCATTTTGTGTACGTGTTGATGCTTCACCGCCCAACATTCTGTGCCATACAACATCGCTGGCCTTATTGCCGTCCTATAAAATTTTCCCTTGAGCTTCAGTGGCCTACGACGGTCACACAACACGCCGGATGCATTCTTACACTTCATTCATCTAGCTCGTATTCTATGGTTGAGATCTCCATCTAATTCTCCGTTCTCTTGCAAGATAGATCCTAGGTAGCGAAAACGGTCGCTTTTTGTGATCTTCGCTAGATTGCTCCGGTCATTAGTGTGGATAAGTATATAAATGGATAGAGATAGGAAAGCAAACACAAGATGTACGTGGTTCACCCAGATTGGCTACGTCCACGGAATAGAAGAGTTCTCATTAATTGTGAAGGGTTTACACAAGTACATAGGTTCAAGCTCTCCTTTAGTGAGTACAAGTGAATGATTTAGTACAAATGACATTAGGAAATATTATGGGAGAATGATCTCGTAATCACGAAACTTCTAAGTATCGGAGTGTGGTGTCGTCTTGACTTGCCTTATCTGTCTCATAGGTAGATGTGGCATCTTCTCTGGAAGTACTCTTCCTCCATCCAGGGGTGGTATCTTTAACTGGTGGAGATGCACAAGGTAATGTATCAATTTCACTTGAAGCTTACTTGTAGTTTCAGGCTTGGTCAAGCGCGATACAAACCATGTAGTAGGAGTCCCCCAAGTCGCCGAGCTAGGGGGTCTGCTGAAAGAGGTGACAGACAAGGTAAGCAATCAGAGCTTCGACTGATTGTTCACCTTCTCCCCATCTTGCAGCAGCATGAAGGATAAAGAGAAGAAAAATGAGAAGAGATGATATGAGATACTTTTTCTTTTGAAGAAGTAACTTTCCACAGGCTTATTCTTGAACTGAGCTGGAGGGTTTTCTGGTTTCCTCTAGAGTATAAGGCCGACTGAAGAATTTGAGGGTCAAAACAAGTCCATCAAATCTAGAGTACGTTCCACCCTGCTGATATGGGATACTTTTGCTTTTGACAGAGTAATGGATGTATCGGCACGTGTGCTGTTACGCTTGTCTCCACATGCTTCCTTGTATCCTTCGCACTTGCCCTATCTGTTCCTCAAGCAGATGCGGAATCTTCCCTGGAAACATAAGATGTTGAAGATGAGTACTCGAGAGCAATGCCAGGTAAGTAATCAGGTAAGGGGTTCCAAGCAGTCAGTTCCTGGCTGGAAGCTTGATTCCAAGTGCTGACTGATTGCTCTCTTTCTCCTTGTCTTGCAGGTAAAAACAAGGCCAAAGGAAAAGACAGGGAAAAAGCATGATATGGGATACTCTTGCTTTTAACCCTGATGATATGAGATATTCTTGCTCTAGTATAGCTTGTTTGCAGAGGTATTATCGGGGGGAAAGAAAGCTGAATATTTCGAAAGGCTTCGTTGGGAGTGCCCTCTCAGATATGATGAAGGGTTGAGCATTTTTGCAGGTCTGCCTGTCCGTTGGGGATGGAGGTCGACATATATAGGATTCTCCCTAACAACAAATAGTAATGTTATTCCTTTACCCTGCTTGGTCATAGCACGGTAGTGGGAGCTGCCAGTTTCACATGTTTTAACTCTGTCAGAGCACTTTGAAAAAGTGGTCTGTGGTATCTGGCTCTCGAGATTCGGAGAATGATGCCTCTTCGATTTTTGAGAAAGCAATCATGCTGGGGGTCTGGCTCTCGAGATTCGGAGAGCAGTGTCTCTTCGATTTTTGAGGAAGTAATCATGTTGGGAGTCTGGCTCTCGAGATTCGGAGGGCGGTGCCTCTTCGATTTTGGAGCAAGCAATCTTGTTGGGAGTGTTGTCTCGAATGTGAGTAAAGGTTAGGCATGTTTGCTAGTCTACCTTGCCACGAAGCACAAAGGTTGACACACAGGGACTTTCCAATTATCCAGCAATGGTACTGTTCCTTTACCCTCTCTTCGATTTTGAGAAAGTAGTCATGTTGGGAGTCTGGCTCTCGAGATTCGGAGGACGGTGCCTCTTCGATTTTGGAGCAAGCAATCTTGTTGGGAGTGTTTTCTCGAATGTGAGTAAAGGTTGGGCATGTTTGCTAGTCTACCTTGCCACGAAGCACAGAGGTTGACACACAGGGACTTTCCAATTATCCAGCAGTGGTACTGTTCCTTTACCCTTGTGGGTAATAATATGGTAGCTAGACCTTCAAAATTTATGTGTCTAAACTTTGTTAGTGCTGTTTCTTTGCTATTCTTTTACCTTTCTTGGTCAGAGCGATGTAGTGGGAGCTGCAAGCTTCACGTGCTCAACTTTGGCAGAGAACTTTGGCAAAGTTATATGTGGTACCCATGAGCTATTGTTGCGTGTGGGAAGTGGGTGATTGAACAGTAAGATTCATGTGCTTTCTACTTCACCAGAAGTCTTCGACAGAATGCCCATAATTTCTGCAAAGCTGAGTGTGCATGTGACAGGTGCTGACAAGGCTAGAAAAGTAGGTGCCTCTTCGATTTCTGAGATCGGCCCTCGTGGTCTCTGAGCAGCCCAGCTTTTGAGAAAGTGAGCGCCTCTTCGATTGATTCGGAGAACGATGCCTCATCGATTTTTGAGAAAGCAATCATGCTGGGGGTCTGGCTCTCGAAGATTCGGGGAGCAGTGTCTCTTCGATTTTTGAGAAAGTAATCATGTTGGGAGTCTGGCTCTCGAGATTCGGAGGGCGGTGCCTCTTCGATTTTGGAGCAAGCAATCTTGTTGGGAGTGTTTTCTCGAATGTGAGTAAAGGTTGGGCATGTTTGCTAGTCTACCTTGCCACGAAGCATAGAGGTTGACACACAGGGACTTTCCAATTATCCAGCAATGGTACTGTTCCTTTACCCTATCTTCGATTTTTAAGAAAGTAGTCATGTTGGGAGTCTGGCTCTCGAGATTCGGAGGACGGTGCCTCTTCGATTTTGGAGCAAGCAATCTTATTGGGAGTGTTTTCTCGAATGTGAGTAAAGGTTGGGCATGTTTGCTAGTCTACCTTGCCACGAAGCACAGAGGTTGACACATAGGGACTTTCCAATTATCCAGCAGTGGTACTGTTCCTTTACCCTTGTGGGTAATAATATGGTAGCTAGACCTTCAAAATTTATGGGTCTAAACTTTGTTAGTGTTGTTTCTTTGCTATTCTTTTACCCTTCTTGGTCAGAGCGATGTAGTGGGAGCTGCAAGCTTCACGTGCTCAACTTTGGCAGAGAACTTTGGCAAAGTTTTCTGTGGTACCCATGAGCTATTGTTGCGTGTGGGAAGTGGGTGATTGAACAGTAAGATTCATGTGTTTTCTACTTCCCCAGAAGTCTTCGACAGAATGCCCATAATTTCCGCAAAGCTGAGTGTGCGTGTGACAAGTGCTGACAAGGCTGGAAAAGTAGGTGCCTCTTCGATTTCTGAGATCGGCCCTCGTGGTCTCTGGGGAGCCCAGCTTTTGAGAAAGCGAACGCCTCTTCGATTTCTGAGATCGGCCTTTGTGGTCTTTGAGCAGCCCAACTTTTGAGAAAGCAAACGCCTCTTCGATTTCTGAGATCAACCCTCGTGATCTCTAAGCAGCCCAGCTTTTGAGAAAGCAAACGCCTCTTCGATTTCTGAGCAGGCGCCTCTTCGATTTCTGAAGCTCCGTCGAGTGCAGATTTTTATAGGGGCTGGCATTAAGTTCCAAAGCACACTTGAATCTCCACCAGTAGAAGCTTCATTCTTGCGCTTCTAAGATCTTGATTTGTCTGACCTCTTCTCTCTTCAACACCTTTGAAAATGTCTGGCCCCTCCAACCGTCGTTTTGACTTGAACCTTGTTGAAGAGGCAGCCCCGCCTTCTCCAGACAACATATGGCGCCCATCATTCGTCTCCCCTACTGGTCCTCTTACCGTTGGGGATTCCGTGATGAAGAATGATATGACCGCTGCGGTGGTGGCCAGGAACCTTCTCACTCCCAAAGATAACAAACTACTTTCCAAACGGTCTGATGAGTTAGCTGTTAAGGATTCGCTGGCTCTCAGTGTTCAGTGTGCAGGTTCTGTGTCTAATATGGCCCAACGCCTATTTGCTCGAACCCGCCAAGTTGAATCATTGGCGGCTGAAGTGATGAGTCTCAAACAGGAGATTAGAGGGCTCAAGCATGAGAATAAACAGTTGCACCGGCTCGCACATGACTATGCTACAAACATGAAGAGGAAGCTTGACCAGATGAAGGAAACTGATGGTCAGGTTTTACTTGATCATCAGAGATTTGTGGGTTTGTTCCAAAGGCATTTATTGCCTTCGTCTTCTGGGGCTGTACCGCGTAATGAAGCTCCAAATGATCAACCTCTGATGCCTCCTCCTTCTAGGGTTCTGTCCAGTACTGAGGCTCCAAATGATCCCCCTCCGGTGCCTTCTATTTCTGGGGCTCTACCGACTGCTGAGACTTCTCCTAAGCAACCTTTGTGAAGGCTCCCTCTTGTGTGTTTATTTTGACTCATGTATATGTACATATTTGTAGCTTATCGGGGATATCAATAAATAAGCTTTCCTTCATTTCAACGTATTGTGTTAAATACACCAAAGCCTTATTCGCTAAGTTCTTTGAATTTTCTTTTGTTGAAGCTTGTATGTTGAAGCTTTCTGAGTGGAGCATGTAGGTTGGGGTAGTGTTCCCTTAATTTTCCGAGTGAGGAAAACTTCTCTGTTGGAGACTTGGAAAATCCAAGTCACTGGGTGGGATCGGCTATATGAATCTTAGAACGCCATTGTGCTCGATCTTGTGTCATGTCCTTCGTTAGATCCAAGTACTCTAAGTCTTTTCTTAGAGTCTCTTCCAAAGTTTTCCTAGGTCTTCCTCTACCCCTTCGGCCATGAACCTCTGTCCCATAGTCGCATCTTCTAATCGGAGCGTCAGTAGGCCTTCTTTGCACATGTCCAAACCACCGTAACCGATTTTCTCTCATCTTTCCTTCAATTTCGGCTACTCCTACTTTACCCCGGATATCCTCATTCCTAATCTTATCCTTTCTCGTGTGCCCACACATCCCACGAAGCATCCTCATCTCCGCTACACCCATTTTGTGTACGTGTTGATGTTTCACCGCCCAACATTCTATGCCATACAGCATCGCCGGCCTTATTGCCGTCCTATAAAATTTTCCCTTGAGCTTCAGTGGCATACGGCGGTCACATAACACGCCGGATGCACTCTTCCACTTCATCCATCCAGCTTGTATTCTATGGTTGAGATCTCCATCTAATTCTCCGTTCTTTTGCAAGATAGATCCTAGGTAACGAAAACGGTCGCTCTTTGGTATTTCTTGATCTCCGATCCTCACCCCTAACTCGTTTTGGCCTCCATTTGCACTGAACTTGCACTCCATATATTCTGTCTTTGATCGGCTTAGGCGAAGACCTTTAGATTCCAACACTTCTCTCCAAAGGTTAAGCTTTGCATTTACCCCTTCCTGAGTTTCATCTATCAACACTATATCGTCTGCGAAAAGCATACACCAAGGAATATCATCTTGAATATGTCCTGTTAACTCATCCATTACCAACGCAAAAAGGTAAGGACTTAAGGATGAGCCTTGATGTAATCCTACAGTTATGGGAAAGCTTTCGATTTGTCCTTCATGAGTTCTTACGGCAGTCTTTGCTCCTTCATACATATCCTTTATAGCTTGGATATATGCTACTCGTACTCCTTTCTTCTCTAAAATCCTCCAAAGAATGTCTCTTGGGACCCTATCATACGCTTTTTCCAAATCTATAAAGACCATGTGTAAATCCTTTTTCCCATCTCTATATCTTTCCATCAATCTTCGTAAGAGATAGATTGCCTCCATGGTTGAGCGCCCTGGCATGAACCCGAATTGGTTGTCCGAAACCCGTGTCTCTTGCCTCAATCTATGCTCAATGACTCTCTCCCAGAGCTTCATTGTATGACTCATTAGCTTAATACCCCTATAGTTCATGCAATTTTGTACGTCGCCCTTATTCTTGTAGATAGGCACCAAAGTGCTCGTTCGCCACTCATTTGGCATCTTCTTCGTTTTCAAAATCCTATTGAAAAGGTCAGTGAGCCATGTTATACCTGTCTCTCCCAAAAGTTTCCACACTTCGATTGGTATATCGTCTGGGCCTATTGCTTTTTTATGCTTCATCTTCTTCAAAGCTACAACCACTTCTTCCTTCCGGATTCGACGATAAAAAGAGTAGTTTCTACACTCTTCTGAGTTACTCAACTCCCCTAAAAAAGCACTCATTTCATGTCCTTCATTGAAAAGATTATGAAAATAACCTCTCCATCTGTCTTTAACCGCGTTCTCTGTAGCAAGAACCTTTCCATCCTCATCCTTGATGCACCTCACTTGGTTTAGGTCCCTTGTCTTCTTTTCCCTTGCTCTAGATAGTTTATAGATATCCAACTCTCCTTCTTTGGTATCTAGTCGTTTATATATATCGTCGTAAGCCGCTAACTTAGCTTCTCTGACAGCTTTCTTCGCCTCTTGCTTCGCTTTTCTATACCTTTCACCATTTTCATCGGTCCTCTCCTTGTATAAGGGTTTACAACATTCCTTCTTAGCCTTCACCTTTGTTTGTACCTCCTCATTCCACCACCAAGATTCCTTTTGGTGTGGGGCAAAGCCCTTGGACTCTCCTAATACCTCTTTTGCTACTTTTCGGATACAACTAGCCATGGAATCCCACATTTGGCTAGCTTCCCCATCTCTATCCCACACACATTGGGTGATTACCTTCTCTTTGAAAATGGCTTGTTTTTCTTCTTTTAGATTCCACCATCTAGTCCTTGGGCACTTCCAAGTCTTGTTCTTTTGTCTTACTCTTTTGATATGTACATCCATCACCAACAAGCGATGTTGATTAGCCACGCTCTCTCCTGGTATAACTTTGCAATCCTTACAAGTTATACGATCCCCTTTCCTCATTAGAAGAAAATCTATTTGTGTTTTTGACGACCCACTCTTGTAGGTGATCACATGTTCTTCTCTCTTCTTAAAGAAGGTGTTGGCTAAGAAGAGATCATATGCCATTGCAAAATCCAAGATAGCTTCCCCATCCTCGTTTCTCTCCCCAAAACCATGGCCACCATGAAAACCTCCATAGTTGCCTGTCTCCCTGCCCACGTGTCCATTTAAATCTCCTCCTATAAATAACTTCTCCGTCTGAGCAATTCCTTGCACCAAGTCTCCAAGATCTTCCCAAAATTTCTCCTTCGAACTCGTATCCAACCCTACTTGAGGTGCGTACGCACTTATCTATCTCCTACCCTTTTGACATCTACAACATCTTGTACCAAGGTCTTGTCCACGATGATGCCAACACCGTTTCTCGTTCTATTTGTGCCCGAATACCAAAGTTTAAACCCTGAGTTTTCTAGATCCTTTGCCTTACTACCAACCCACTTAGTTTCTTGTAGGCACATAATATTTATCCTTCTCCTCACCATAACTTCCACTACTTCCATAGATTTTCCCGTTAAGGTTCATATATTCCACGTTCCTAAACGCATTTTGCTCTCTTGAACTCTACCCTTCTGTCCTAGCTTCTTCACCCTCCCCCGTCTAATAGGATCAAAGTACTTCTTTTGTGTGTCCCGGGTAAAGTTGATAGGAGCATATGCTCCCAAACAACTTTGAGTGGAGTCGTTCGAAAAGAAGTTTCTATGGCCCCCTTGCTCATTTAACACTGCATCCGGGTGCCGATGGAGATACAGCGACCCTTGCTCACTTATCACTGTGCTCGGGCCACACAGCGCGCCACTTACGGGTGACGCCCTAGCTTTAGCGCGATTTTGTTCTGGATTCATTTTCATAAGGATTCGACGTGATCATGGAGTGCCGGCTGTCGACTACCTGACGCCCTCCCCCTCCTCCTTTATCCGGGCTTGGGACCGGCCATGTAAGACATAGGCGGAGTTCAGCCTAAGCTATTTAACTAACTAATTTGATAACAACCTAACTAACTATTGTTGAGCTGGAATGATATATTCAACATCCCCCCTCAATCTCAACTGGGATTTCCAGTTTGAGATTGTATGAGTGCTTGAGAAATGCAGAACAATGAAATCCTTCTTGTTGATGTACTCGTAGCCCTGCTCCCATCGCTCCCATCATCAATGAATCCTCTGTTCTTGATGATTACAGGTGTCTTCATCAACTCGACTAGAGTTTTATCCCTGTTTTCAACCACAGCAGCAAGATTCTGCAGCAATTCATCTCGAGTCTGGTCTCGAGCCATCTCAACTGATGCAGCCACCCTAAAACTTCCTCATGATTCTTGACTGTTCAGTGGTGTGTTATCCACAAAATTATCATCCTGAAGTTTTACAGTCAATATTCCCAACAACCCTTCAATCTTGACACTAGTCGCTACACAAACTAATCACTACACACATTGAATCTTTGCAAGAACCCTTCAAACACTTTCTGGCTATCGGCCTTGAAAAAGTAAGTATACGGCTATCGGCCTTGATACTTACAAGATACACAGAAAAATCTTCACTGAGAGATGCACTCCGGCAATCAGCCTTAATGGAGTTGCACACAATAACAACAAACAAGACTTTTCAAGAACGTTACTCCGGCTATCGACCTTTAAGGAGTAACACACAATATCTGAGACAAAACTTTTCACTCCGGCTATCGGCCTTGTGGAGGAAACACATTAAATTCAGCACACTCTTGGCAATCGGCCTTTTTCAAGTGCACAAATCTCAAACAAGCAAGAACTACTATCAATTCAATCACACTTTGGCATCGGCCTTTAACAAGTGGATATCACAAACAACTTCACAATTCTATCAATTTATCAATAACGGCTTCGACCTTGTATTGATCATATACACATGAAACTGACATTTACACAAACACATAGAGTGCAAGAACTTCAACCATACACAGAAAACACCATGAAACTTGAACCAGAGAACCCAGATAGCATTGTACAATTTTGACTCTAGAGAACATCTCGCAAGAAATACCTGACTGAAGAAATTACCAAAGATCGTCCCTTTGAACTCCCTGCAATATCGTCACGCAACACCCAGAAACGAAAGCACCAAGAACCATCAATGAAAGATCTCGCCAATAACCACCAGCGAAAAAAATCGTCCCTTCGAATCGTCCAAACCTTCTGTGGCAATTGGCCTTTAACAAGGATGATACAGCAGAAAGACTTCAAGATTCAACACTCCAGCAATTGGCTGACACAATTCATCAAACACTTGGAGTGCACCGAGTTGATTTCTCCAAAAACACCCATTCTTCATCCAGAGACAACCCACCAAACAGCTGAAGTGCACAGATCTTTTCCCTGTTGAAATACCTAGATTCGAGCACCAAGAACAGCAAATCGTCCCACAGAAACAGAGCAACGTTGTAGAAAACCCAAACTGTAAAGAACACCTCCAACGACACAATGTTGCAGCGGAAAAACGAGAGATCACCAAGGAAAGACCTCCGGCGATGATACCATGTTAACAGAAATAAAGAGTTGCAGACAGAGCATGTATTGAAGAAGAAGAGAGAAAAGGGAATAAGAGAGAGAGAGAGAGAGAAAGTCATGGATTACATTGATACTCAATTGATCTTTACAACTATGAGAATACAATTTATATAGCCATCATGACTAGCTTGCAGCCTAAGCTATTTAACTAACTAATTTGATAACAACCTAACTAACTATTGCTGAGCTGGAATGATATATTCAACAAATCTGAACTCAGATTCATTTTACCAATGCAGTGCCAACACGCATCCATCATTATAGAAGAACGAGAACAATCCCTGATCTCATTCGAAGGCAAGTCACAAATGGATCATACAACTGCAACTAAAGGCTGCATTCTCTATACGTTTACTTACATGTGTATTTGAAACCAACATCATCATTTGCTGCATTACCACCTCTGCATCTTCCTTCAATAGCTTCTGTCGTGCAACCATAATGTTTGTGAAAGGGCACTGGTTAAGATAGCGATCCAGATTATGCCACTGAGGGTCTTTACAACAATTTCCAAACCGCGCTACTTCTCCGGAGAGAATTTTGAGCTCTTCCCTGCCAGAATTGTACCAGAACATTATTAATCTCCGACTTCATATACAATTATTCAATAAATAAACACCACATGTTAATTGAAAAAAAATAGTTATAGCTTGTTCTGATTGTCCAGAAAATTATACTAGGAATTTTCAGTTATCAACCTCTTGTCAGCTGCAACAATTCTCAGGAGTTCATCCATATTTCGTGAAACTAAATTCTGGACCCCTTCTGATGGAAGCACAACCTCTTTTAAATGTTTAATGTTATACGTTGACAATGATTGCATTAAATTTGATCCCTTGACAGTTGTGTTTGCAACTTCGAAAGTCAAGAGTGAAATTTTAGTCCCTTTTGTTGTCGCCGCAGAGGTAAAACCAGTGTTTGTGTTCAGAATTGCCATGCTACTACCAAGGCCATAGATTGCATCCACTGCCCTCCCAAGGCCAGATGTACTAGCCCTGCCCAGCAGTGAGCTCATTTCCGATATCTATAACCGAAAACAAAAACAAAATACAATTTAACATGTCTATTCAACATCAAAGCAGTACCATTCGTACCCTAAATATGAGATTCTGAATAACATAGGAACAGAAAGAAACCAAGTTTGAAATTCAAGATGATAAGAGCAGTTGTACAGGAGAAATAATTAGCCATGATTATAATATATATATATATATATGTATGTATGTATGTATGTATGTGTGTGTGAAGGTTTTGATATACCTTGGGAACAGCCAGCTGCTTAGGCAAGCAAGGAATCCCATCAATGATATCAAGTTCTTCATCAGGGCCATTGCTGCTGTCATGCTGACTCTTTAAGTTTATGTCAACATATTCTACTTTGGCCCTCCTTTTCACCTTCTCGAGAATCCCCATTATGTCTGTGTCGTCAGTAATCACCCTAGAAGAACACACACTGGATTTCGATTTCGATTGAAGAGTTATGGAAGAAGAAAATATAAGAATGATGACCTGAGAAGAGACAAGTCAACCTACAACTCATAGTTGAGACCACCTTTCGCTCGCTCATGTCATGATATATTATATTTTACCGCGTTTTTTATGCAACCTGTTCTCTCACCCAACAATTACTTATACAATAACGGTGAAAGCAAAAATTTTAAATTAAATTTGTAAACAAGAATGCTAGGGATCAAATTTTAAAGAGTAATATTAGAAAAATTAAATTTGCAGATAAAATTTGCAAACTAAATATTTTGTTACCAATAGGATTGAACATGTTTATTAACATTTAAGTAATAACCCGATAATGAACGCCATGACCGGTCAAGGCGAGGACAGGTCTAATTTTGGACCCATTATTAACGACCTGAGGTATTTCTGTTTGGACATGATGAGATTGGTGGTTAGTCATGTGCATCGGGAAGGAAATTCGGCGGCTCATCGGCTTGCTCGATTAGGGCTTAATTGTACCCAGGAGATTGTGTGGTTCGAGGAATCTCTGGATTTAATTCATGACATTCTGTTTGAGGAAGGATTGTAAGTTTCATTGTTCATTTGAGGATAGGTTTTCTGTTTGTGCAGGACACTCTTTTCCTTCGACTGGGTTGAAACCCCCGGCAAGGTTTTTATCGAGGCCCATTATGCACACTATCCTTAGTTTGTACGAATTCTTATTGCTTAATGAATATCGTATTTTGTTCAAAAAAAAATAATAATAACCCGATAATCAACTTTCATATCACTTAGTTTACAAAATTTTGTTTATAAATTTAGTCTCTCTTGTAATACACAATTTTAAAACCAAATGATGTGGCTACTGATGATTGAATTGTTACTTAAGTGTTGATTAACGTGTTTATATTTTATGGGGGACATATCATTTTGTTTCAAATTATTTGAAAAAAAAATTTGAAGGTTTCAAGAAAAGGGTTTGAGCTAAGTTTATTTTATGAAAGGGCCCAACAAGTTGTTTTTTTTATTTATTTAAAATATGTTTGTCCTTATCATTAAATAAAGTTAATAAATAATTTTTATTAAAATACGAAGTTTTAAAGACTTTTTCATTAGTCTAGCATCTGAACATAAATTGCAGGATTTGCAGTTCTGTCTTATATGAACCTCGATAAAACTGAATAACATGGCACTGTCTCCTATAAAATATAAATCTTCTACCACATTGCTCATGTAAAAAAAAAAGACAATCACAACAAAAAATTAGGAGCATACTTTTATTACCATCATAAATATAGTGTATACTTATTATATACATAACCACTTGCGACGTGTTTTTGTATTAATTCTAATTAATTTTTATATTAAATGTTACATTTTTAATTTTGAAATAAAATTAACTAAAGTTAAGTGAATGACACGTAATAAATGATTAGGCGTACAGTAAATAAACAACATAATTTATAGCAGTGAGCAAAAATACTCCCTAAAAAACTGAAGCTTCAAGAATAAAATATGAAGTTGCTAATATTAGCATGCAAACAGCTAACAGTTAGCATTTTATACAGTTTGTCATAAAAAATTCACATCCACAACCAATTAGAAGACAACGTCTAATATGGGTATTTAATTAAATGTCTTTTAATTTTTGCAGTGCTGTTCGGTTTTTGTGCGGTTTCAGAAGGCTAAACCCGAAACCAAACCGCTTTCCTACACTGCATCTCAATTTCAAACCAACAATGTTTGAAAACCACAAAAACTGAACCTTTAGATGCGGTCTGATTTGATTCGTATTTCAATTTCGATTTCATGCTCTAAGTGCCTACCCCTACTTCTCCTAATGTCAAGACGAAGCTTTTCAATGTATTGAAGGTACCAAAGGAAAAGGAGTAGCACATAAGATTTGCTATGCCAGATAGAATATAATCGTCTTCAAAGGTAGTAACAGATAAAAAAAAAATTAAAATTAAGTTCTTACGAGATGGTAATGATTACTACTCTATTTATCACCGTTGAATGAATTGAAATTTTGAGATTTTTGTTTATCTATTACACAGATTTCGAAATTTAAACTCATCTCTCACTGATAAATAGGATAACTTACATCACCATCAAGCATCACCATCACTTGATGGTGGTGAGCAAAAAATAGTGACTCTTTTTTTCACACATCTATTTAAACATGCACTTGTTTGCCCACAATGTATTTTAACTATTAGCAAACTTTTAAGTAATAATAAAATTGCCACTTAAATTAGCAAATGATATTTAACAAAAATAGAATTTGCTAAATGCCTTAAGAGCTGAATTGTTTTTGTTGATGTACAAAATCAGCGAGAACTTTGATACAACAGAAAGTGTTAAGTTTGTGACCTTCGCTAGATTGCTCCGGTCACTAGTGTGGATAAGTAAGTAAATGGATGGGGACAGGGAAGCAAACACAAGATGTACGTGGTTCACCCAGATTGACTACGTCCACGGAGTAGATGAGTTCTCATTAATTGTGAAGGGTTTACACAAGTACATAGGTTCAAGCTCTCCTTTAGTGAGTACTAGTGAATGATTTAGTACAAATGACATTAGGAAATATTGTGAGATAATGATCTCTATTTATAGAAGAGAGTTTCTAGTTTCATTCTAACATTGACACGTGTCGTCTTGTGATTGGCATCTGATGTTGACACGTGTCGCGCTATGATTAGCTTCTGATGTCGACACGTGTCGCGCTGTGATTGGCCTTCTGGTTGGAGGGAAACTCTTCTGGGTCCTTGACGGTATAATGTTGACCGGTGCTCAGTAGTTTCAGGATTGGTCAAGTATGGTACAAACAGTGTTCCCCTAAGTTCCCGAGTGAGGGAAGCTCCTCGGTTGGGGACTTGCAAGATCCAAGCTATTGAGTAATCATGAAACTTCTAAGTATCGAAGTGTGGTATCATTTTCACTTGCCTTATTTTTCTCATATGTAGATGTGGCATCTTCTCTGGAAGTACTTTTCCTCCATCCAGGGGTGGTATCTTTAACCGATGAAGATGCACAAGGTAATGTATCAATTTCACTTGAAGCTTACTTGTAGTTTCGTGCTTGGTCAAGTGTGATACAAACCCTATAGTAGGAGTCCCCCAAGTCGCCGAGTTAGGAGATTTGTCGAATGAGGTAACAAACAAGGTAAGCAATCAGACTTCCAAGCAAGCAACCTGGATCGGAGGTTCGACTTCGGCTTCCGGTTGATTGTTCTCCTTCTCCTTGTGTCGTAAACAGCAACAAGGATAAGGAGAAGCAAATGGAGAAGAGATGATATGAGATACTTTTGCTTTTGAAGAAGTAACTTTCCACAGGCTTATTCTTGAACTGGGCTAGAGGGTTTTCTGGTTTCTTCCAGAGTATAAGGCCGACTCAAGAATTTGAGGGTCAAAACAAGTCCATCAAATTTAGAGTACATTCGCCCCTGACGATATGGGATACTTTTGTTGTTGACAAAGTAGTGGATGTATCGGCACGTGTTCTGTTACGCTTGTCTCTACATACTTCCTTGTATTCTTCTCACTTGCCCTATCTGTTCCTTAGGCAGATGTGGTATCTTCTCTGAAAGCATAAGATGTTGAAGATGAGTACTCGAGAGCAATGCCAGGCAAGTAATCAGGCAAGGGGTTCCAGGCAGTCAATTCCTAACTGGAAGCTTGATTCCAAGTGTTGACTGATTGCTCTCTTTCTCCTTATCTTGCAGGTAAGAACAAGGCCAAAGGAAAAGACATGGAAAAAGCATGATATGGGATACTCTTGCTTTTAACCTTGATGATATGAGATACTCTTGCTCTAGTGTGGCTTGTTTGCAGAGGTATTATCGGGATGAAAAGAAGCTGAGTATTTCAAGAGACTCTGCTGAGAGTGCTCTCTCGGATGTGAAGAAAAGTTAAGCATTTTTTTTTTATTTGCAGATATGTCTGGCTGTGGAGGATGAAAGTCGACATATATAGGAGTATCCCTAACAACAAGTAGTAGTGTTATTCCTTTACCCTTCTTGGTCATAGTAATGGAGTGGGAGCTGCAAGCTTCACGTGTTTGAACTTTGTCAGAGCATTTTGAAAAAGTGGTATGTGGTATCTGGAAAGCTGATGTTGCGTGTGAAGATTGCAGACAAGCTTTATCCGAGGAAATCTGGCTCTCGAAGTTCGAAGAGCGGTGCCTCTTCGGTTTTCGAATAAGTAATCTTGTCGGGGATCTGGCTCCTGAGATTTAGAGAACAGTGCCTCTTCGATTTTTGAGAAAACAATCTTATTGGGAGTCTGACTCTTGAGATTCGGAGAGCAGTGTCTCTTTGATTTTTTAGAAAGTAATCTTGTTGGGAGTCTGGCTCTCGAGATTCGGAGGTGGTAATTCTTCGATTTTTGAGCATGTAATCATGTTGGGAGTCTGGCTCTCGAGATTCGGAGAATGGTGCTTTTTCAATTTTTGAGAAAGCAATCATGTTGGGAGTCTAACTCTTGAGATTCGGAGAGCAGTGTCTCTTCGATTTTTGAGAAAGTAATCTTGTTGGGAGTCTGGCTCTCGAGATTCGGAGGGCGGTGCCTCTTCGATTTTTGAGCAAGCAATCTTGTTGGGAGTGTTTTCTCGAATGTGAGTAAAGGTTGGGCATTTTTGCCAGTCTGCCTTGCCACGGAGCACGGAGGTTGACACACATTAGGACTTTCTAGTTATCAAGCAGTGGTGTTGTTCCTTTACCCTTGTGGGTAATAGTAGGGTAGCTGGACCTTCAAATTTTATATGTCTAAACTTTGTCAGAGATCTTTGGCAAAGTTATCTGTGGTACTCGATGAATTGATGTTGCGTGTGGAAAGTGGTGCCTCTTCGGAATCCGAAGAGTGGTGCCTCTTCGATTTTTGAACCAACGGCCCTGTTGCCCTTTCTTTTATAAGGGCACCAATTGTGTGCAAGAAGTACATTCAGAGAGTTATTGCTTGTAGGAATTTTCCCCTTACTTCAGAGATTTATTGCACCTCATTTATCCTTCATCATTTCTGATAATGTCTGGCCCATCCGACCGTCGTTTTGACTTGAACTTTGGTGAAGAGGCAGCCATGCCTTCTCAAGATAACATATGGTGCCTATCCTTCTTATCCCCTATTTATACCATATTTAGGGCCTCGTATTTAGACCTCGTATAAATACTCGGGGGACTTAAATGTAATTATGTGATAAAGGAATTGGGAAATATGTAATAAGTGAGGAGTCCTTATTCTATAAAAGGACTCATCACCCTCACAATAAGGAGAGGCCAACTATTAGGCCTGAAACCCTCTCACATCCCCTATCATATTACAAAGGCTCTCTCCCCCACTTCTTAGAGAAATACAATACAATCAGTATGTACGTAGCCCAAACCTTGGGGTGAACCACGATACATCTTGCGTTATTTACTTTACTTGCAGATTCACGGTCAGATTTACGTTGTTCCAAGACCTCCGATTTTGTGCATCAACATTTGGCGCCGTCTATGGGAATCGACACAAAAAACTATCTCGGTTCTCTTTCATTTTTTCACCTCCACCGTGAATCTGCAAAAATCTGCAAAATCACAAAAACCCAGAAAAGATACCCAGATCCATTTTTTCATCTCATCACTGACCTCATCAGCAGTCATTTTCCCGCATTCCCCCTACACAATTTTCTCGGTAGCCAAACAGTTATTTTCTCTGACTCCAAACTCTTTGTTTCTACAGAGCCATTAGCCATTGCTGTCACTTCCAGAGGCCGGCCCTCCCACCTCCAAATGCCCAGCAAATGGGGCAACTTGGAAACCAGTCCGGGCCGGATGACCGGTCCCAGTTCCCCATTTTCTTTGTGGGAGCGCTGTGTTTTGGTTTTAATCTGCTCTTTGTTTTGTGATCTGTGTACGGAATGATGGATATGGCAAAGATATCTAGTTGCACTGCTGAGGGAATACTTGCAAATGCGGCTTCACTTTCCAATGAACCGCTTGTCCATTCTTAGGAACTTGAAGAAAAACTGAAAAGCCTGCATCAAACATTAACCAAGATTCAAGATATCACGTGTGAAGCTGCTGAGAAACCACAAGATCTGCGTGATGAGGCAGTGGCGTCATGGGTGCAGAAACTTAAAGACGTAGCCAATGATGCTGATGATGTCTTGGAGGAAATCAACTATGAAGTTCTCCACCATAAGCACGAAATACAAAACCATTTGAAGAGAAAGAGCCATCAGCCATGGCTGTCACTTCCAGAGGCCGGCCCTCCCACCTTGAAATCCCCAGCAAATGGCTCAACTCAGAAACCAATCCGGGCCAGATGACCGGTCCAATCTCCCCATCACTCCCAGAAAACCCATTGTTTCACTTGCCTCTCGTCCCCCGTTGCTGACGCTCCAACTGTCACATTTCCATTCCCACTAAAACTTGAGCCTGAGTGTGCGTGCCTTCTCCCCGGGCGCTATCGTAATCGGCACAAATCAGAGCTTTCTCTCTCCTCCGAATCCTCCCAAGCGAGACCGATCTGTGACTTCCAAGGTCGGTTTCCAACTCCATGTGAACACCCCTCTCATCTCTGCTCATAACCAACGGGGCATCTGGATGGTTCTCTTCGCCACAGAAGCTTTCGGTATCTGGTCGGAGAATAACACGAAGATTGGGAGCGCATTGAGTGGGGCGTTAATGAGCACATTGATCGGACTTGCAGCCAGCAATTTGGAAATCATTTCTTCAAATTCGCCGGTGTATTCGATTGTGTTGGAGTTCCTGTTCCCGCTGGCTGTTCCGTTGCTTCTGTACAGGGCAGATTGGAAAATAGCAGCTGCACTAACAGGCAGACATATCGGTGGAGCTATCAATTATGTTGCTATATTTGATGTTCTTGGGGTCTCTCCGTCAATTTTAGCTTGTTTACGTTAGCTTCTATAGTACCTCCTAAGCCTCCAGTATCTGGTGATGACATTGCAAATGATGCAGACTCTGAGGCTGCAAACAAGCATCCTCTGATACAAATTGCTACGTCCCTTGCCGTGTCCTTGGCCATCTGCAAGGCTGGCCACTACGTCATGAAATATTATGGAATTCAATGAGGCAACTGTCAAGTGCATGACCCCATACCTATTTTCTTTTCTTTTTTCTGAAAAAAAAAGCCACGAAACAAAACAAAGGGGCAGCACTTGATTGGAAAATCTTTAAAGAGACCACTTGAGCCAGCCAACATTGAGTGAAGGAATATTTTGTGAAAACATGTTCATTTAAGCAACATCTATAAGCATGCAATTAACAATTAAAGGCGGAATCATGCTTGCATGCACTTAAAAAACAAAACATTAACCATGAAATTCAAAGCCTAGTAGATTGTTGAACCAAAACTCAACTCAAAACAAAGTGAGTTGAAATTGTACCTTTGTAGATTCCTCTTTGCATAAGCAAAGGCTAATCACCCAGAGAGAGGGCCTTCATTCCTTGCATATTAAATCTATGGATTTGGATGGAAGAATAGCTTTCTCCAAGTTCCCAAAATTGAGAACCTCTAACTCTCTTCACCAAGGAGAGATTGGAGAAGAAATGAGTGACCTTGGAGTAGTGGGATTGCAAGATGCACCCCCTAAGGTGGCCGGCCTCTTTAGAGAGAAATGGAGAGACAAGTTCTCACCAATTTTCTCCAAAACAAACCCTTAATGAATTTTGGCTATAAAGTCATATTTATACCTTTATTCATTTGAGTGGCAAACTTGTAAATAAGTCCAAGTTCACTACCCTAAACAATATGGCCGGCCATTAGGATATTTTGGACTAATTGGGCCTTTGTGAATCATTATTCATTAAGTTGTCATACAACTTAAGTTAATGGGCTTGACGTTCGAAGCCCATTGGGCCTTAAGGTCCAAAACTATCCCGAGGTCTTTAACGAACTTATTCGTTTGATTAATTAACATATTAATTAATCCTTGCCATAAATAAATGATTAAACCATTTAATCATTCTTACTCATCTCCATTGTTTCTTCAATCTCCACCTTACACAGTGTGCGATCCATTAGGTTCCTTTTAGCGAGGCAATGGGCGATTAAAACCATTTTACATCGATTGTGAATTGAAACTTACTTTCAATTCTCCCTTTAGTGATTACACACGTTTAGGGCTTCCACAAACCATGAGTGACACCTTGCAGCATATCATGGTTACCCAAGCTAATCAGAAGAGGTAGAGAAAACCTATTCAGTTTGGGATTACAAATGCAATACGGTCTTTCTCTAATACAATACTCTTGACCACATTGTTTGGTTTGATAGTTTATTTATTCATGTCTACTATCCAATGTGATTCGTGTGCTTATATGATTACCTTGAATGTGATTTGGAACGCATTCCTAAATCTCATTCATACTCTGGCCAGAGATTCTAAATCATATCATAGAGTATTCTCCCCCAACGGTTTGAAGGTTAGAGATCCCTTGTTGCGCATTCACTTGCCTCCATGGCTAAGTGGCTTAACCCCAACGATGCCATGGACACTCCAATGGAATGACGTTTGACATAATCAAAGATCAAGGACTTAACCACAAGACAACTGTGATGCCTCAGGTTAAATGACTACTTTGCATTATCCCAACCATGAGTTCTCATGTGACATGAGTATGAGAACTCTTCGTTGATCGCGTTCAGTGAACTCATTCTCTACTGAGCACCTACGTACTTGTCTTGATGTCACACACACCAATGACTTGAGACTAGTCACTCTCCCTGAGAGAAGACATAGCACGTACCGATCTTGACGGACTGTCAATGCCCAATTGACAATCCTATGATCAGGAACATTTAGGATGTGTCTACGAAAGAATGGTCTCTTGAATCTAACTTCATTAGATTGCATTCTCCCAATCACATATTCCTTGGACTTTATCGTTTAAGCATATAACATTTATATGAGACGGCTCAAACAATAATCTTTGCCCTTTATATTAAACTAGATTAGTTTAACATGTGAAATGTCCGTAAAGTATCATCATATGATTGGTTTTAGGGCACATTTCCAACAATCTCCCACTTGCACTAGAGCCAATTAGCTTGTTCATCAGTGATGATACCTCTTCTGTAGTCATTTCAAAAATGGCTGAGTAGTAGGCCTAGGCAATGGATATCTATATGTTATCCATAGAAGCAATCTTGAGAATAACGACGTCACCATTATACATGATTCTCAATCATGTGGTTCAGTCTCTCATATGAGTTCGGACCTTGATGAGACCTTGATTCCCTGGCTTGAGCTATTGCCCCATTAGTGTCATACACTTTCTGGTTAGAACCGAATAGAGAGTTCATAAATGAACTTTCCCATCCAAACAACATTGTTGTAAACTTCTATATGGCAATATATTTTGCATTCATAATGGAACACACTAAAGTCATTACTTTAATGTTTCCATCCAAATATCTCTTTAGTCATAACAAAGAGATATCCGTTTATCTCTTCATTCATAATGAAGAAACATCCAATGATGGATTAGATTCATAATCTAATACATTTACGCTTCCATTACGTTACTCTAATTCTTCCTCGATCTTTGAGGAATTTATCCTTTAGTATTTCTTAAATACTTAAGGACTCACTTGACAGTTGCCATGGTTCTGATCCTGGGCTTGCACTGATATCGTCTTGTACCGTTCTAGGTACAACTCATATCAATGTTTTTCATACAATATGAAATACATAAATCACCTTTATGCGTATGCATAAAGGATTCTATTTACGCATTATTTCTTTGGGAGTCAAAAGGGCACGTTCCCTTTGAGAAGGGCAACTTGCTAGTCACACTAGAGTCATCCTTCTAATTGAAGTTTATCATCATATGAGAAACTTCCTAGCATCTTTTGTCTATTATTAGGGATTGATATAATCAAATTATATCTTGAAATCTATCAATATAGATTTCCGTCCCATGTATATAGACTATGTCTCCCATATACATTCTATCTTCATATAATGTTTAAAGTCATAACTTTAACGAAGAAATATTCTTTTCATTTCCAAAATTAATATATCATATATACATTCATATATATCACATATATATTTATATATATATATATATATATATATATATATATATATATATACACAAATTTAGGAATATGATTAACTCCCACTAATCTTTTGTAAACCTAGTAAACAAAAGATTCATTTACATCTTTATGAGAAATCAAACGATTTGACCTTTCTCTCATAAGACGCTTATAGCTCCCACTAGCTTGCTAAGATCCATGATGGATGGATCTCTACAACTTACATGTCTTGTGATTCATAGTTTTTAGACATATATTATCAAGACTATCTTAATAATGGTTTCGAAAAACCCATATCATGTGCAAACATTGAATCACCATTTAGTTGTAGCTAGCAATCTTCGAATTAATTGAAACTAAGACTACGTCAAAAATGGTTCCTTCAAAGTCAACCATTCTCTTTGATTGTAGTCACCTTAAGCTACCAATTAGCTTATGAAGGTTTCATTATTTCGGGTTAAATGGTACTTTACCATTTCCTTGAGTATATATTGTATATACACTCAATGTAGTCATAAGGATTTTCATTCTTATTTCTTTCGAATTAAGAGGTGTAACTCTATGACATAGTCATAAAGTTCAAACCATTCAACTGAGACGGTTTATAAATCCTTCTTGACTACCTTGAAGCTTGTGGTATGGGAACTAGGTTGTTATATTTGTTGATTACTATCTTGTCTCTCAAAGAACCCATTCTTTGAGTTCTATCTCTCGTTCATTTGCTCTTAGGCAAATCACATTGTAGGATTACAATGAACTACCCAACAAAACAACATTTGTTAGTTGGTTTATAGAAGCGATATCCAAAAGTTAATTTAAGGATATCCTACAAGATTGTTATCAAACAAATATTGCTTATAAGCACACAACCCCAAATCTTAACATGTTTTAAGATTTGTCTTTCTTTCCAACTACATCTTATGGAGTCATGAAAATATTGGAAGATCTTCTAATTGACAATCATATTGTCTTAGAAGTATATATATCCTATATATGGGTAATAGATAACAACCAACGAACTAAATCTTATTCGAATTCCCCAAATCTTAACATGTTTTAAGATTTGTCTTTCTTTCCAACTACATCTTATGGAGTCATGAAAATATTGGAAGATCTTCTAATTGACAATCATATTGTCTTAGAAGTATATATCCTATATATGGGTAATAGATAACAACCAACGAACTAAATCTTATTCGAATTCGTTCTTCTCTTAATGGAGAAATTCATTATCTTATGATGCTATTTTCCTTGATATCTTTCAAGGAAACTCATCTAAAGTGTTACCTTTCCTTGGATCAAATCTAAGGAGGTAAATACTTTAGATGTCTTACTCATCTACTTACATTTCTTGAATTCTTTGAAACATTTTGCAAAGTATTCAGACTTGTGTTTATTCAAAATAAACTATAGTCCAACCGAGAGTGATCTTCGGTGAATGTCATCCAACATGAGTAGTATTATGTTGTGGACAAGTGCCACTAACATCTAAGTGAATTAATCTCAACAACTTTGTGATTCTTTCTTCTTTCCAAAAGAATAAACAACAACAACAACAACAACAACAACAAAGCCTTTTCCCACTAAGTGGGGTCGGCTATATGAATCCTAGAACGCCATTGCGCTCGGTTTTGTGTCATGTCCTCCGTTAGATCCAAGTACTCTAAGTCTTTTCTTAGAGTCTCTTCCAAAGTTTTCCTAGGTCTTCCTCTACCCCTTCGGCCCTGAACCTCTGTCCCGTAGTCACATCTTCGAACCGGAGCGTCATTCGGCCTTCTTTGCACATGTCCAAATCACCGGAGCC
The DNA here is from genome assembly GCF_916048215.2 of Malus sylvestris. NCBI lineage: Eukaryota > Viridiplantae > Streptophyta > Magnoliopsida > Rosales > Rosaceae > Malus > Malus sylvestris. Next base: position 5,738,753 of record NC_062269.1, on the reverse strand, counting down.
GATTTTCTCTCATCTTTCCTACAATTTCGGCTACTCCTACTTTACCTCGGATATCCTCATTCCCAATCTTATCCTTTCTCGTGTGCCCACACATCCCACGAAGCATCCTCATCTCCGCTACACCCATTTTGTGTACGTGTTGATGCTTCACCGCCCAACATTCTGTGCCATACAACATCGCTGGCCTTATTGCCGTCCTATAAAATTTTCCCTTGAGCTTCAGTGGCCTACGACGGTCACACAACACGCCGGATGCATTCTAACACTTCATCCATCCAGCTCGTATTCTATGGTTGAGATCTCCATCTAATTCTCCGTTCTCTTGCAAGATAGATCCTAGGTAGCGAAAACGGTCGCTTTTTGTGATCTTCGCTAGATTGCTCCGGTCATTAGTGTGGATAAGTATATAAATGGATAGAGATAGGAAAGCAAACACAAGATGTACGTGGTTCACCCATATTGGCTACGTCCACGGAATAGAAGAGTTCTTATTAATTGTGAAGGGTTTACACAAGTACATAGGTTCAAGCTCTCCTTTAGTGAGTACAAGTGAATGATTTAGTACAAATGACATTAAGAAATATTGTGGGAGAATGATCTCGTAATCACGAAACTTCTAAGTATCGGAGTGTGGAGTCGTCTTGACTTGCCTTATCTGTCTCATAGGTAGATGTGGCATCTTCTCTGGAAGTACTCTTCCTCCATCCAGGGGTGGTATCTTTAACTGGTGGAGATGCACAAGGTAATGTATCAATTTCACTTGAAGCTTACTTGTAGTTTCAGGCTTGGTCAAGCGCGATACAAACCATGTAGTAGGAGTCCCTCAAGTCGCCGAGCTAGGGGGTCTGCTGAAAGAGGTGACAGACAAGGTAAGCAATCAGAGCTCCGACTGATTGTTCACCTTCTCCCCATCTTGCAGCAGCATGAAGGATAAAGAGAAGAAAAATGAGAAGAGATGATATGAGATACTTTTGCTTTTGAAGAAGTAACTTTCCACAGGCTTATTCTTGAACTGAGCTGGAGGGTTTTCTGGTTTCCTCCAGAGTATAAGGCCGACTGAAGAATTTGAGGGTCAAAACAAGTCCATCAAATCTAGAGTACGTTCCACCCTGCTGATATGGGATACTTTTGCTTTTGACAGAGTAATGGATGTATCGGCACGTGTGCTGTTACGCTTGTCTCCACATGCTTCCTTGTATCCTTCGCACTTGCCCTATCTGTTCCTCAAGCAGATGCAGAATCTTCCCTGGAAACATAAGATGTTGAAGATGAGTACTCGAGAGCAATGCCAGGTAAGTAATCAGGTAAGGGGTTCCAGGCAGTCAGTTCTTGGCTGGAAGCTTGATTCCAAGTGCTGACTGATTGCTCTCTTTCTCCTTGTCTTGCAGGTAAAAACAAGGCCAAAGGAAAAGACAGGGAAAAAGCATGATATGGGATACTCTTGCTTTTAACCCTGATGATATGAGATATTCTTGCTCTAGTATAGCTTGTTTGCAGAGGTATTATCGGGGGGAAAGAAAGCTGAATATTTCGAAAGGCTTCGTTGGGAGTGCCCTCTCAGATATGATGAAGGGTTGAGCATTTTTGCAGGTCTGCCTGTCCGTTGGGGATGGAGGTTGACATATATAGGAGTCTCCCTAACAAGTAGTAATGCTATTCCTTTACCCTGCTTGGTCATAGCACGGTAGTGGGAGCTGTCAGTTTCACATGTTTTAACTCTGTCAGAGCACTTTGAAAAAGTGGTCTGTGGTATCTGGCTCTCGAGATTCGGAGAACGATGCCTCTTCGATTTTTGAGAAAGCAATCATGCTGGGGGTCTGGCTCTCGAGATTCGGAGAGCAGTGTCTCTTCGATTTTTGAGGAAGTAATCATGTTGGGAGTCTGGCTCTCGAGATTCGGAGGGCGGTGCCTCTTCGATTTTGGAGCAAGTAATCTTGCTGGGAGTGTTGTCTCGAATGTGAGTAAAGGTTGGGCATGTTTGCTAGTCTACCTTGCCACGAAGCACAAAGGTTGATACACAGGGACTTTCCAATTATCCAGCAATGGTACTGTTCCTTTACCCTCTCTTCGATTTTGAGAAAGTAGTCATGTTGGGAGTCTGGCTCTCGAGATTCGGAGGACGGTGCCTCTTCGATTTTGGAGCAAGCAATCTTGTTGGGAGTGTTTTCTCGAATGTGAGTAAAGGTTGGGCATGTTTGCTAGTCTACCTTGCCACGAAGCACAGAGGTTGACACACAGGGAGTTTCCAATTATCCAGCAGTGGTACTGTTCCTTTACCCTTGTGGGTAATAATATGGTAGCTAGACCTTCAAAATTTATGTGTCTAAACTTTGTTAGTGTTGTTTCTTTGCTATTCTTTTACCTTTCTTGGTCAGAGCGATGTAGTGGGAGCTGCAAGCTTCACGTGCTCAACTTTGGCAGAGAACTTTGGCAAAGTTATCTGTGGTACCCATGAGCTATTGTTGCGTGTGGGAAGTGGGTGATTGAACAGTAAGATTCATGTGCTTTCTACTTCACCAGAAGTCTTCGACAGAATGCCCATAATTTCTGCAAAGTTGAGTGTGCGTGTGACAGGTGCTGACAAGGCTAGAAAAGTAGGTGCCTCTTCGATTTCTGAGATCGGCCCTCGTGGTCTCTGAGCAGCCCAGCTTTTGAGAAAGCGAGCGCCTCTTCGATTGATTCGAAGAACGATGCCTCATCGATTTTTGAGAAAGCAGTCACGCTGGGGGTCTGGCTCTCGAAGATTCGGGGAGCAGTGTCTCTTCGATTTTTTTAGAAAGTAATCATGTTGGGAGTCTGGCTCTCGAGATTCGGAGGGCGGTGCCTCTTCGATTTTGGAGCAAGCAATCTTGTTGGGAGTGTTTTCTCGAATGTGAGTAAAGGTTGGGCATGTTTGCTAGTCTACCTTGCCACGAAGCACAGAGGTTGACACACAGGGACTTTCCAATTATCCAGCAATGGTACTGTTCCTTTACCCTCTCTTCGATTTTTAAGAAAGTAGTCATGTTGGGAGTCTGGCTCTCGAGATTCGGAGGACGGTGCCTCTTCGATTTTGGAGCAAGCAATCTTATTGGGAGTGTTTTCTCGAATGTGAGTAAAGGTTGGGCATGTTTGCTAGTCTACCTTGCCACGAAGCACAGAGGTTGACACACAGGGACTGTCCAATTATCCAGCAGTGGTACTGTTCCTTTACCCTTGTGGGTAATAATATGGTAGCTAGACCTTCAAAATTTATGGGTCTAAACTTTGTTAGTGCTGTTTCTTTGCTATTCTTTTACCCTTCTTGGTCAGAGCGATGTAGTGGGAGCTGCAAGCTTCACGTGCTCGACTTTGGCAGAGAACTTTGGCAAAGTTTTCTGTGGTACCCATGAGCTATTGTTGCGTGTGGGAAGTGGGTGATTGAACAGTAAGATTCATGTGTTTTCTACTTCCCCAGAAGTCTTCGACAGAATGCCCATAATTTCCGCAAAGCTGAGTGTGCGCGTGACAGGTGCTGACAAGGCTGGAAAAGTAGGTGCCTCTTCGATTTCTGAGATCGGCCCTCGTGGTCTCTGGGGAGCCCAGCTTTTGAGAAAGCGAGCGCCTCTTCAATTTCTGAGACCAGCCTTCGTGGTCTTTGAGCAGCCCAACTTTTGAGAAAGCAAACGCCTCTTAGATTTCTGAGATCAACCCTCGTGATCTCTAAGCAGCCCAGCTTTTGAGAAAGCAAACGCCTCTTCGATTTCTGAGCAGGCGCCTCTTCGATTTCTGAAGCTCCGTCGAGTGCAGATTTTTATAAGGGCTGACATTAAGTTCCAAAGCACACTTGAATCTCCACCAGTAGAAGCTTCATTCTTGCACTTCTAAGATCTTGATTTGTCCGACCTCTTCTCTCTTCAACACCTTTGAAAATGTCTGGCCCCTCCGACCGTCGTTTTGACTTGAACCTTGTTGAAGAGGCAGCCCCGCCTTCTCCAGACAACATATGGCGCCCATCCTTCGTCTCCCCTACTGGTCCTCTTACCGTTGGGGATTCCGTGATGAAGAATGATATGACCGCTGCGGTGGTGGCCAGGAACCTTCTCACTCCCAAAGATAACAGACTACTTTCCAAACGGTCTGATGAGTTAGCTGTTAAGGATTCGCTGGCTCTCAGTGTTCAGTGTGCAGGTTCAGTGTCTAATATGGCCCAACGCCTATTTGCTCGAACCCGCCAAGTTGAATCATTGGCGGCTGAAGTGATGAGTCTCAAACAGGAGATTAGAGGGCTCAAGCATGAGAATAAACAGTTGCACCGGCTCGCACATGACTATGCTACAAACATGAAGAGGAAGCTTGACCAGATGAAGGAAACTGATGGTCAGGTTTTACTTGATCATCAGAGATTTGTAGGTTTGTTCCAAAGGCATTTATTGCCTTCGTCTTCTGGGGCTGTACCGCGTAATGAAGCTCCAAATGATCAACCTCTGATGCCTCCTCCTTCTAGGGTTCTGTCCAGTACTGAGGCTCCAAATGATCCCCCTCCGGTGCCTTCTCTTTCTGGGGCTCTACCGACTGCTGAGACTTCTCCTAAGCAACCTTTGTGAAGGCTCCCTCTTGTGTGTTTATTTTGACTCATGTATATGTACATATTTGTAGCTTATCGGGGATATCAATAAATAAGCTTTCCTTCATTTCAACGTATTGTGTTAAATACACCAAAGCCTTCTTCGCTAAGTTCTTTGAATTTTCTTTTGTTGAAGCTTGTATGTTGAAGCTTTCTGAGTGGAGCATGTAGGTTGGGGTAGTGTTCCCTTAATTTTCCGAGTGAGGAAAACTTCTCGGTTGGAGACTTGGAAAATCCAAGTCACTGAGTGGGATCGGCTATATGAATCTTAGAACGCCATTGTGCTCGATCCTGTGTCATGTCCTTCGTTAGATCCAAGTACTCTAAGTCTTTTCTTAGAGTCTCTTCCAAAGTTTTCCTAGGTCTTCCTCTACCCCTTCGGCCCTGAACCTCTGTCCCATCGTCGCATCTTCTAATCGGAGCGTCAGTAGGCCTTCTTTGCACATGTCCAAACCACCGTAACCGATTTTCTCTCATCTTTCCTTCAATTTCGGCTACTCCTACTTTACCCCGGATATCCTCATTCCTAATCTTATCCTTTCTTGTGTGCCCACACATCCAACGAAGCATCCTCATCTCCGCTACACCCATTTTGTGTACGTGTTGATGTTTCACCGCCCAACATTCTGTGCCATACAGCATCGCCGGCCTTATTGCCGTCCTATAAAATTTTCCCTTAAGCTTCAGTGGCATACGGCGGTCACATAACACGCCGGATGCACTCTTCCACTTCATCCATCCAGCTTGTATTCTATGGTTGAGATCTCCATCTAATTCTCCGTTCTTTTGCAAGATAGATCCTAGGTAACGAAAACGGTCGCTCTTTGGTATTTCTTGATCTCCGATTCTCACCCCTAACTCGTTTTGGCCTCCATTTGCACTGAACTTGCACTCCATATATTCTGTCTTTGATCGGCTTAGGCGAAGACCTTTAGATTCCAACACTTCTCTCCAAAGGTTAAGCTTTGCATTTACCCCTTCCTGAGTTTCATCTATCAACACTATATCGTCTGCGAAAAGCATACACCAAGGAATATCATCTTGAATATGTCTTGTTAACTCATCCATTACCAACGCAAAAAGGTAAGGACTTAAGGATGAGCCTTGATGTAATCCTACAGTTATGGGAAAGCTTTCGGTTTGTCCTTCATGAGTTCTTACGGCAGTCTTTGCTCCTTCATACATATCCTTTATAGCTTGGATATATGCTACTCGTACTCCTTTCTTCTCTAAAATCCTCCAAAGAATGTCTCTTGGGACCCTATCATACGCTTTTTCCAAATCTATAAAGACCATGTGTAAATCCTTTTTCCCATCTCTATATCTTTCCATCAATCTTCGTAAGAGATATATTGCCTCCATGGTTGAGCGCCCTGGCATGAACCCGAATTGGTTGTCCGAAACCCGTGTCTCTTGCCTCAATCTATGCTCAATGACTCTCTCCCAGAGCTTCATTGTATGACTCATTAGCTTAATACCCCTATAGTTCATGCAATTTTGTACGTCGCCCTTATTCTTGTAGATAGGCACCAAAGTGCTCGTTCGCCACTCATTTGGCATCTTCTTCGTTTTCAAAATCCTATTGAAAAGGTCAGTGAGCCATGTTATACCTGTCTCTCCCAAAAGTTTCCACACTTCGATTGGTATATCGTCTGGGCCTATTGCTTTTTTATGCTTCATCTTCTTCAAAGCTACAACCACTTCTTCCTTCCGGATTCGACGATAAAAAGAGTAGTTTCTACACTCTTCTGAGTTACTCAACTCCCCTAAAGAAGCACTCATTTCATGCCCTTCATTGAAAAGATTATGAAAATAACCTCTCCATCTGTCTTTAACCGCGTTCTCTGTAGCAAGAACCTTTCCATCCTCATCCTTGATGCACCTCACTTGGTTTAGGTCCCTTGTCTTCTTTTCCCTTGCTCTAGATAGTTTATAGATATCCAACTCTCCTTCTTTGGTATCTAGTCGTTTATACATATCGTCGTAAGCCGCTAACTTAGCTTCTCTGACAGCTTTCTTCGCCTCTTGCTTCGCTTTTCTATACCTTTCACCATTTTCATCGGTCCTCTCCTTGTATAAGGCTTTACAACATTCCTTCTTAGCCTTCACCTTTGTTTGTACCTCCTCATTCCACCACCAAGATTCCTTTTGGTGTGGGGCAAAGCCCTTGGACTCTCCTAATACCTCTTTTGCTACTTTTCGGATACAACTAGCCATGGAATCCCACATTTGGCTAGCTTCCCCCTCTCTATCCCACACACATTGGGTGATTACCTTCTCTTTGAAAATGACTTGTTTTTCTTCTTTTAGATTCCACCATCTAGTCCTTGGGCACTTCCAAGTCTTGTTCTTTTGTCTTACTCTTTTGATATGTACATCCATCACCAACAAGCGATGTTGATTAGCCACGCTCTCTCCTGGTATAACTTTGCAATCCTTACAAGTTATACGATCCCCTTTCCTCATTAGAAGAAAATCTATTTGTGTTTTTGACGACCCACTCTTGTAGGTGATCACATGTTCTTCTCTCTTCTTAAAGAAGGTGTTGGCTAAGAAGAGATCATATGCCATTGCAAAATCCAAGATAGCTTCCCCATCCTCGTTTCTCTCCCCAAAACCATGGCCACCATGAAAACCTCCATAGTTGCCTGTCTCCCTGCCCACGTGTCCATTTAAATCTCCTCCTATAAATAACTTCTCCGTCTGAGCAATTCCTTGCACCAAGTCTCCAAGATCTTCCCAAAATTTCTCCTTCGAACTCGTATCCAACCCTACTTGAGGTGCGTACGCACTAATCACATTGATAAGTTCTTGTCCTATTACAATCTTGATTGCCATGATTCTATCTCCTACCCTCTTGACATCTACAACATCTTGTACCAAGGTCTTGTCCACGATGATGCCAACACCGTTTCTCGTTCTATTTGTGCCCGAATACCAAAGTTTAAACCCTGAGTTTTCTAGATCCTTTGCCTTACTACCAACCCACTTAGTTTCTTGTAGGCACATAATATTTATCCTTCTCCTCACCATAACTTCCACTACTTCCATAGATTTTCCCGTTAAGGTTCCTATATTCCACGTTCCTAAACGCATTTTGCTCTCTTGAACTCTACCCTTCTGTCCTAGCTTCTTCACCCTCCCCCGTCTAATAGGATCAAAGTACTTCTTTTGTGTGTCCCGGGTAAAGTTGATAGGAGCATATGCTCCCAAACAACTTTGAGTGGAGTCGTTCGAAAAGAAGTTTCTATGGCCCCCTTGCTCATTTAACACTGCATCCGGGTGCCGATGGAGATACAGCGACCCTTGCTCACTTATCACTGTGCTCGGGCCACACAGCGCGCCACTTACGGGTGACGCCCTAGCTTTAGCGTGATTTTGTTCTGGATTCATTTTCATAAGGATTCGACGTGATCATGGAGTGCCGGCTGTCGACTACCTGACGCCCTCCCCCTCCTCCTTTATCCGGGCTTGGGACCGGCCATGTAAGACATAGGCGGAGTTTTTCCAAAAGAATAAAGATTCGAACATTTCGCCTCCATACAATTTTAATAAGAAGGTATTGGATCCGGATCTAACGATCCAAAGCATCCATCTATGACCAACTCATAATTTATGTTTTAGAGGTATCACAACTTTAGTTGGGATTAGTCACTACCTTGCAACCTTTTGGGTTTTAAGCATCATTATATTCTAAACAGTTAACACTACCATATCATCTCTACTATAGAGATAATTAATTAGATTACAATAATCTAATCATTCATTAATAAAGAACAATGTTTTGTCAAACAAAACATTTATCCATTTTACATAGTGATGGAATTTAGTTCCTTAAAATTGGAATATAAAGACAATCTATGTTTTTCCAATTTCTTTGGTAGTTCATATGAGGAAGTAAGTATCATCTGCTTTCGCAGAGATCTACATTTGATTCACGTTTCGAATGTGAAGTACTTTCTCTTCTCTCATTAATCTTCTACTTCTTATTAGCCACATTTTTACAACGATTGTAAAACATAGTTACTAATACGGAATCAAGAATTCAAGTAGAAGAACCAACTGTTTTGAACTTTTCAAGAACAATTTACAACACCTTCGAAAGGTGTGTTCTTGACACTTGCAAGACATTTCTTGCAAATACCCTTTCCAATGTCCATCCTTTCATAAAGAAAGTTTGTTCCCTTGGAGTTAATTTACTCTTCTTCATTTGACTTCTTCTTTGACTACAATAGTCATGGTCCCTAAACTCCCACTATCTCTCTTGAAACTTATTTCAATTGTGTTATACACATCAAACATTTTGGAAAGCATGTGGTTATTGTTCACTACATAGTTTACAATAAACTTAGTGAACCATTAGGATAGAGACACAAAGGTGAAGTCCTTGCCTAGTTTCCGTCTCGTTAAGTGATTTATCACTTCAACACTCAATGATTCAAAATCATCATAAGTCAATGTTAATGGACTATTTTTGTCAACCAACCATTATGTTCTAAACATAATTACAAACTTTCAAGAGTTGTACAAGGCAACTCTCATTTCTTCATACAACAATTTGTAAGTGAAGAATCATGGCACATAAAGTGTCCATGCCTTTGTGCTTTCTTCCCAAGTTTTTTGTTCATATAACAAAGAAACAAGCACTAAGGGTTGTTCAAAGCAACTCATTATTTCTTCATACAACGATTTGTAAGTGAAGAACTAATAACACTAAAAGTGTCCTTTTCTTTATGCTAATCTTCGTAAGTTCCTTTGTTCATATAACGAAGGAATAAGCATTGGTTGTTTGTGTTGTCCTCTTCATGATAGACTTTTCTAACATGTTCTTCCAATGATACATTATCATTAGGAAGATTGTGAGGATGAGACTACTTAGGTACATATACAATCCATTTAAGACAATCTTTGGGATTGTGTTACCAAGTCCGGAAACTAAAGCATTCGGCTTTTCTTTGTCAAGTTTTGGATAGCGTTTGCAAATATATTGGTAAACAAATACATAACGAATATAAATTGATTGATTTTAAGCCATTTGATTCGGGTCTTTAAATCAAATAGCACCACCCATTATTTTTGGCAAATTCCATATCCCTCATTGGAATTCGAGAGTTTTGGATGAAACTCCTAGTAGGGTATAGGAGGCTCACTATTACCAAGCCCACCTCATAATTATATCATGTTGGCTAGCGTTAATAATAATGAGAGAATACACTTACTCATTTGCATCTAATGCAAGTACCCATCTTATTTGGCCTCTAGAGAATGATTGCCTCAGAATTATATCATGTTGGCGTCATTGCACTTAGTTAAGTCATTCCCACCATGCCTAGTTCGTGTAGGGGTTCAAGCATAGCCTCAGAATTATATCATGTTGGCTAAACTCGTTGCCTACCTCACTTCATCATGTATGTATATAGAACTCCTCATGAGTGTAAGCACGCACTTTGTACTCCCCCATTATAGGGTGAAGCCGGTGTACGAGTCACAAACGATCGGAGCCTACCATGGTGGAAGGCCTCGAAAGAGTGTTCAAAGCACTCTCATGCTTATCAACTTAATAATGGTTTGGTTGAGGGTTTTAGGTCTCATCACATATAAACATACATTTTAATCTCTATTAAAACTATTTTGGTCCTATTACAACTATTGGTCCATATGATTGTTTTTAGTTGTATATAATACTCCCACTATGCTTATAAAACGGTTTTTAAAGCAAGAGTATATGATACTACTAACATAACCTTTGCATTCATTTGATGGACTATATAGTTGCCTTAGGGCCTTAGGATGACTATGAACCTTTGTTTAGATTCAACACGAGCCTTGTGTTGAATCTCGGTCTAGGGAAGTGATTGATTTTAGTTACGCGTTTAATCACATTAAGGCGTGTTGTCTTAGGGGCGTTGGACCCAACTACTTCATTTTCATGCATATCAAATAAAGCAAGAAAGAAGTACATCAAAGTAAAGGTGAGCTTATGCTCATTACAACATTTGCATAAAACAAATTACTTTAAAGTAAAGAAGGGCTTATGCCCTTTTACAACATTTGATCAAATCAAATTACAACCAAAATCTAATCTACACATTCCCATGGTTCAAACAAATTTGAAACGGCCTATCACATAGCTCAATTATATTAGGCTTAGGTTCATAATCACCCTTTAATTAATTAACACTTTAACTAATTAAATTGAATGCAACATTTTCATTTGGTTTTTGTATCCATAAAATTGATTCAAATGGAGCTAAACAAAATGAAAATCCAATTCTCATTTAAAGAGACAAAACAATTTTGTTCTCTACCTAATTTGGGCCATAAAGCAATTAACCTCAACTTTTGGGCTATATTGCAAAACTTTTGGGGTCACTTTGTAAAGACACAAAAGTCCACTACTTCATGTAATTACAATAGAACCCAAAATTTAATCAATGTAAAAACTTCATTAAAGGAGCAAAACAATTTGTCCTTTAGCGTTTTTGGACCTAAACGTAAAAACGTAAACTTTTAGGCCAAAGTGCAAATACACAAAAGTATCAAAACTTTATGTAATTGCATAAAAGGCCCCAAAAGTATCCCCACTAGGGGGTGGCCGGTTTTGGAAGAGGATAGAGTGATGTGTGTGTTGATTTGTGAGTTTTAGACATAAAGCAACAAGTGGTGCAAGTGGTGTGTGTGAAAGGAAATTAATCCTTACACACCCATCACCATTTCCATCACCATTTCCATCACCATTCAAATAAATATCTAATGCAATAAATCATTTGAAAAACATAAAACATAAACTTTATGAAATAAATCAAAACTTTGAATCAAAACACAAACCTTTTTGTTCTTGGCAAAAATGTCAAGAACAATGAAGAACATTCATGAAAAACCCAAAATTTTTCCATGAACTTTTTTCACCCAAAAACATTCCAAAACCATTCAAACTTTAGGGAAATAACATCTAACCAAACTAGAGTACATAGGGGTTCCAAAAGTCACCTTAAAACACTTTTAACAAGTCAAACAAGAACCCAAAAATCCACCCTTTGGATTTGGCCGAATTTTCCCAAAGTCATGGCACCAAATTTTAGCTCCAATATTCATGCTCATATAAACTACATCTACAACATTTGAGATGGCAAATTTTCTAACAAAATTTACATTCAAAGAAACAAGAATAAAGCTTGTAACAATTACAACTTTTAAATCACAAACTATGAACCACAAAACCCAAAAGGATTCACCAACTACTAGACCTAGGCTCTGATACCACTTGAAGGAATATTTTGTGAAAACATGTTCATTTAAGCAACATCTATAAGCATGCAATTAACAATTAAAGGCGGAATCATGCTTGCATGCACTTAAAAAAACAAAACATTAACCATGAAATTCAAAGCCTAGTAGATTGGTGAACCAAAACTCAACTCAAAACAAAGTGAGTTGAAATTGTACCTTTGTAGATTCCTCTTTGCATAAGCAAAGGCTAATCACCCAAAGAGAGGGCCTTCATTCCTTGCATATTAAATCTATGGATTTGGATGGAAGAATAGCTTTCTCCAAGTTCCCAAAATTGAGAACCTCTAACTCTCTTCACCAAGGAGAGATTGGAGAAGAAATGAGTGACCTTGGACTAGTGGGATTGCAAGATGCACCCCCCAAGGTGGCCGGCCTCTTTAGAGAGAAATGGAGAGACAAGTTCTCACCAATTTTCTCCAAAACAAACCCTTAATGAATTTTGGCTATAAAGTCATATTTATACCTTTATTCATTTGAGTGGCAAACTTGTAAATAAGTCCAAGTTCACTACCCTAAACAATATGGCCGGCCATTAGGATATTTTGGACTAATTGGGCCTTTGTGAATCATTATTCATTAAGTTGTCATACAACTTAAGTTAATGGGCTTGACGTTCGAAGCCCATTGGGCCTTAAGGTCCAAAACTATCCCGAGGTCTTTAATGAACTTATTCGTTTGATTAATTAACATATTAATTAATCCTTGCCATAAATAAATGATTAAACCATTTAATCATTCTTACTCATCTCCATTGTTTCTTCAATCTCCACCTTACACGGTGTGCGATCCATTAGGTTCCTTTTAGCGAGGCAGTGGGCGATTAAAACCATTTTACATCGATTGTGAATTGAAACTTACTTTCAATTCTCCCTTTAGTGATTACACACGTTTAGGGCTTCCACAAACCATGAGTGACACCTTGCAGCATATCATGGTTACCCAAGCTAATCAGAAGAGGTAGAGAAAACCTATTCAGTTTGGGATTACAAATGCAATACGGTCTTTCTCTAATACAATACTCTTGACCACATTGTTTGGTTTGATAGTTTATTTATTCATGTCTACTATCCAATGTGATTCGTGTGCTTATATGATTACCTTGAATGTGATTTGGAACGCATTCCTAAATCTCATTCATACTCTGGCCAGAGATTCTAAATCATATCATAGAGTATTCTCCCCTAACGGTTTGAAGGTTAGAGATCCCTTGTTGCGCATTCACTTGTCTCCATGGCTAAGTGGCTTAACCCCAAAGATGCCGTGGACACTCCAATGGAATGACGTTTGACATAATCAAAGATCAAGGACTTAACCACAAGACAACTGTGTCAAAGGACTACTTTGCATTATCCCAACCATGAGTTTTCATGTGACATGAGTATGAGAACTCTTCGGTGATCGCGTTCAGTGAACTCATTCTTTACTGAGCACCTACGTACTTGTCTTGATGTCACACACACCAATGACTCGAGACTAGTCACTCTCCCTGAGAGAAGACATAGCACGTACTGATCTTGACTGACTGTCAATGCCCAATTGACAATCCTATGATCAGGAACATTTAGGATGTGTCTACGAAAGAATGGTCTCTTGAATCTAACTTCATTAGATTGCATTATCCCAATCACATATTCCTTGGACTTTATCGTTTAAGCATATAACATTTATATGAGACGGCTCAAACAATAATCTTTACCCTTTATATTAAACTAGATTAGTTTAACATGTGAAATGTCCGTAAAGTATCATCATATGATTGGTTTTAGGGCACATTTCCAACATTGAGAACATGTTTAGTAAATATGCCTATACTGTGCCTGACAAGTTCACGTTAGGAGAGCTGTGGACCATGACCGAGGGGAACAAAGTTGCATTTGA